>NW_024962252.1:93393976-93703373 GCF_019238085.1 Lagopus leucura
AAATGGCTTATCTATCGTGCTGAGCCCTAGTTAAATGGCTTATCTATTTATTTAAGGTATTTAATTAATAACTCGGATACAGTACCAGTCCTCATTGTTCTTTGCTGATAGAGCAGAGCCAAGAGTGCAGACCTGTGTTATCAAAGTATGCTGCACAGCTCTAAGAAGAGGCTTTTGACCTGAAAATAAGAGCTCAGAGCTGGAGCTGCTCCAAAGCCGCTCTTGCATGTAGTGTGCAGGAAAGGCGTTTCAGTAATGAGCTGGCATGGGAACTGGCACGTCAGCCAGGCATGTGGCAACAGGCTGGAAAATAAGAGTGAACACACAAACCTTTCCTTTTCAAAGCCCTCAGCCAAAAAAACAAAAACAAAAAACAAAATTAAAAACCCCGTTTATTTTGCTAGAGGAACCCACTTTTCTGGAGCTTTTTTTTTCCCTTTTCCTTTTGAATTTCAGATAAGGGGTGAAATTCTCCATTGTTTTGATCTGAAGTAACGCTACTGAGCAGAGGGAAAATTCAGCACAGAAAGTCTTTATTCAAAGGTTGGTGAGGCCCTGGCACTGCTGCCCAGAGCTGTGGTGCCCCATCCCTGGAGGTGCCCAAGGCCAGGTTGGATGGGCTCTGGGCAGCCTGAGCTGGTGGGGGGCAGCCCTGCCCGTGGTTGGGGTTGGGGCTGGGTGGGCTTTAGGATCCCTCCAACGCAAGCCATTCTGTGATTCTATGAAGAATAAGCAGAGTTGCCTTCTTTGTGGGTGGGATCTTGGTTTTTATTTAGTATCAGATGAGTAAGCTCAGAGATATCCTTATGACTTTGTAGCCAGATGAGAAAGTGTGACTATACCCAGGCCAGTAATGTTTATTTGTTTATTTTTAAGACTGCCCAACCCTATGATGCTGAAAGTCATCATGTTGTTAAGAAAGTCATGAGGTGGCTCTTTTCACGGCCAAGATTGTTCTTGAAGGCTCAATAGGTCTTTAGTGAAAGCAGGTCCAAAGCAAGCACTCCTTCATTCTCAGAAGGCTGTAGTAGCAGCAGAACAAGGAAATGACTGTATGTCTGACTTCCAGACACATCATGGTCTTAATTTCAGGGTTGACAGTATTAAGATTTTCCCCTGGTTAGCTCTAGCTCCCTCCCCTTCTCCTGCTCTGGTTTGGCTACTAAGCACAATGTCGGGTTTGGGGTGTTTGCTGAAGAACACAGAATACGGGGACGGCTATCTGGCTCTCCTCAAATTGCAGCTTTCTCTATCTGCAGGCATGGGATTTCTTGTGGGAGCAAGGAGGAATGGTAAACAGCAAGTTGCCTACCTAAAATGCAGACAGCACGTCCTTGCTGACATGTGACAGATGGCCAGGTGCCAAGTAAGAAGGAGCTCTGCTGTGCAATATGCCCATCTCATCAGCAAAGACTTGAGGCAAAGACTGTGAACCACAAAAGCCTCTAGTGAGCTATCTGCTTATTATCTGCAGATCAAGGATTTTTCATTAGAGCGTGGCAGAAATGTTTCACATTTGTTTGTTTTTCAGAAACCATTGCAGTCAGTTCACACCAAGACACAAACAAAGTGTAGAACACATTATCTGATGCCAACAGGGCTTTTAGAAGGGCTGGATGCAGAACTGCCCAACAAGGGCTAATGTGCTGCTGGAAACAAGAACTTCATGTTGATGGCCCTCCACAAAGGTCTGGTTCTAACAGATTTTTACACTGCAAAATGTTCAATCTGTTGCATAATAATGATAAAGTGATGTTTTTTTGTTTTTTTTTTTTTTTCCATAAACCAAAAAAAATGAGACCATTCCAAAATCAAACTGGAGCCTGGTGGTGTTATTGAAATGTATTTTGCCTTGCTTGTGGTGAAAACTCATCGGTAGTGGCTTTTGTGCTTGACAGACTGGCATTTTCTGAAGGAAGAACAGTCCACTAGGAATTATCTAACCAATTGTAGAGCTAACATCAGAATTTGTAGCAGGCTGCCTGCTTTCTGTTTCTTTGTTTGTTATTTTCATTCTTCAAGAACTCCTACTGTACTTCCCAAGTCAATGGATGTTTCTCCTGAAAACACGGCTCCAGAGAGAGAGGCTTTTGGGACCAAATCCCCCTCCCCAAGTGGCAGTGGTACTGTGCTGATTCATTGTGTACTGGTATACAGCTACCACATTTCACTTCAGCAGCAGTTGTACTTCATTTATAAGCAAAATGATTCATCTGTGAGTATGAAAAATATGGAAAAATAATGCAGCTCGTGGCTAATTTCCACTAAGGGGCAGCTTGTGGGTGAGGGCTGGGTATAAGAAGATGCAGAAGTTGGTAATTATGATTTAACTGATAATTTTACAGTTCTAAAAGCTTGTGCTTGTGAATGGGGAGAAGTTTGAGTGCATATACCCGAAGTGAACAAGATCTTCTATAAATAATATTTTTCCTAGCCTTCTAGCTAGGAGAAGCAAATTAGGATAACATTTGACTAATTTACAAAATTATGAATGAATAAAAGAAACTGATTGATTTTTCCATTAGTCCTATCAGACAAAAGCAGCAGAACACCTGATCGAAGTGAGTGCAACAAATGCAAAGTGTTGAGGGAAAAAGAAGTAGTTGGCTACCCTGGAAATGTCTCCTGTCTCCTTTTTATTTACCATAGAGTCAATTAGGAGTACCTCTGCAAAAACAAATGTGATCTTCATGGGGTAAAAACAATGGAAATGGGAATTGAAAACATATGTCTGAATGTTGCAGAAGACAGCAACCAAACCTTCAGCATGTAAGCTGTGTGGGTGGTGTGAGGAGAGCTGCTTTCCTTAACGCTTCCAGGATTACTTGGGCAAAGTTATTCTGTTCTTTTTTTCCCCTTGGAAAGATGACAGAAAACACAGAGATTCAGAGAGGCTGCAAATAATATTTTAAGTGCACCCTCAGTGAGTTTGCATATGGCACCAAGTTGGGAGGAAGTGTTGATCTGCCTGTGGGTAGGGAGGCCCTACAGAGAGATGTGGGTAAGTTGGATTGCTGGGCTGAGGGCAATTGTATGAGCTTTGAGAAGGCCATGGGCCAGGTGCTTTGGTCACAACAACCCCATGCATTGGTACATGCTTGGGGCAGAGTGGCTGGAAAGCTACATGGAGAGCAAGGACCTAGGGCGTGTGTTGAGCAGCCCTGGGGTGGTAACTGTCCATATAGAAGCACTTTGAGTTTCCAGTTTCTCTCACCATCTTCTGCTCATGCATGGAGTAAGCTGCACAGCCACCCTGAGGTGGATTAACAGCCCTGCTCTGCAAGAGCAAACCTTAAGTCAGCACAATGTTGCATCTGCCAGAATCAAACAGGGTAGCACTGGCAGAAAACACCCCTCCTCTCCCAGCACACAGCCCTGTGCTTTTCAGTCAAATGCCTGTATTTTATTGCAGGACTGCACAAACACTTGGGAGGAGAGCAACTAATCTAAAGGCTTATTGCCATGCAGAAATCTCTGTGCCTTCTGGATCTCTTCCTCCGAAGCCACTGTGAGAATGGACACATCAATACAGCCTTCTGCAGGAAAGCTGACACTCTCAAATCGGTGCTGTGCTGCAATAACTGAAACCCCCTGCCAGCTTGGTGATGGTGCTTTCTAATCAACTTTGCAATGAATATTTCTTAAATCATGTTAATCCACCATTTAAGCAGAGATAGCGGTTCCAGACAATAAAGCACCGTACCTGGAGGGGAACATACCTGCTGCTTCCCCAGAGAGGAGGCAATTAGCAGTGCGAGTGATGTCAGATGAGCTGGCAACACCAGCATTTATCACCCCAAGCTCGTTTCCTGCAACTAAAAGAATCTCCACACTCTGCTTCTGTTGCAATCAGCTTTTATTTATGTTGTGGTTGTGGAAAGCAGCTCTTAAAGAGAAAGTGAAGCTGCACTCTCAGGAGCAGTTTTATTCTGATCTACACAGATGCATTTCCTGCTGGAATATGCTGAATGCTGAACTCTCGCGTGGAAATGAGAGTCCTAAAATGAGAGTAAGCAGGATGCAGTGCCCAGCTTTTAAAATCCAAGCCTGGAGACCCACAGACCTTGATGAAGCATTGATGAAGAGGCTGTGCAGCCTTTTACATGAGTGTTTTCATCTTCTCCTTTTCCCAAGCTCCTGTGGACCAGCTGCTACAGGAAGTGCTGGCATCCCAGCCCAAAGAGACTGCAGTCCAAGCAGAAGGCATTTCTGAACTCAAGACATTGTTATGGAAGGAATGATATACTGGTATGTTTTGCTGTTAAGCCCCAAGCTAAGCTTTGGGAACATTCCCTGCAGAGGAACTGCTCTTGACAAATTGGTGGTGGTAGCTTGAAAAAGAGAGGGTAATTTCTTGGTTTAATTATCTAACCTGCTGTGCATACACCTAGGCCATTACCTGGGCTTGCTAGCTCAGCTATGCCTTAACACAGTGCTTGCAGTGAGCTAATCGTGCAGGCCCTTAGGTGGCCTTCGCAGCCACTGTGAACTGTTATGTTCCTTGTGGAGGTAACCAAGCAGACCCGAAGCCAGGCTCATTGCTATTGCATCAGCTGTAGCTTCAGAAGAAGAAACAGAGGGATATTCATGTGAGAAGGGACCTTCAAGTCCCATCTCTGCTCAAAATCAGGTCTGATTTGGAAGATATTGCTGATGGCCTCATCTACCTGAATGTCTCCATGGGTTGGAGATGCTCCAGCCTCCACGTGCAGCTTTTCCAGGGCTGAACCATCCCAAAGTTGTTTTGTTTTGTTTTGTTTTGTTTTGTTTCTTTCTTATCACGTGTTGTTTCCTTTGCTGTTGCTGGTGTCATTTCTCAGCTCTTCTGCTGCCCCTTTAAGAAGAGTCTGGTTTCCTGGGAGCCCTTTATGAAGAGCTGACTGCAATGAGGTTTCTTTCTCCCAGTTGAACAGCTTGACTTTTAGCCTCTCCTCTGATGCCATGTGCTCCTGCACTCTGACCATTCTGGTGAGCTTCTGCTGGATTTACAGTGCTTTCAGGGCCAGTCTTATATTGGGTAGCGCCAAACTGGACATATTACTGCAGGAATGGACACAAAAGGGCTGTGCAGAGGGTAAGGATCCCCTTGATCCCTGGCTATGCGCCAGCTCATGTAGCTCAGGATGCACTTGGCTTTCTTTACTGCAAGAGTACGTTGCTGGCTCACTTTTAACATGCTGTCTACCAGGATGCCAAAGGCTTTTTCTTCAAAAATGGGTTTATAGGATATAGGAATATACTTAGGATTGCTGCCAAGCAGTGCATCTCAGAGGATATGCTGCATGCCATTCCCACTGCTTTTGGGCTTCTTTAGGTTCTGTTCCACCTTCCCAAAATGAAGAACATTCCCTCTTCCCATATAATTCATAGGATCATAGAATATCCTGAGTTGGATCCTGGAGTTCAACTCTGGGCTCCACATATCATCACCCTCAGCTCTGATAGCGTGTTTCTTGGTGAGTCCTCCCAACCTATGCCCAGTGTCACTGCTGCATTTCCTGGTACAAGAAGGATAGCCTGGAATTGTCGTGTATGCAAATGAATCTTGTTTTCCTGTAAAAACGGCTGCATCTGAAAGCACAGTAAGCCGTGGGAAACTAGACTATCAACTTTTATACATACAGAGATTTAACGGTGTCTGGTAGAAGAAATGCATTTGTGTGTGTATACACGTGGTATCTGTATGAAACGCCTGTGTCGTATTGTTTGGTTTTGGCCTTGAACTTGAATTCAACCTGATCGTGTTTGCTAAGGGCAGGGCAAAAGCTGCCCTATAAAGGAGCACTGGGATAACAGCAGCCCATCTGTCGCCTTCTTGGATTTGGCTGAAGGGTTCCACTGGAGGCATTGCAGGTAAAACATCACTTTGCTATTTTACTTAGTATGAGATAAAGCAGGCAAAATGCAAGGAGTAGTGCTGGAAAGTACCACAGTAACACTGAGAGGGATTCGTCTTGGGGAGACAGAATAAATTAGAGTCCCTGTCTTTAATGTTGCATGGAGGGAAAGAAAAAAAATATGAATTTGCCATCCTACAAAATGCCTAACAGTAAAACAGCAAGTTGTCAGAAGTAATCGGATCAGGTGGGAGCAGAGATCCTCAGAGGAGGAGGACTCTATGGTTACTGTGTGCTGCTGCTAAATGAGGCAGAAAAAAAGGTAACTGGAATGTCCTTATGCTATGTAGGAAAATAAATAGCCAGAAAGAAGTACTTCATAGACTAGTTGGAACAGAAGGTTGTATCAGATACTACAGGGAAAGCAATCTCTAGGAGGGTTGCCAAAGTGCCTAGCTTTGGGCTTGAATTTTCTGGGGGAGGTGGGGCGGTGCTCATGGCTTTTTAATGCTGTATGCTGTCTGTCTGTCGGAGGGTTTGGGACACCCAAGTTCAGGTCCCTGCTCTTCCTGTACAGTTGGCTGTCACTGAGGGCAGTCTGCCGAGATCCAGCATGCTCTCATTTGTTTTTCCCTGAGTGCAAGGAGAGCTAATGAACCCCCACTTTCCTTCATTATAAGGCCATTTTGGAACTGATTCCTTGCAGTTTTTACAGTACTCCAAGTACATGAGTGACAGGGTCTTGCAGGAAAAGAGGGCTTGCATTACTGTAGCATGTATCGAATACTGTGTGAGATTAAATTATACACTGACGTTTTGGAGTGCTTGAGAGGGAACAGGAGAAGAACGGCTGATGGCCTTTTAGCCTTCCTGGGATTCTTCTTCGTTCTTGATGCAAATACAGCAATCTTAAAGTACAGAAACCCAGCCGAGCCAACATGTATCAGAAATGTTCTGAACAAAGTGGATGGAAAGGAGAAGGTGGATAGCTCAGTGATGAAGCTAATTGCTTATTTCCACTTCCTACTCAGTGAAAACTATCAGAAGCCACTGAAGGAAATAATGCGTGTACTCTGACATAAATCTTTGTGCAAAGTATAATTAGCTGTCAGTAGCATTTGCCACTACTGAGTATCTGATTATAACAGTGGTTTGACATCTTTTGTGAATGAATCCAGGAGAGTGAAGAGACTTACCCTTTGCTGGTGGTTTTTAAGTTGTTTAATGCAGAAAACAGTGGGTGCTTGGGGTTACCCAGTCAGTTTCCGCCCTCCACATGTCTCATGACTGGGAACAGTCCAAAGGCCAAGCATTCCATTACAGTTTTGTCCCTTTGTAGCCTTTCTGCCTCAGAGTTCACTAACTGTAAGGTTCTCCCCAACCAGGCAGGCAACATTCTGTTTTAAAAGCTGTTGTGATCTCCCTGTCTCTGTTGCACCTCTGGGAGCCAAGTGAAAAGGATATATGGCCAGGGCTGCTCTGAAAGGGGTGGCCAAGTGGGGGCACAGTGCTAGCTGGGGAGCACTGACCCCATCAGAGACAGAGCTTGTGTCTCTGTGCACATGTACAAACACCAACAAAGTGATTCTTGGAAGACCAGAAGTAGTTAAACGTATTATTTTCTTCAATCTGGTTGCCAAATTATTTCGGATATGTTAAGCAACGTAATTAAACGCACACAGACATGCGCTAAAAGCTCGTGTTCTTTGTCAGAAGAGAGGGAGCGCGTGTCAGCTCCAGCCTTCAAGCTCTGTTAGTTTTAATTTGAGTTTTGGAATTAGTAATCAGTTTTGCTGGAACACTGTTGCAAGAAATAGATCTTCGCATGCATGGGGCTTGGGCACAGTTTCAAATGAGTATTTGTTAAGAAGAAGCCATTCCCTTGTCATGTTATGGTACATTACATGAGATTTATTTCCATTGTATTAAAAACTGCAAGCCCAAGGGGAATGTTCTCTCATCCTGTTGGCTAAGGGTGATTTCTGAAATCTATAGGACTTTTTTTTTTCTTCTTTTTCTCTCTCTCTCTTTTTTTTTTTTTTTTTTTTTGGTTGGGGCTTTTAATTAAGATAATAGAACACAAAATCTCCTTGTTTTTCTGTGCTGTAGTTACAATGCAAGATGTCCAAGGGACTTGAAGCACCGAGATGGGTGGTAGCACTAAATGTGGGGCAAGGTGCCTGGGTCATACCTACACTGGGGCTCAAGAAATCCAAGGCTTAGCTGTTATTGGAGCCTTTTGCTCCCATTGTACTGCACCAGCAACACACCAGATCCAGCAAGCTATTTGCTTGATAGGAAAGACTTTTTTACCTACTAAAAGAAATTTTCAAAGCAATGGCATCCAGTGACTTGAAAGTGAAGCTAAACAGCAGGCTAGATATTAGCACAGCAAAGTTAATTAAAGGAGGAGGATGCCTTGCCCACGGCATGTGGTAGATTTTCCAGTGCTAACTGTTAAATCTGGCTGGTGTAGAATTTCACCATATATATGAAATGCCTTCTCCTAAGCGAATTGTACCTTGCCTTGTGAATTGTATAAGTTGAAGCATTTTAAAAAAGAGGGGTTCATACTTCAGGGCACCACTTCAGATTGGATAGCTAATGGCTGTCTGTGTCTCTCTTCCTTCACAGGAAAGGGGCACAATGCTCCATCTCAGCTCGGCTCTGAGGTTGGAGCAAGGCATGCAAACAGCAGGGATAACAGGAGGCCTCCAGAACCTGAGGAAATTTAATAATCAGGACTTTGAGCACCTGCGATCCCTGTGTCTGAGCCAAGGTCTGTTGTTTGAGGATGACACCTTCCCTGCTGATATCAGCTCCATTGGTCCTAACCTGCTCCCAAAGGATGAGCTGCAGCAAATAGTGTGGAAGAGGCCAAGGGTGAGTTTTGCTAGCCAAAGTATTTCGTGTTACTGCTGCTGGATGTGGGTGCTGATGCCTTCATCTTGAGGTCTGTGCTAAGCAGGGAAATGTAACCCGAGGGGAACACTGGGCATGCAACACTGAAAGAAGGCATCCTTTGTTGTAGGACATGTGGGAGGAAGTTGACCTATTGACAGCATCTTCTTCTGCATGTCTAGTGTGTGAACTGCCTTTTGCAGACCAGGGCAGCAAGGAGAGGGATGCTGTAAACATCTGTTTTGACCTGAAAAGTGAGCTGATTTGGAATGGGAGTTCCTGGAGGGGTAGGTCAGTCATCTGAAATGTCCCTTTTCCTAACTGTGCAGTAGTTGTGGCTTTCCATTAGATGGGAATTGCTCCAGACCTGTTTTCAACACCAAGCCCTCATGGTAGAGATTTTTGCATGTGGTGCTTCAAGCATTAATCGTCCCTCAGTGAAGACTTGGGGAACATCTGCTGCTGCAGTTAGTATCTAAAAAGTATTGGGGAAAACAGTAAAATTTCAGGCAATGCTTGTCTTATGGGACTCGCTACTTATTTAAGTCATAGAAGTTTCATTATTTGATACAGTCATTTTGCAGAAGGGCTTTCCCACATTTGACCTCTCCTCCTCCTCTGCCCTTTGCAAAGTAGGTGCAGGTATTTCAGGAACAGAATGCTTATCCTAATTCTACACTTCTTTGGGTGATGCTTTCTTTATTGGCACTTTCTTTAATTCCCAGAGATTTCCCGGAAACAGCATCAACGTTAAAGAAATCTGAACACAGAAACTGAATAAACAGAACCAAGCCCTTAAAAAAAAAAAAAAAAAAAAAAAAAAAAAAAGTGTTTCGGAATTAGGATCTTTGCACACAGCTAAGCTGAGCTGCAGTTCCTGCTGCATCAGTCTTGTCTTATCTGTAGCCAGAGGGGAGAAACAGACAACTTCTATTCAGACAATAAAGCAGATGGTAGCTTGGAGTTAACCTAAAAACTTAGCTTTAATGGCATGGGGGAGGAATGCAGAAACACCTATCAAATACAAAGAAATAAAAATAGAGAAAACAAATGTACATAGTCGTGTAAGCTGCCTTAAGCAAACTATGGAAATGTGAGGCTCCCTTATATCCTGTTCAGTATTTCTCCTTTCAAAGTCTTGAGGTTTGTCCCCTATTTACCTCCTTTGTTTGTAGTTGCCATTGTGTTTTAGGCTGAACCACACAAAGGAGTTGCAGGTGCAATCTGAATGGGTTTCTGCCTCCAGTGATGGCTGTTCTCCAGCAGGGCTTTCCTCTCAGGCTGGTGGGCTCCCTTCTGTGCAGTCCAAGCACCTCTATCCCAGCTGAGACAGAGAGCTGGGGCAGGTTTTGAAGGCACTGAGATATTTGTGCTGAAAAGATGTGAACGGGAATTGAGTTATCCTGCTGCAAAGCAAGAAATTGAGTTCTGGTGGTGCAGGCAAAACCCCTTAAGATTAGCCTGTTTTTTCTAACTGTTGATAGAGCCTCGAGACAAGAAAGTCCTTTGACCCCCAGTGGATGGAATATATATGGATGTATGCAGGAGGAGCAGCAGAGCTTACTTTTCATCACCCTATCAGACAGCACTGCAATGGGCAGACCTTTGGTCTGAGCCAGTGCTGTGCATTCCTTGTTCTTCCTTCCCTTGCTAGTCTGACTGGTTCACTTCTGCGCTGGCTACTCTGTGGAGGTTTCCTGTGGATTCGGGTGTGAACATCAGTGTATGCCTGATTCATCCTCAGCACAGAGCTAGGAAATTCCCTCAGCATGGAGAACAGTGGTAGCGGCTTTGCCTCTTAATCCAGAGCAGTGCTGTAACAGGCACAGCAGTGTTGCTGAATTAAGATTTGTCTAGCTGCGAGGAGAGTTTAGCTTCCAAACATCACCAATCTTTTTATTATTCTTCGCTTCCAGGGCACTAATAAGCCACAAATAAAAATATATCCTCTTCAGAGTTAAAGTTACAGCAACAGCTCAAGCTGGGTGTTTCTGAGGAAGGACTGCAAGCAAAGAAATCCCTAGGCAGTTTTGCCCTTACACTCTACATTCCCAAGCCCTCACCTGTCAGTCCAATAGTACCAATATCTGAAAGACTTTCTGCTTTGGATTGGTTCCATTCATTGTCTCTAGGTGAGCTGTTTTCTCCTGTCTGCAGGACTTATGACTGCTGATGGCTGTGGTCTGTCAATGCAGTTTTTCTTAATTTCTTATTTTCCAGTTGGAGCTGGCTCTGTAGCCCTCCTTACTTGCAGATGTGTAAAAGTTCATCAGTCTTAGGCTTCTGCTAAGTTAGCTACTAGTGCTAAGCAGGATCTATACAGCATTCTATTATACAGGTAGTGTACCAAACACAGAAATGGAAGAACCCAGGGGAAAATACTACAAAGCCTCATAATGGTTTCTTGTGAAACACAGCAAACTTTCAAGAAACACAAATCTAGCTTCTGTGTTTATCATGCAATTTGAGTGCTAATGGATTGTGAAGTCTGCATACCAATGTGCAAAGTAACTAGGCACATAGCTATGCTTTCAATAACAGCCAGTAGTTCCTGATGCTTTATGCCCACTATATTTCCTTGGAAGAATGAGGAGCTAATTGGAGACTTCCTTTCCTCCCTTTCCTTCTGCTGGAAAAGGGCTAGGTTTCTAAAGTGCTGCTCCCATCACAAACGTAGATTAGACTAGAATAGAAGAATAGTTGAGTTGAAAGGGACATACAGATGTCATTAGGTCCAGCTGCCTGACCGCCTCAGGGCTAACCAAAAGTTAAAGCATGTTAATGAGGACATTATCTGCTTTGGCAGTGGGATTGGACACGATGATCTCTGGAGGTCCCTTCCAACCCCTACAATTCTGTGATTCTGTGATCCAAATGCCTCTTGATCACTGACAGCCATGGGGAATTCACCACCTCGCTAGGAATCCAATTCCATGAAAACTTTATGGTTTGGCAGCTGGGCACAGAGCCCTCTGAAAGGTGTTTGTAGCATTGGACAAACCCAAATGAGAAGCCAGTTAGGGACTCAGAAAGGGGCAGGAACTTGTGGCTGGCAGAGGCTGGGTCCCTACACTTCTCTTGGCATTTTCTTTCTTTCAGGAGCTTCTGAGAAACCCCTTTTTTATAATGGACGGAGTTAGCAGATTTGATATTATTCAAGGAGAAATAGGTAAGCTTATTCCTGTTTTGGAAAAGATTGACAGGGAGCAATAACCTGTGCTTGCTTTGTGATTCTGAGTTCTTGGTGGAAAGGCATGAATCATGGTAACCTCGGTAAACAGTGTAGTTCACTCCAGACTGCTGCAAGTCTGCATGCAATTTATTGGAGATATTTAACAGGATTACCAAATGCAGGAGCTCTAATCCCTGCTACTTTAGCATATATGGCACCCACTCTCTCTATATAAGGACAAGGTCTAAATAAATCCAGGTAGAAACTTTGAATACAAGGGTTAAATATAATTATTGGGTAAGTAGGTACAGCTCTGATATGTATTTCATCCTAACATCTTCATCTGGTCACTCTTACTGTTTTGTGTTTTTTTCTTTTCCTATAATACTTCTGTCCATCTTCTACACTACTCAGACAGATATGTGTCTACATCTCATATCAGTTCCATCTTTTCCTTCCAGCTCATAATCATCTTTGTCTTTGAGAGCAGCTCCCGTACTGTAAGAGCTGTCTTCCTTTTTCTCACCTCACTGGGAGCTGTGAAGGTTTTCTATGCTACTTTCTAGGCTGCAGATCTCAACATGACCACAAAAGTATGAAAGTAGCCAAGGATTGTTAAGTGGCATCAGGGCTCCCATGGGGCATTACTGGTGAATGCTAGGTTGCTTTTCAATGTTTTTGAAGAACAGAAGGAAGACAGAAGAATACTGGCTTCTTTTAATAAGCTGCTTCTTAGATGTCTAAGTCTATTCTTCTGATGAGCCAGTTATTTTCTGCAACAGTGAATAACTTACTGAATGGTCTGGATTTTTCCCTTGCTCGAGGTGACTGCTGGATGCTGGCTGCCCTGGGCTCCCTGACAATGCAGAAGCGATTTTTGGAGAATGTTTTACCAAAGGACCAAGGATTCCAGAGTGATTATGCTGGGATTTTCCATTTTCGGGTAAGTAATCTGCCATATTTGTACTGCTCAGGCTTGGCTGGTTGGATTATTTAGGGATCCAAAAATCTCAACATCCTCGAGTGCTTTGGTTCTGAGAACCAATTAAGAACTCTGTGGTAAATCCCAAATTTTCTAGTGGGTCCTCCTTTTCCAGGTGGTACAATCAAACTCCTGGGAATTTGAAGCCCTTTCTGAAAGTTATGACTTGTACCCACTCCAGAGGTATAGGTACCAGTTGTTTGGATGGATCTGTGTACACAGATAGTCTAGATGATGTTCTGGTTTCTGCTTTGATTTGTTGTGGCTGTCAGTGCACTTATGGTTTTTATCTACTTGGACTCATTTTCTGTTTTCCAGTATGCTTCAACTTTCCCTATTAGCTGGGTAGTACTTGAAATTGCAAACCCTGGGAGACAGGTCAGAGGAACGGATTCAGAGAGAGGAGCAAAGTCCTGTAGTAAATTTCACTTCCTACCAACTCTTGATATCCTCTGAATCTCTCAGGTAAGAGACAGGGAGATGTGAGTGACTGTCAGGCCCTGCTTGCTTGCATCTGAGTCAATCAAATATCTTATGGGATTAGAAGCATTTGCCATACCATTAAGCTCTGAAAGCTAAATGGGAACTAGAGAGAATCAGTATATTACTTGGCCACTCATCATTTTCCTTTTTTCAGAAGTCTGTTTTGCTATACACAAAGAGCTCTGGCAGTGACACTTCTTTTACCCCTTGGAGCTCTCATGGATCAGCACCAGGAAGATTATCTCATAGGCAGGATAAATTTCTGTTCCTTTGCTCCTCTGAATATCAGATGTTTCTGCCTTGGCCCTTTTCCAACATGCAGAGGTGCATTACGTGAGGCAACCCAGCTGAAGGGATTCTAGACCACTTAAATGAAAAAGATGCAAGCTAAATTTTCTCTCCTGAGAGCTCTGAAAGGATTAGTTAGGAACAACCCTTAAATCTTAAGCAATATAAATACCTTATGTATTTGAAAATGTTTTTCCTGACATCTCATCTGCAAATCAATACAACTGTTTCTGGCTTTCCTCAAGTGATAAACCCCTGAGAAAGCTACTCGGAATGGAAATGACTTCTCGGCAATGTCTTTCAATTACTCCATCACAGACGTTTTACTGCCATCCACAGGCAAAGCCACCAGACCTCAGTTCAGTGAAGAATCTCAAGACAAATCATATAAGCTCCAATTTTTGTATTAGAATAATGTTTTCCTTCCTGGATCTGGAGTGCATTGCCTCTCAGCAGTACGAGGGGTTGCTCCAGGCTTCCTCCACAGTGCCGGCTGCTCATCAGCAAGAATTAAGGGTGTTAAGCTTTTCATCAGCAGTAGTTAAGATGAATAGCATTTTTGTCTAGAGAATATTTAAAATGACTTTATTTCACCAGGGATGTTTAAAGAGCTATGTAAACTGTGCAACTGGGACGTCAGGCTCCACGTAACCTCCAAAAACTTAAAGGACCTACGTGGATTAAGTTAGTCTTGTGTTTTTACAGGAATCCCTTTTTCTGCTACATAAACTGATACCTCTGAGGCAGGGTCTGCCACATGTGAGCAAGGTACTCCTTGTTCAGCCTGGGAAAAGAAACAGAAATGTTTCTCAGGGACTCCAAGGGCTTATGGCAGAGTGCATCAACTTAAAATGGGAATCTGACCTGATCTGGTCTTGTCCTTTTCTAAAAGAACAGCTCACTTTGAGATTTTTCACTGGCCAAAGCTGGTGAAATAAAATGGTAGACTAAATCTTTTGCTGGCATACTTCCACTGGAGGCCTTAGCATTACTGCAAATAAGAACTTGGCCTCTTATGACTGTGAATCATGCTAAGGTACATTAATCTGCTAATGACTCTGGAAATGGCTCCTTTAGGCCATCCCCACGGACCTCCTTTCCAGCCTTCTCCATTAAAAGGTTCCATCAGCTGGAAACATCTGTTCTGTCCACTACCTGCATCCTCCTCATCTATCGAGGAGATGGATAATGCCTCAAAACGATCTTTAGTCACTACACTGTCCCTCTCCACAACAGCACATATCTGAGTCTTAATTGAAATATGGAGAAAGGAAAATCTAGGGACCTGATCTTGACAGAGACTCTCTGGACAAGGCTGTGTTGCGGGGGAAAATCCAAGTGTGAGGCTCACCAAACTGTCTGCTCAATTGTTTATCAACTGAAGCTCCTGCTGTCACCCAATAATATTAGCGTATTTCCCATATTGAATCTTTTCCTCCCACTGACTGCAGGACTGTTTGTTTCCAAATGATATCCTCTGCCATGGGAAATAGTCACGTGGTAGCTTGGTCCACAAGTTAGACCATTAGCCTGAAGTAGTTTGGGAGAGAATTTGCACATATCCATGCTTTAGATTAATTCCTGTGCTGCTTCAGGAGACAGTTGCTTGGCATGAATATAAGCTCTTAAAAAGGGCTCATTCTTTTCTTTCTCTTTTTCTTTTCTTTTTTTTTTTTTTTTTTTTTTTTTTTCCTTCAGTTCTGGCAATTTGGAGACTGGGTGGATGTAGTGATAGATGACCGGCTGCCTTTCCTAAATGGGAATTACCTGTCTGTACACCCTCGAACATCAAATGAATTCTGGCCATCCTTGTTGGAAAAAGCATATGCCAAGTAAGTCAGTTCTCCTACCCAGTGCTGAGTGCTTTATGGGGTGGCTTCACCCCCTGCTTCACAGAGATCACAAAGGGAGAAACTGAGGCTCACAGCTGTGCGTGTTGTCCTGTGCTTTTATAAGAAACTGGCTGTGTGCAAGCACAGGATCAATATAACCTGGAGATGTAGGTCTCGTGCTGAGGACCTAAATGTACTCTGTCCAACTCTGGGATGTTAGTGTCTGAGAAGTAAAATGAAGAAGGTAATGACTAGCTACACAAAGGGGTTATGCTTCCCTTCATTTTTTTTAAGCAAATTTCTTCACTTCTGTGTTCCTTTCTATATTTTTCTGTTTAAAACTGCAGACTGTGCAGGGATTACCTCTGTAGTCACCAAGAGACCATGCAGATGTTGGGTGGAGACAATGAGATCAGGATGTTATTCTTTAGCATTGGTAACGCTGCCTGTTATTAAATACTCTGAAGAGAAATTCCCATGCTAGAGTGAAGTCTGAAGGGCTGGGGCTTGGCAGACGTTTCCTGGAACAAACTGTTGTGAAGTACAAACTGGTAATGAGAGCTAATTATTTCAGCAAATCCGGTTGAGAATCAGCAAATGCTAAAGCAGCATCTGAGTAACTCAAGAATAGGATTCTTTTTTTGCTCTGAGATATTTCAGAGGAGCTGGTAGCAGTTTGCTGCATAAGATTTTATTTACAAAGCAAAGCAAACCTCTGCTAAATTAAATTTGCAGGAGATGCTCTTTATGAGATTCCCACTTGAGAAGCTTCTCCCCAGTGCCCGTGACTAATTCTTTTCATCTGTGGAGGACAGGGACAATTCTTCAAAATACAGTTAGCCACAGACTTCATTTGATTGTGTACATTAAATACAGTGTGCGTAGTGAGCTTTAACAGCATGATCTACCTCTTCTAAATACAACGTGTTCCAGCTTATTTGCTGCCTCTATAAAAAGCGCATGATAAAGACAGAAGAAATGTGTTGACAACGTTAAATTATTGCCCTCTTGCACTCTAGCAGAGTAATTTGGGAACAGTGTTGAAAACTTTTTTCTGTTTTGCATTGGAAATACAGAGAAGTGACCTCTATTTTCCAATTGCAAAAGGAATTCTGGTTGTTTCTGTGAAGAGCCATGACAGAGTATTACGTAGGAATTAACAGCTCACCTTCATTTAGCTGAAGCATCCATTTAAACTAATCGTGTTTGGCTCCCTTCTGGTTCAGAAGAAAGAAACTGAATACTTGAGGATGAGACTCAACTCATCCCCCTAAAGCGTGTCTGCTGGCACAAGATGCACCTTACGTATTTCCTACTATCCATAATGACTCCAGACAGGTGCTCCAGCTCTGGGTGAATACACTGAAGGAAGTCCTCCTGCCTCATTCATCCCAGAGGATATGTGTTTGTCTGGGCATTTATTTCAGTCATGTTGCCTTTCATTACCTGACCTCATGACCTGGCCCTAACGTCTCTGGCTCTCCCATTTTCACTGTCTCAGTACCTGTGTTCATTTCAGAAGCCATCACTGTCCACTGTTTAATAAAACCACGGTGTGAGGACTACTGAAATTTTTTCTGTTCTCAGGCTGCAGGGCTCCTACCAGAACTTGCACGGGGGCTACATTTCTGATGCTTTAGTAGACTTCACAGGTGGAGTCCAAATGCAGTTCTCATTAAAGGACCCCCCTCCTGATCTGGAGGATATTCTGAAAGCTGCTAGCAAATCTCAGTGTCTGATGGGATGTAGCACCTCAGGCCGGGTGAGTCACAAGGCCAGAAGCACATCTTGGTTTGCTACGTTTGCAGCAAGTTTACTCATTTGAGTGAAAAAAGGACATCCATAATCACTCTGTTTCATGGCCACAGCTCATGGATGCCTGGTGAGATCTTGGCAGCAGAAAGTAAATAAGGTTATGCAATGTGGAATGTAAAGGCTTTTGGGTAGATGCAGATGGTTTGAATGTGGATGTGGATAACAGTTGTGGATGGAGGGAAGACTCACATCCCTCTCTGAGGGGCCTTCTTCCCATTTTGACCTTGATAGAATCAATTACTCAGCTGTCTCTGAGCTTTGTGTGTCTCCTAGCTAATTCCACTGTGACTGAGTGCTATCTTCCTGCAGCAGGGCTGATTTTGGTCTTATAGCTTTGTGACTGATTCTAGAAAAGCCAAAATGTTCCTGTCTTCTGTAAGGGGATACTGTTATCATATCATGATTTGCAGGCTACTGATATTAATGCTGTGAAGCTGGAAAATATTTTGTGATGTATTAAGTACTTTCATTAAAAGACTTGACAAGGGCTTATACAGCATGTCAAGGAAAACTGCAAGGCACGTTCCATTGCTTCTGTATTGTCTGGTTTGTCAGGACAGAAAGTTTGGCTATTGCAAGCTGGTGAAAGACAAATCCCTCAGGTCAGGTGCATAACATTGGGCTGTAGTGAGATGTTGAGGCTCTCATCCTCCTAGCAGCCCAATCCACATCATGTTGTAGTTGCACCAGCTCTGTACCATTAAAAATTTTCAACTGTGGGAAGATGTGTGCTTTTGTTATATTTCCTGAACAGCTCATAGCTGCAGTCATGTTTCTCTGGAGCTGGTACATCTCAGATAATGCTGAAATTAAAACTGAGTCTCTTTCTCCCATGCCAGTTCTGGGAGTCAACGACCATTCCCTTGCAGTATGGCAGAGAGATAGAAGCTGTATTTTCACTCTTTTGCAGATGAGAAACACAGTATTAAGGAATGGGATTGTGCAAGGTCATGCATACACTGTCACAGGAGCCGTGAAGGTGAGATTGTGCAGTTGTTCCTGCCTAGCGGTCTCATACTGGTTGTCCACCACAGGGATGTGGAAGGCAGCCACACTGCTGTTCCAATCTGAGTAATTGTAATTAACTTTCCACCATTAGGAGAGATTTCTGAAAGTATTTAGTTCAAATTTTGGGAGATACAGAGGTTCTAGCACAATGAGAAGAGGGTATCAGAATCCTGTAATTTTTCCTGATGAGAAGTTTCTGGCTGGCCCTCCCAGGGTTGGGACTAGATTCCAAATCCTGTTGGAGAAAGGAGCGGTCTCTTCTAGCTTCCTGCTGCTCATGATATGTGCAGAAAGGAGAACACGTATGTCTCATTTACAGGAGAGTCAAGGCATCCCATGTGCTGCAGGGATGTGGTCAGGAGCTTGCCCAGGCCATTGGATTTTTGCATATGGGAAGAGAGTGTCGTGGCATTTTTTTTTCCAGCACTGTCAGTGTGCGTAAGGAGGCCAGAAGCAAAAGTATACTTTTCCTTTCCACTTCTGCCATTTCATTTTCACTCTGAAGGTGTGTTTCTTCTGTCTTCAAACAGTGACACCAGAAACTCCAGATATGGAAGCCATGATATTGTAGAAACAGAGAAACAGGTTTTATTTATCATCACCTCTCCATGCTGACTGTCAACATTTGCACAATGCAGTCAAGTGGCCTCCTCTCCCAAAGTCTTTGCTAGGACACAGTGTTAGATGTGCAGAACTCGCATTGGACTTTCCCAGAGCTGTTGAAGTTGTGGCACGGCAGCAAGGTTGCCATTTCTGTGTCAACTTTCTGCTATTTGCTGTCCTTGGGAAAGCAAGGGCATCTCCATCATTACTCCTTTACTAGCAGGAAAAGGCACTGTCTTTTTAGCTGCAGTTAAGCCAGGCTTCCATAGTACAGATGTATTTTATTTCCCATATTATCGCTGAATATCACGCTTATGAAAAGCTGTGACTGAGATTTGTTTTGTTTTTTTTCCATCTTTACAGATACGATTCAAGAACCACTGGGAACATATCATCAGAGTCTGGAATCCATGGGGCCACGGGGAGTGGAAGGGGACCTGGAGTGATGGGTATGGCCTCAAAACTTCCATCTCCTAAGGCAAATCACTCTTGTATAGGCTAATTCTAAAAGTATCTCTACCTCACACCCATTGTAATGAAACAAACGCTTCTAAATCAAGAAGCCTAATAGCCTTGATTCCAGTTGCAAAGAAATCCAGCTGAGAAAACTCATGAAGCATTGCTTTCATATGTACTCATTGCAAAGCCTAGCTCAGGTATACCTTTTTGTCGATGTATGCATTTTTCTCAGTGGGTAAACTGCATAGATTGAGTTATTGATTATGTTTATCTTGCATTCAACAGAAAGTACAACCCTCCCTTAATTATAAACATGCTGCTTAGAAACAATACATCCGACTGGCTAACGTGCCCTCTGCACACTGCTGTGCTATCAGCACTGAGAAGCATTAGGGGCAGGGGGCAGACGCAGGATTTCCCATTCTAGGGTGGGTAACCCTAAGCAGAGCACAGATGCCCTATTTGCTAGTCTTGGTTATGAGAATATTAACACAAATCTGTTCCCACGTGCAGTATCTTACCCCTCTTCATCCCTCTCAACTTGATGAACTGGGTAGAGGAATAGACTGGCTGGAAAGATGGAAACTTGTACCTCTCACAGCTGTTTGTTCCTGTTTGCAGCTCTCCAGAATGGGACTATGTTGAGCCTGAAATTAAGGAAGAGCTCTACAGAAAGAAAAATGATGGAGAATTCTGGTATTTCCCAACTGATCCTTTTGTCTATCAGGCTTTCTCTGTGTGTTCATTGTAAAAGAAGGGTCATTTGGGCATTTCTTTTCTCTATCTTAGTAATGGTTCAAAGCACGCCTGTGTTAGTTGTGGGCAAACAGCAAATTGTTGCAATGGTATCAGAGGAAACAAGGCTTGAAGAAGTAAAACTGGCCAATACTATGCAACAAGCTGATGGGAAAAAAAAGTAGTAGTAGTGAAAATCCAGCTTCGTGAGACCTAGTGATTTTGTCACTCTCTCCAAGTGACTAGCTTGAACTTCAGACTGCTCAGAGGAATAAGTAGTTGAGCTCCTAGGGCTCGTGCACCTGACTGCTCTGCAAGTGCTTGTGGCTTTTCACAGCCTCCGGTTACTCTCAGATCCAGTTAGCCATGGATTAGCTATTCTCTATAAAAGCTCTTATTCTTCAGAAAGTGCACGCTTTCCCTGAGGAAGACGGGAATGAACAACAAATGGGTCTGGGATGGACACTGCAGGCTTGAGCAAAGCATGGAAGGCAGGACAGGACACTGCAGTGGGATAGTACAAGGCACTATGGCAAGGATGTGCTGGGGATAGCAGGACTCCATCAGGGCACTACTGAACATGCCCTTTAATTTTGCTGGGGCTCTACGTGCATTTGGGGCACCCTAAATGCACTGAGAGCTAACTTGTACTGCTAAGTGTCAGCCAAGCTTGTCTGCACCCTGTGCCACTGCTGTGTAACCCTGTTTTGAAGACACTGAGGGGTTGAACAGGAATATCCAACTGGTGTCTCAGACTGAAAGGTGTGCCTTTCTCCTTTGCAGGATGTCCTATGAAAACTTTCGGGAGCAGTTTTCCTGGCTGTGTGTTTGTAACTGCACCCCAACATTTCTGGACTTTGGAGATCAGCACCACACAGGATGGTCTGTGGACAGACACATCAACCTGTGGAGCCCATTGCTCGCTACTGGCAGGAATGACTGGTCCTCTGGTAATAAATGCTACCTGCAGTCACCCAATCCTCTCCTCTACACCGGGGCTTACACTGAAACATTCGCCGTGAGCACCAGTTAGCAGAAATATTGATTGGTAGTTGTTAATGCCTGCTCTTTCTCATTACAGCACCTATCAGCTAGGGAAATGGATAGAAAGCAGTGGCACTGGCTGCTGAGTTGGGGGAAAAAAAAAAAAAAAAAGAGAAGAGGGCTTGTGATTTAGAGATTCTAGGCTGCCTAAAATCAAAATGTGCTTGTCTATGTTCTTTCAGCCTGTTGAAGTAGGTGCTTCAGGGGACCTCATCAGAAAGTCTAGTCTGGCAAATATGTGACTGGTCCCCCAGAGAAATAGGTACTCTGGAATCAAATGGATATGGAATGAAAGAATTGTGCTGCAAAGCTCAATTTGAACAAGGTCTTTTGACCAGATAAAACTGTGCGTTTTACTGGAGAGCCTGAAGCACAGCATAACCATCTGATCAAAAGAGGCGATTCTCCCCTTAGTGCTGGTGCAGCCTCACTTTGAATGCTGTGTGCAGTTCTGGACTCCACAGTACAGAAGGGATATTAAGGTCCTTGAAAGAGCCCAGAGGAAGGCAACAAAGCTGGTAACAGGGCTGGAAGACATGTCATGTGAGGAGAGGCTGAGGACTGGTCTGGAGAAACTTTCAAGGCCTCTCAAAACATGGCTTCATGTCTAGGCTGACTTAAGTAGATGCTGACACCTCAGACCTTTTCCTCCAGTTTCACTTCTTGTCAGGGATGCTTCTTATTTATTAAACCTTTGGAATTTTTGTTCTGGCCCTCAGGACTGTCTTCTGCATCACAAACAGTAATAGGTAGGAAGAGGAGGATATCTTTGGATCATTTTGTGTTTTTCATTTATGTGCTTATGATCTCCAAAACGCAGTACTTTTTCAGCTCAGCCACAGGGTCAGCCAGGGGATTGAAAATCACTGCTTTCCTGCCTGGGGAAAGTGTGCCATGTAGGTGAAACAGAGACGGGTGGGTGAGAAATCTGCCTGACATTTATGACTTTGCCAGAGATTTCTGAAATGATTAATGGGCAATTAGTTTAACTCTAGATTCCTCAACCCCTGCTAATAAAGGGACTACAGTGCTTTGTTGCATCAAAAGCGTTTTGGAGAAGTAGTTAGCTCTTCTTCTGAGTCTTCATAAGCATGATCTAACACAAGGGGCTACTACTGGGATATCTAAGTGGCTATTACTAATCTAATAACACTTCCTCAGCAGGTGCAGTTTCAAAGAACCCTCAGTATTTCTTCAAAGTAACAAATTATGACCCCAAATCCTACAATGTGGTCATTTCACTCATACAAAAAAATGCAGAGGGTATGCAGGATGCACAAACATTGAAGATTGGCTTTTTTATCACCATGGTAAGCACAGTTAGATATTATGTAGATCTTGTTGTTTGTTACGTGGCTTATTATACCTGCACATGTAAATGAAGGATTTAATTGTCTTTGGACTGTCTTTTGGAGAGAAATCTATTTGGAGCAAGTTTCTGGATGTCTTCCATATTAAGACAGACCCAACACAAGAAGGATGTGGAGCTGTTGGAGCAGGTCCAGAGGAGGGCCACAAAGTTGAACAGAGGGCTGGAGAAACTCCCCTACAAGGATAGGCTGAAAGAGTTGGGGCTTTTCAGTCTAGAGAAGAGAAAACTCCAGGTGGACCTTATAGAGGTCTTCTAATGCCTGAAGGGAGCCTACAGGAAAGCTGGGGAGGCTTTTCTTCAGTGCCTGGAACTCACTATCTGTACTCAAGGGCATCCTCTGTGTGGATCTGTCAGATCTGTCAGCCCTCAGGGTGCCAAGAGACCAGCCATGCTGCTCAACTAGATCTGCCACTCCTGGTAAATGGGAAACCCAGTCCTTCCAGCACCCTCATCAGCTGTCCCCCAACAGTCACCAGACATGGAGATCCCTGCATGCGCTAGTTTGGTGCACGCCCATCTTGATTAGTCACTCATTTTGATAAAAAGGACCTTTGGTGGGTTGTCATGGCATAGTTCTATAGACCACTGGAAAGAGGTTTTTGTTTAGTCAGGAAGCTGTCCAGGCAAAAGGTTTGGTCTGTTTTCATATTGTTTTGCTCTCAAGGTCAGATGAAATTTGATGAGTGTGTCACTTCTGGCTGATGTGACCTCTGTAAGGTGTCAGCCCATGGCTCGCCTCAGGCTGAAGTTGACTTTGGCTCCAAGGTGCTCCCATGCAGGAGTTGAAGGGCAAAGTCACAGCAGCTGATCGCCAGGGCAATAGGATTTCTGTGGAACACCTTGGTAATGAAGGAAAGATGACCTTAGTGCTGTATTCCCTCAGATTATTCACAGTGTCTACCCTCAGTGCCTGAGAGTAGTCGGAAGTGGCATCTTCATGTAAGAAGTTTAAGAGGGGGCTCTTTTCAAAAGGAAAGTGCAATTGCCAAGATTCCTGTGGTTCATTCTTCCCCCTCAACTGCTTTTACTTCCATTATTCATCATCAGCATTATTCGCTGTTCGGTATCATTTGAGGCGCATCACATTGTCATTGGTAAGGGTGTCATCCATTGGCAGGATGAGAGGGGAATGCAGCACAGGCAAAGATGCAAGCCAGAATGGACATAGCTGATAGCTCTATGAAGCCTTTAATTAGGTATTGATGTGGAGAACTAATACATAGCTGTGAGGGAAGTTTAATGTTGTGTGTTAGAGCTGAGCAGTGTATAGAGTCTGATTCTTATCTCACACCAGTTTTGACTTCTTTGAGATATTAATCTGCTTCTGCTTTTTACCAGAAGGAATGTAGAATGAGACACAAAAGTAAAAAAGGATTGTGCCATTTATTTCTTCACAGTGCTGCCCATTTCTATCTGCTCCATATCTGACCCATAATATTTGGCAGTCTGCATACCTCCCAGCTCTCTGTAACAGTAGTCATCTTTTTTCTCCCTCCCAGAATAGCACTTTTATGCTATTTTTCTCCCAAAGGCATGGCTCATAAATAACCCTGCCACGCTGTACAACCATTCTAAATGGAATTTATACATGCTGAAGTATTTGGGGGAATGTGTTTAGTAAGGGTTTTTTATTATGCTATCTTTACATGTCATCATAATAATAGCTGTTGCATAACATTAGTTTCATCTCAGCAAACATACTGGAATAATAGAAGAAAGATGAGAACGTTCTGTTTCCTTGTGACACTTGCTGGAAGGTTTGAGTTGTGATCCTTAAAGCATTGTCATCAAAGTGAGATGCTTAGTGAATTCCCTGGGTTATGCTAGAACTCAGGAAGGTTTTAGTAAGGGCATTCTTACTGTTAATTGAAGTTCTCTTCACTGAAATATATTTTCTTATTTTCCTTTTTTACCCACTTCTTCCAACTTTTTGTATTATTGATGTGTGCTTGGACAAAGTTTGTCTCCTGTTCAAGCTTTCCATGCCTCTGGGAAGGTTAAGGCATATCAGAGGCAGCGTAGATCCAGAGAGCAGTGGGAGCATAAGGCTGCTCTGGGTACGCTTACTGACTTACTTTGATTCCTGGCATGGAAGGTGAGATAACCAGCTTTGTTTTTCTTTTAGGAGAACTCCAAAGTTCTGAAACAAGTTTTCTCCCTTACACGAGATGTGAGCAGCTGCTTTAATTTGAGCCCAGGAACTTATGCTGTCATTCCTGCTACAACAGAGGACCGAGAATTTGAATTTGTCTTACGAATTTTTGTAAAGAATCAAGACTACAATGAGTAAGATAATGACAAGTACTCCATATGGGCCCCAGATTTGCTGTATGCCAGGATTTAACAATTTAATGTTGAGACAACTGATGTAGCAATTTGCTTGCAATGTACTCTACAAATGTGCTGGGACAGCACAGCTAAGTGTTGAGGACCATGTTAAGGGGGATCGTTTGTGTACTGCCAGATGCATAGGTGGCCATTGCAGAACAGGGCAATAGCTCATCAGTAGACATCAAGGATCCTAGCTTTGGTATGAAGAGCAGTATGATGAGCAATAATTGTGGAATATGCCCTTCCAGCTTGCAAAGAAATCTCTCTTTAATAGAAGAAGGACTGCAAGCTTCTTTTTCCTAGCAGCCACTATGCAGTTTTGTATGTTGTGCCAGCTGGACCCTGCATGGATCAGGTTGTTGGCAAAGAAGCAAAAAGCAGTGGAAGACTTGGAACCCTTCAACTAGTCATCAAATACACAGGTCAACAGGGCTCCCCTCAGTAAGAGAGGGGTCGTGAAGAATAAGCATGGTAGAAAAATAGTATATCACAGTTCCTGCAAAGGCAGCTTCTGTTGCATTTGCGTATAAATATCTGGGTGTGCTTTATTTAAAGAGCAAACCCTACAGCTCAGTGTTACCAAATAACCCTTAGGGATCAGATGTGCAATGCCTTTCCTTCAGTAATTTCTGCAGTATAGATGACTGCAGCTCTTATGTCACAAGTCCATATCTTCATAATGAGATTGTTCTCTAGGTTTTGGCCTTCAGTTAAAATGGCTCAGAACCAAATAAGGCAACTCCTTAGTTATGGACAACAAACATGAGTAGTCTGTGCCACAGGCTAGTCTGCTTTCAGTGTGATGATTCATGCACAAGAAGGTTCAGCCCTTGGATGTAGCTCTTTCCAGGAGAGCTTGTGACCCTTACCTTACTAAGCTAGGCAATGCATGGGCATGCCTTTCCCATGGGTCTTGCAGCACTCACAGCATTAAGGTTTGTTCAAGGAGAAGGGAGCATCAGTGCCATGTGATCAGAGGGCACTAGCTGGGCTCTGTGCTCACTGTCTGGGGACAGGTACTTCCTTGTGAGGCCACGCAAGCTTTGTCATAGACAACTGGCTTACCTGATTTCTCTACTGAAAGCACGCCTTCGGTGTTAAATGTTAACTGCTACTAAGTGAGCCTCAGAAGGAATGATGATCTCCAAATCAATGTTGCCTTTTTATAGCCTGGATGCTATGTTTATCCCTGACTATTAAACTTTTTTGCGTGGCTCAAGGAAGGACAGCCCTGGCTTCTGTGTGGGGAGATTAGTCCTGACATGCTCTGCATGAGTCCAGTTATCCTTTCTCTGCTGCTGCCCGCAGGCCCAGATGAGGGAGGGCAACAGCCCCAGAGCAGGCACTTGGTCTGCTCATATTTACTTGCACAGGGAGGTCTGCGACCAGCACAACAGAATTGACTGAGCTGGGTCAGACCAGGAGATGTGAGTGCTGGGCTGTAGGCTGGGTAAACAAACTGGTCGCTGCCTACCTCCTGCAGTGTCTGCAGAACAGTGCTCTTGCAAAGGCACATTTTCTCCCAGTGTGATGTGACTCAACTCTTTTCTAGGAACGCAAACTCTCAGCTCAACCCAATGCCGCCAATGGTAAGAGTCCTGGAAAACTGCTACTGATACCGGTGTGATAAGCAGGGGGGGAAGCATTTCAAAGACAAATGATTCCTGCAGTGTCTGTAAAATGGGTATGTGTCCAAGGAGGAGAGAGGGAGAAGCTGATTGAAACTCCGCAGCTCAGTATAGCCATTTTTCAAAAAACTTCACAGCTGAGAGCAGAGTTGTGCACGCTCTCCCCAGAGGAATGGCTTCTCTTAGTGTTTGCATTCTATAAAGAGCAGGAGTTCATTGAGGTGAGACACAAAGCAGATTTCTGCAGATTTTCGCCTAGGTATCTTCACAGATGTAAGGGAAACTGCACTTTAAATCTGGGTGCACCTCAAGTTCAACCCACATTTCAGCCTGTCCAGTCCAGTTACCATCCAGATACCACTGGATATTAGGAAAAAATTCTCAGTGAGAGCGGTGATTCTATGGTTCTGTAA
Source organism: Lagopus leucura (assembly GCF_019238085.1). Classification (NCBI taxonomy): domain Eukaryota; kingdom Metazoa; phylum Chordata; class Aves; order Galliformes; family Phasianidae; genus Lagopus; species Lagopus leucura. The sequence continues at coordinate 93,420,880 of NW_024962252.1, forward strand.
TCTATTGCTGGACTTCCTTCCTGTAAACTGTGCACATTGCCAGAGCTGGTCCAGTCCATGCTGCTGCCTCAGTGGTCATTTGCAAACCCCTGCCACTGAGCAGGCTGTTATTTACAGCAGTGTAAACTCTATGTGGGTTGATGAAGCCAAAGATGCTCCAAGAGAATGGAAAATGAGTCCTTCCCTTGTGATTCATTTGCCAGCCTGCAATTAAGTCCCATTAGAGAGGTAGCATAAATGGCGGCTTATTATCTCTTCCCACTGACAAGCTGTCAGTTTACTTGGTTGTTGTCATTAGCCAATGTTTTGACTTTGACAAATTATGGTACCCACAGTTTCTGATCTTATTCAGGCAGTTGGACTTCACTAGTATGAATAACACGGAAGGCATTAGGGATTAAGCTCAATTTTTTTTGTTTTTTTTGAAACTTTATGAAGTTAAGGATATTTCTCCATATTGGCTCCATAGAGAGCTGCAGTTGTTCAGATACTGTCAAGCCTGCACTGGGGTGAGAGAGAAGGGAAAAGTCAACACCTTGTTCTATTCTCTTGGTACATGCCCTTCCTGGTGCATCTTCCATGCTCTGAGCAAGTGGTTTCAACCAAAGGCCATCAATAAGGATCAGTCCTAGTATTTGTATTCTCATGTATGGACTTGCTGAATTCCACTCCAAGATGTTAAAGTTGTTTTCCCCAGGCTCCCTCCCAGCTGTGCTAAGTGATAGCATCCTAACAATGTTTCTTCCTTCACTGCAGTAGCTTTCTTACTACTAGTCCACTTTAGGGATGTTAAAATTGAATTTCTACTGTTGATTCTCCAGCCCTCTCTGAAGCATTGTTTGATCTTCAGACTGCTGCTTCCAATTGTTTTGTAACTGAATTATTTATGTGCGCATTTCTTATTTGATCCAGGATGTACCAAGACAGAAACAGGACAGCTCCTATAAGGCTATCTTCCTAAAATATGCGAAGCAGGTACACTGTCTAAAGCATCTTGCTGAAAAATAATAATATATATATATAAAAAAAAAGGCACTTGCAAAAAGAAAACTAATCTCCAGTGGTCATACTTGACCCATTTATTAAAATGTTCTTTTGGAAATGTAGCTTCATCCTTAAGGGGGCACCCTGAAAGTGGTATTGATTTACTTGCCAAAACCCCTCAGAAAAACAGGAATTTTTTGCTGGGACAGATTGGCTATCCCCATATTTCAGAGGAGGATTGGAGATGTTGGACTTGCATGTGTACTTTTTCTGGCTTTGGTTTGTTTATGTACAGAAAGCAATTAGAAAGCTTTGGGTATTCCCTCCTCTCATCAGCATCATTTTCCATTTGCTTTTGCAGCAGCTGGAAACCAAACATCAGTGAGTGTTTGAGTAATTGATTCCTGCTTTTTCTGAGCCAAACTGTGTGCATTCACAGGAGATGCGTTTAATGGCTTAATAAACCATTATAACAAAACTGCTTGACTTAGGAGAACAAAAAAATATATACATATCTCTGCCGAAAGTTTTTGCACAATGGATCTCTTGCAGTTAATAGTTGTATCAGTGCACTGAGATGAAAATGAACAGGGCTGCCCTGCTGAAAGCCCTGGCGGTGTTTCAGGCAGGGAGGCATTCTGGTTTGCTGATGGTTTGGGTGGCTCAGAGAGAAGCAGGCAGTTGCTGAGGGTTTGGTGAAGAGAATGTGGATGAAAGGAGCAACTGCTCCCATCACCACTGAAAACACTCCATGGCAATGGAGCCTGTGGCTGCACAGCAGACCCTCACAGGGAAGGACAGAGAATGGCCCAGCAGCAAGTAGGGCTGTGGCATGCTTCTGTGCAGGCACAGTCATGCATCCATCTGCTAGAGGTCCTTCTTAGTTGCCATGGTGCATGAATAAAGGTATTTGGGGCAAAAGTGAGGCAGGAGTAAACTTTGCTCTCACAGACCTCTCTTTATTCTGCATTAGGGCTCAGCTATTGATGCTTTGCAGTTGCAACAACTTCTTAATGACATGGTCCTGCAAGGTAAGGTTTTTGCCTCTGGTGCTTCCCTATTCTTAGTTAGTGTAAATTAGAAGATTTAGTAATATCTGTATGTATTATGTATGTATGTGTGTGTGTATCTATATATATACACACTTCCCCTCCCAGTTCAGTACTGGGACAGCCTTCCTCATCACTGCTATTTCACTGATCCTTATCCCAAGAGCCTTCTGCTTCCAGGAGGGTGAGTAGATGGGTCAAGACAGTGCAGAACAGCCACCTGTGAGCACCAAATGGGAAAAGAGGTAGTGGAGGTTTTCAAGAAGGATCAGACTCCTTCAGTGGACCCTTGTTGCTGCCTGAGAACTTTGAGCTAGATCTGGGGCTGTGTAGTTTTACGTGCCTTCAGACTGGTGTCCTTCCCCCCCAGTGGTGGTCTGAATGTAGGGTTTGCTTTTGCTGATTTTGTCTGTTATGTCAATCCTTGCAGATGAAATGACCAGCCTGGGAGGAGAGTTCAGCTTTGATTCATGTCGAGCCATTTTAGCTCTGATGGATGTATCCTTTCAGCAAAAGCAATAAAGTTCCCCAGTGTTGCTCATCCTTGCCTTGAGTTATGGCTGAGCTGAGCGTCCCAGTGTGAGAACCTGCAAAGATTAGCCATATTCCTCAGTAAATAGCTGCCACAGCCTATATGCAGGACTTTGCTATGCATGGCCTGGCTCTGGGAGCATCTCTGCTGAAAGGTGAGAGTCAACCTGTGCGTTCATACCTTCTGCCAGCGACAAATTCCTTTGGTCTCATTTTCCATTCCGTGGGGCCCAGGGCTTTGCTAAGCTTCACTCTCAGATGCAGGCCCCAGGCACAGGTTGGTGCGGCCACAGAAGCCCGGAATGTCAGCTCTCAGAGCTTGCCAGCAGAGCTGCAGTAAGAGAAAACACTGTCTCTGCCCACTCACAGCCATGTGTCTGAGACTGGCAGGCCATTCATCCTTCCCAATGTGCCTTCCCTATTTAGTTGGATCCACAGTCATTTTATTGTTAACAACGCTGGAAATACATTGCCGGCCATTGTAGAACAAGAAGACTCCTTGATGAAAACATAAATCCTCCCTTGTGTGTTTTCTCCCATTTGCTGGCTCGCCATCTCTTTCCTTTCATGCCTTGGAATAACTTTGAGACATTTTCAGATTTTTAGAAGCTGACAGGGAATGAATAAAAGTGCTGTGCAATCCCTCTCTTTCCAGGTTTCTCCATCTTGCAAGCAAAAGAAGTTTCTCCCCTTTCCAAAGCAACCGCTAGGCTAAGTGGGCACTGTGAATGCATGGCACGTGCAAGCACCTGGCTGACAAAGCCACTACTCTCCTTTGATTCAAGGTGGATTTTCATTCTCTGGGCTGCATACAGCCCACGTACAGTGTGACCTATCCTGGCCTGCAAAAATGATAGCAGCTTTTTTTCAGTCAGGTTTCACTTGTGGGCTCATGTAGCTTGTAGTGAAGTGTTTTCTTGCTTGCAGTGGCTTCTAAGAACAGGCATCAGGATCAGCTCTGTGTGTTCTTGGCTCCTTCACTGCCTCTTCTCCCAGAAGGATCCAGCCAGAGCTGATCTCATGCTGTCCCATGCACAAGAGCACATGTAGGCTGGAGCATGAGGTTCTGCTCCTCCTCAGTGGCTGCTGTGCTCAGGGGCCCAATGTCAGCTGCAGAGATTGCCTCAGGAACCCTTATGGTTAAAGACACCATAGAAATAAAACCTTTTGTTGTTTGTGAGCATAGATATGAGCAGCTGCACAAATTGCCAGAAAAGGCATATTTAACTCTGAGCATAATTGGGACCAGAAAAGATCTTCTAATCACAAAGCAACAAACAGAAAAGGCTGCATCTTAAGGCTCCCTTTACATGAAGGCAACATCCTCAGCAATGAAGGCATCACCAGGTTTAGCTCATTAACTGCTTGATTCTTAACTAAATGCACAGCTCAATTCAAATGGACAACTCACGCTGCAGGAGTTTGGGAGCCTCTGGCGAAGTGTCACCAAGTACATGGTATATGGGGTTGCTCTCTCTCTTTTCTCTGCCACAACCATACTCCTGTTTTGTTTTGTTTTGTTTTTTTATCACCAAGGTGCAGACACTGCAATACTAAAGTAGATGTTGCCAAGATTGCATCTTTAGTAGGTCAGATTTCCATCCTCTCATGCAAAGGCTGAGGGCAGGAAGCAGGAGTGTGTGAAATGCTGTAAGCGAGCGATCAGGGGCTTTCTGAAATGGGAAAATGTAGGAAGGCCAGTTAGTCTCAGGATTTGATGCAAATCTGTGCCCACTGCTGGGTACACTTTTTAAAGCCTTTTTTTTTTTTTTTTTCTTTTTTTTTTTTTAAAGTCTCTGCTCTGAGAAAAGCATTAGATTCGGAAACAGTGTGGATGCCAGCTTGGTATTTAGGGCCTCACCTAAGTTCAGGCAGCTTCCCTGAGTCAGGTCCTTCTTCCTCCAGTCTTACTGCAGAAGGCGAAGATTCCTTGGAGCCTCCGAGGTGGGCAGACTGTGCTTTGTTCTGTCCCTCTCAAGACAGTCTGTGGCCACCTAGGACAGTGGGGTGCCGATTCCCTGCTAAGCAGCAGTGCCTTCCCACTGACAGCACCTCAGGTTTGTTGGGAAAGATGACATTCTGGGACACAGGGACTCCTTGCAGATTTAATGTATTACAGACAGTGTGTTTTTGTCAGTGGAAGTATGAGTATTCCTGTTGTTGTCTGTGCACATAAACCAGGAAAGTGAGCAAACAGGCTTTAACCCACCCCAAAGTGGAATTTTTTATGGTATAATATAGTGACTGAGCCTTCTGGAAATGGTCTGTCCTGTCATGGTCACCCTGTCTTATCTGTTGACTTCCTTGCAGTGAATTTATTAAGGAAGGGAAGCATCCTACCTAATTAGATGTAGCAATACATTTGAAGAGCAGTGATGAAGGCCTGAAAGCTGCTTTTCTGCTGTTTTTCAGGATCTCTTCAAGAGAGAAGACAGAAATCGTTCTGGATTTCTTGATGTATCTGAACTGAAGAGTGCAATACAGACAGCAGGTATGTCCAGGTGTGCTGAGCAGCTCCTGTCCCTGCAGAAAAGGATGAACAAAAGAAAGGGCTTTAGGAGTAAAGCAGTTTGGAATGCTCAGAAGTGCCAGTTGGATCACAGCTCTGCTCAGAATACTGCATTGTTTCAGGGCACTGAGACAGAAAGCTCATTTTGCACAGAAACCTTTTCTTTGCTGCATGGCGCTGTGCCCACCTGCCCCCTCCCATACAGGAGCATCCACCCTTTGAATCACAGCAAGGGAAACAGCAGAGATGCAGAGAAGCACAGGCTGCAAGGTTTCTCTAAGTCATAGACAAAACACACAGCCAGGGAAAGGAGCAAGGAGCTTGCACATAATCCAATTCCTGCAGTTTCTCAGGGAGGCAGTGACTAAGTCTATTATGGAAAGCCACAGTGACAGGCATTTATTTAGTTTGCACTGACCTCTATTGGCTACACGAATGCTGAAACTTGCAGTGAGTGCATAGTGTCCCTTTGCACAAAGGAGGCATTATTGCTGGGTTATCTCTCCAGAGACTTTGTGCATGAAATATAGCTCACAGATAGCAAACCTGCTGGTAATCGTAAAGTAGTGAAACTCCCATTTGTATACCTGGAGCTTGGAGTGGGTGCTGTCTCTGGGAGGAAGACAGTGAAGAAGAACTGTTGATGGGAATCATCAGCTCAGAACGGATGTGTAACTTTTTTGTTGCTGAGAGGTAAGCAGAGCATCTGCATAACCTGAGCAGTGCAGCGCTAATGTGCCAAACGGCAGTGAAGAAGCTGCCAGGCCGCTTCTGCTACAGTGTGAACTGGGAGAAGCAGCAGCTAAAATGGTGCAGCTATTGGAAGGGCTAAGCATAAATGTATTTCCATTACATAACTATTGCACATTGTGTGTGAGATTCCTGCTGGGGACCTTCTCCAGGTAGGCTTGTGCAAACAGGGTTTGTCATCGTGCTAACCCACCTCCAATAGTTGCATCTCTCCCCAAAAAGCTGTAGAGAAACCATTCCCTTCTTTTCAAACTAATTTGGCTTCATTATGAATTCATTTAAAACCAGTAAGTCTAGAACTGGTTGGTAAAAGGGGGAAAGGCACTTCACTTGCCACTGAGCTGCTGAAAACTGGGGATGAGCAAATGAGACTTTCTGGAGTCACAAAGAATGCGTTAGCCTGAAGCTATCAGTGCATAACATTTCTCTTTTATTTAGTAAATCAGCTTTTAGAGCAAAAAATATTTAAATCATGTCTTAGGTAGCCAGCATATTTAGGGTAGTTTTATTTAACTTATAAAAGAATCATTCTAATAGGCAACTTTTGTTCATTCAGTTGAATACCAATTTCCATCCAAATAGACTGTGACACAAATACTGAATAATCAGCTAATAAGAAACGAAATGCACCTTTCACCGTTTTCTGATATAAGAGAAAATGTAAAAATTAGGAATCCTGGGCATGCTGTACTGCATAATAGCAGTACGTCCTATTCCTGCTTAGCAGAAAACGCCGGTGGTATTGTGAGTGCTACGCTCAGACTGCAGCAGTTATGCACCATAGAAAAGAAAATCATCATTTATTAGAGAAAATAAAAGCGAAAAGTGCAAAGTAAGACTAGAATCTTTAATTCTGCAATAACCACAGTTCATGTAATGAGAAGGGCTTGGATTCTCCACTACCCTGCCCCAGCTCTTCCTCCCACAGCTGGGAGAAGGCATGCTGCTGTGTGGGGGCCCAGAGGGCACCCAGTCTGACAGGGAGGAGGGCTTATCTGTAAGAACACGAAGCCAGCAGGGCCAGTCTGTCACCCTGCAGTGATCCCCAGTGCTGTCCTTCTGTTCTCCCCCACAGGACTGCCTGTCAATGAGCAGATCCTGCACCTGATGGCCCTGCGCTACGGCGATGTGTACAGGAGAATGGGCTTTGCTGACTTCGTGAGCTGCATGATGCGCCTTGAAACCATGACCTGTGAGTTCTGGAGCTTTATCACAGGGTGCCTGCAAAGCCAGGCTGACAGAAGGAGGCAAGGGAAAAACTGCCAGGCACCACAATACAGGCTTATGGAACTGCATGGGGTAAAAATCTAGGCCCTCCTAGCCGTCCCTTTGGACTTAGGCTTATCCTGAGAGCTCCCATGCACTAAGACAGACTAATTTTCCTGCACTGGTGCCTTTTCACAAAAGCTTGAGCATCCTGTTGTGCATTAGATCTTCCTCTAGGGTGGCATCGCCAATACCACAGGAGGGAGACTGTGTTCACTCATGTCCAGTGAACTCATGTCCGTTAAGGTTGGAAAGACCTCTAAGATCATCTAGTCCAACCATCAGCCCATGCCTGTGACCACTCCAGACCACATCCCTCAGAGCCATATCTCCATGGTCCTTGAACACCTCCAGGGATAATGACTCCACCACCACCCTGGGCAGCCCATGTTCCAGTACCTCACTGCTCTTTCTGAGACAAATTTGTTCCTAATACCCATCCCCTGGTGCTACTTGAGGCCACTGTCTCTCATCATATCACTCTTACCTGGGAGAAGAGCCCAACTCCCACCTTCCTACAACCTCCTGTCAGGCAGCTGTGGAGAGCCACACAGTCTCCTCTGAGACTCCTATGAAATGGAAGGCTTTCTCTCTCTTTTTTATTTCTATTTCTTTAACTGGAGAGATATTCCCTCTGTCTTCAGCACAGTTCTTCCAAAGTTTTGGTAAGGAGAAGGCGTGAGACCCTTTCAGTGGGAAAACAAATGCGTTTCCTCTGTTGTGTCCTTGTATTGTCTGGCAAGGAAGGGAGTGACTGTAAACGAAAGTGCCTAATTCTGTTTTATAAAAGCATAGTTTTTACTGCTATAATTATAAGCATTTTGACTGGAAATAGCAGTAGTTAAAGAAATCCAGCAATTGTAGCCCACATGCTAGAACACTGCTACAGCAATTTGGTTCGTCTTTGGAACAAGCTGTGTTTCAGCAGCACGTGGAGTTGGGGGGTTATTTTTTGCCCATGTTTTAGCACTGATGTTTTAGGAATCGCCAGTTGTCAGCAGATCTGCCTGGGTGATGAGGCTGCCTAAAATTCCATTTCGACAGAACACAGAAGCAGCTCAGATAGTCAGAGCAGGTCCAGATCTTAATACCTTCACTAAAACCACAAGTTTTAAATATCTTTATTTCTGTGATTATGTCACTTACTGTGGATGGGAATTCTTATGCCTAATGCAGTAGCATAGCAATTTTTTCATCATAAAAATGTCCTTTTAAATTTTAAGTGCCAGCGTAAAGACAACTCCTTTAAATCCATTTGGAGAAGAATCTTTAAAAATTTCAGTGCCTCCTGTAATGAGTGTCTAAAGATGTTCTTTGAGCCTTTCAGTTATTGCTTTACAGAGGGTTTAATGTGTAATGCATTTCCCAATCTTTTCAATTCACTGTAAGATTTTTAGAGGAGTGCATACAGGAGCCAAGTGGAATGGATGTTGAGCCAAGTGGAAAGAAGAGACATTCCACCTTTATGGGGATGTGAATGCAGCAGTGGAGACAAATCTGTCTCACTGAATCATTACTCATCCTTTCAGGATCGCCAGAGATGAGACCCAAACCAAAAGCAACAGCTTCTTTGCAAATTCTATTTAACTGGAGGTAATGAAGCAGTAAAGGGGCACTTCTGCTCAGAGGAGGCAACTTCAGCACTGCATTTTTTCCTAGAAAGACTGCTGAACATAAGCTGGCCTGCAAATGCAGCCTTGCTAAGGAGCTGGGTGCAATGTGGGCATTTCTTTGTTCTATGCACTTTCTTCAAAGCAGTATAGGGTGGCTGTTCTTCATTATGTTGGTTTTCCTCCCTCCCTGCTCTCTGCTCTGGGTCATATAGGTAGCTCTTGGTTGCCTGTGAGCCCAGGAAACCTTGTCCTAAGGGGCTGATGAGCAGTGGGGCCTTGTGCCCTATTCCTATGCTCTCCCAGCAGCCTTCTATTTCTCTAAAGCTGGGTAGGTTTTGAAACAGGCTCCTAGAGCAATGTTTCATTCAAGGACAGACAAACTTAGATTTGTTTTAACTTTTCATTACTGTTTATAACAGCACATTTCTGAGAGAAAAGTAATTTCGAAATAAATAGGAGCTCATAATGCCGTGTTTTTGTTTCATCCAAACACTTAGGTTTGCTAGCGCTGCTTCTGGACAAGCTGAAATAGAAACGTGCTTTTAGAATATCAGTGTTTGAATGAATTCAAATTTTCTGATGGCAAAGGGTTCTGTCAGAAAATGTTAAGCAACGTTAATTTCAAACTCGAGATGAATAACAGCAGCATCTGCATTTCTATTCCCTGGAAAAACCTCGTAAGGCATACTAATGACATCAAGAGAATCATTTTCCTCAGGGCACACTGTAATCACTCACTGAAAGGGAGGATGGAAAAGGACCAAGGCAAGTTTCCCTGGGGGAAGATGTTTCATTAGTCTGCTGTTCTCCGTCATCCTTCAGGCAGGAGGTACCACTGAAACAAATCACGGGAGGAGATGGAAGCAGTCACGTGGAGTGCTCCTGTTCCTATATTTTTGCTTAACTCTGGACGTGCAGTCGGGATGCTTTACTTGCTGTGATGCTAGGGCTGAGGCACAGGGGGTGCCCAGCACAGAAATACGATGTGGCCAGGCAGCACAGTGCACGTGGACACCTGAGTGATGCACAGCACTCCAACACGGGGACCACAGCTCTGCTCCAGGGCTTATTTTGCGGTTTGTGTTGCACTCTTGCTTCCTTCTCCTGAAAAAAGCTTTTCTTTGTTCTACTCCTAGATGCGTTTCAAAATTTAGCCAAAGGTGGACCACAGGTTTTGATGACAGTGATGGAGGTAAGGATGCTCCTTCCTTCTCCCCAGCTCCACAGCAGGACCATAGAGTTAAGTTAGCAGGAGGATGATGCCAAGGGTGCTGTGTCAGTGCTGTGGGTGTTGCCAGGAGCTTTGCTGCACTGTGGGTTTTACCTGGCTGGGTGTGCATAATGGACCTCAAGAGATATTACCTAGGGATCTCTACTCACACAGCCTTACTAGTATGAGGACAGCTCAGTGGTGGCCATCCCTATCTAAAACACTGTCCCTTCCCGTGCGCTGCCACTTCTGTCACTGGTGGAAATGTTACTTATTGTGGCTTTGAGGAAGTGACAAAAACAAACAAAAAAACCCCATACCCTCATTTCATACTGCCCCATCTGTTAGTTCTGGACTGCAAAACAGCTTGTTTTTATGAAAGAAAGAGCAGACAAGTGCTTGCTGTTGCTGTTTGTCTTACAAAGCACAGCCTAGATAGCTAGCTGAATGGGGATATATTGAGCTTTTCATTGAGCCAATCTGAAGCAAAAATCCTGCTGTGCTCCATACTGATGTGCCTGAGAGCTGTATTTTATCAGTCTGGAAGCTACTTTATTTCTGACAAAACAGTGTTTAAAAGGTTTTATTAAAAGGATCACCACATTCCTGGAGCCTGCTACCTCTTCTGCTTGCAGCCATGCAGGTGCCATCCTTTCCCAGCAATCGCTCCCACTGCAGCTGCTGCAGTAATTTATCATGGAAAGTAACATATGGAAGGTGTTTCTGGGTCTGAATTGTAGTAAGGGAAAAAGACAGCTTCAAAACTCCTTAACTGTTCTGTGCAGGACAAAAGGACCACAGTGACTGGGTCCCAGCCTGAAGGTACTGAGACACAAGGCTGAAGACTTAGTGCAACATCACTATTTAAATATGCCTTTTCCTTTTTCCAGTGGCTGACTCTTGTCATGTACACCTGAAGAGTTGTCAGAGCTCGATGCGCTGGTGAGAAATCTCCTTAGTACTGTACAAACTGAGAAGGGGTAGGTGCCCTTACAGTGGCCATAGGGAACACGAGTCGGAGGGCTTTACAGACAGCTCACCCTGGGCTATGGTTGGATTAGAAAGGAAGAAAAAAGGTGAGAGCTGCAGTGTGAGGGAAAGGGACTGCAATGGCATCTGAGGGCTGCAAAGGGAAATGGACAGCAACTGGACTTCTGGCTTTTCTTCCTTGGGGAATTGCTGATGGCACTACAGGGTGCTCAGACTGCCAGTGGCTCAGTTTGCCACTCGCCCTCTCTCCATGTGAGGTGACACATTTACAGTAGATCAATTAATAGAACTTAGCTTTTTTGTCTGCCTCTGAGGTGTGAAACTACTCCTGCACATCTGACCTAGAAGTGGCAAATTTAAAACCAACTAGAGGGTGGAGATGTGATCTTTTTGTCAGTTTGATAGCCCATTTTTAACTGCATTACATAATTTAGCTTACTTTTGAACAACAATCCCTACCTTGTGTTTCATTCGATGCTTGCTACCTCCATGCCAGGCCTGGAGAGAAGCATTAAGTGCCCCCAAAGTTTACTTAAATCTCCCAGCTTTGCTAATTGGTTCCAGAGAAGGACTGTACCTTTCCTACAAAACTTGTCCCATTAATAAACCACCTCAGCCTCATACTTTGGTTAATCCACTGGGATGCAGCTGTTCCCAGTTGCAGTGGTAAGGCATTAGTGCTGATTCCAAACAGCTGGTGCTGAGGAGAGAACAGAGATGATAACCAATCCTTAGAGAAAGGAGATGGTGAAGAACCAGAAGTGCCCAGCTGATGTGCTGAGATTGGACCCAGAAACTCACTGTGCACCTTTGGGCAAAGTCACAGGCTTGCCTTATCGACCCTGTTCAAAATCTGAGTGGAAAAAAAAAACAAAACCAAACTCAGGGTCTTCATTGGAATTCAGAGGCTGCATCCATGTGAGGCTTTCTATAGACAGATTTTGTGATCATAAATAATACATAAACAGAACGTCTGGTATCTCACATCCTGTTTCTGAAGGCAGTTGACATTGAATGCCAGCTTCAATGAGAAGTTAGAAGGGAAAATAGATAATAAATCCCAATCCCAGGGAGACAGAGAGGTGGATTCAGACCCAAGGCTCTGTGCCTTTTACCCTTGGCTCCAGGACAGTGTTCATGCCCAGCTGCTCCCCTAACTTGGCTGCTAATTGCAGCTGCTGTGCTCAGCTGCTGCAGGAGCTGGGCCTCACTGCTCAACACTGTGATGCTTTCACCCTTCCAAGTGTGTTTGTAGTTATTTACCTGAAGGTTTGCCCTTTGCAGACTTGCCTCGGACAGCACACCTTCCCTTTGTCACAACAAAGCTGTATTTTGGTGTATTCATGCTGTGTAGAAGCAGGTTATTAACAACACAGCACCCACCCCTTGCACCACATGGTGTTATTAGGTAAATATGAGACTAGAAGGATCTCACTTTGGGGATTAAGTTGCTTAAATTACTGCCTGCAAATGATATTCATAGTCTATTTAGTCTCCTTTTCTCCTTTCATGAATCATTCATAAACCGATCATAACTTCTGCAAATAGATCATTAATCATAATTTTCACTTACCAGTTTTGAATGAAATTTTGCCTGTAGGGTGTTTGTAAGCTTTCACTTCAGCAGTTCCCCACTTGCTTGCAAATGGTGGTTGGGCAGCAACAGCACGGGCCCCTCAGAGGACAGAAACTCTTCAAACTACAGCCAGACAAATCATGAGTAGTGTGGAAGAACACACGGATCGTGTTGCAAAATTCTGATGTGCAAAATAGCCTCAATGATTTCCAAAGCCTGACCTCCAGATGTCTGTGTTCTGAGCAAGTCTCTTTACCTCTCTTTCAGGTGGCTTTTCTCCAATTTGGTGTGAGGCACCTCCAGGTCATCCCATTAACAGCCATCCATGGGGCTCTAGAAAAAACAAATGCTGCAGGCATGAAGCTGAGTTTTCTTATTTGCTTACATGTCACGGTACTTAAAACTGAAAAATGCCTGTAACTTCTCAGTAACCTGCACAGAAACTTCACCTCCATTCTTTAAGCACGATGATAAAAGTGATCTGATGTTCCATTCTACTCATCTACTGGGGCCAGCCTGGCATTTTTTTTTAGTGGTGGGGATATCACCTTTTGTAGCACCCTGAGGAAATGTTATATGCTATAGTTTCAGGGCACCTACCCGGCTCCCTTCCACATGGGACAAACTTCCACGTGAGGCTGATGCTCATTAAACAAGGAACATAGCCATCCACTTTAGAAAATAGCATTTCCTTGTTTAATATGCCACATATTAGATTCAGTGCTATTCAGCTCCAAATGCCAAGCTGATGCAGAAACACCTCTGAAACCAAGCTGTTTGTGTAAGAAGAAAGACTTCTGTGCAAATAGCAATATGTGTTTAAAAGGAATGTGTTTGGGAAAGGAGATGGGGATCTCTTTGGGAGGAACTGTTTGGCCATTCAGGGCCAAACAGCCAAGATGAAGGCATCTTCCTGTGAACATTTGTACCTCAAGGCATACAGCAGGCCACAGCTCCAGCCCTCTCTTTTAATGTCCATTTAATAGAAGCAAGTGCTGGAGAAGGCAGATGTCAGCACTCACTCATCTCTGCTGCCCAGAGGTGGAAGCACAACGTTGCAGACACTTCTTCATAGATAGTAGACACTTTCTAAAGCCAAAGTTCAGAGTATGGGATAAAGGAATTCCGTTTCCATTAAATCACGTCCGGAAAAATCACTTCTGTATTTCTGGTGCAGTCTCATTTGTTACAGCTTTGGGGGATGGGAGGGAGGTCGTGCTGTTGGGAACAGCTCAAGACGCAGTTTGCTGTCCATGCAGGCTCTCCAGGACATGCCTGCAGTGCTGCTGGGCCAACAGTGGCCACATTCCCAGTGACCTGTATTAGCAGCATTCAAGAGTTGCTCATAAATTGCATAATTTACCTGATGAATGGACTGAGATGGTGATTTTGTGTGAGATGTTAAGCACGAGCATGTGGATATTTCAGTATAATAATGCGTTTCTGCCATACCACTAACCAGAAATCACTGCCATTAGGCATTCGTGGCTTTCAAGATACTTTGTGGGTGAATTGGTTCTGTTGTTGTCTTGGTGGGGGAACTGAGGTGTAGAAGAGTTCTTTATTTCTCTAAGTCAAAAGCAGAGCAAAAAAAGAGTAAGAAAAGGGCAGGATTGCTGAAACCCCCATTTAATTTTGACTGAACGACTGGAGAGCCTTTAGAAAGGCCTAGGCTCAACCAGGGAGGGGCACAGTTAGTAGGGATGGACACTGTGCTCTTAGAGATCCTTTCCAGCCTCAATGATTCTATGATCCACTCCTTGGAGAAACAGGCCAACTCCTCACTGTCTTCCTGGGCAAAACCCCACAACCAAAGACATTCAGAGCTTCAGCCAGTTGGAGCTGCTCGGCCAAAGCACCTGAATGAAACTTTTTCTCCCTTTCACTTGTGAAATGGATGGGTTGGAGAAGAACCCTTGAGAAAGAGCACAGCAGTAAACCCTCTGCACTCCTGATAGGGCAGCACACCATGAGCCTTATCTCATTTTAATTCGTAATTTAAGAGGTGTGTTTTAACGACTCAATTATTAGGGAAATATCAGTCTCTTCAATTCCTCTTAAAAACCCATTTCTCCTGTTCTCACCTCTGGGAAGTTTAAGCACAGACAGTTTAGCTAAGAAGGAAGGGGCTACTTAAGGAAGGGGCTGCTTGCCCACCCCTGCTGTAGGCGCAGCAGCAGAGCCTCCCGCAGTCCCAGACGCGGGCTGCAGGTGGCACGCTTGATCTGCGGACTCGTTTCGAGGCTCTCCGATGCAGCAGAGCCGAGCCGTTCCGTGGAGCATCCAGCAGGTGGGCCTCGGGATGCGGGGTGTGGAGAAAAGAGCTGAAAAGCTTCAGCTGGGGACAAACCTGGGGGCTCCACCACCTCTCAGGTACCTCTTAGGAGTAAAAGCATTTGATGAAGCGCTTTTCTCAACACCTCTCTTCCCTTTGAGGCTTTTTTAATGGCTTAAATGGCAGTTTGGAAACAAACCCAATTTGCAGCTTGATGTGGCAATGCTAGATTCTCCCTTCCCTGTTTAAATACTGGCCCATGTTCTGCCATCAGCATGGCAAGAGTGAGGAGAGCAGATGCTGCTGAAGCTACAGAGGAGGCAGCAGAGGATCTCATACTGCACTGAGCAGAGAAGCTGACAAGCAGGTTACACAGGATGGTTGGAGTTTCCCAAAATGAGGACAGCTTGCTGGTTAGTGGTGGAATAATAGGAAATCATCTGTAGTTCAGGCCCATTGGCTTCTCAGCATCGCTCAAAGAACCTTGTGTGCTACCCTTGCAGTCTGGATGTCTGGGTGCTCAGTTTGCTGGCTTATCCAGCTTGCCAGAAATATGACCAAAGGATGATTCAATATTTCAGATAAAATACACGCAGAGGTGACACATAATTAAGAAAATGGTGGCTTCATGGCTCTTAGAGGCAAGACTGCCACACTTCTAGCAGAAAGCTGCAATCTCAGCCTGACACACCTGGGTGAGGTACTTGCTGTCAGTGGTGGCATTCTGTGGGCCTCCACCACCTGGAACTTCACTTGGCAGGGTCCATGCAAAGGCTCTGATTGATGACAAGAATATTAGGACTGTTCCTTCAGCAGCAGGCACTGGCTTCTCTCCAGATCCTTTGTAATTTCCACATCTCGTGTTCAATGTCTGTTTATCCTAAATTTGCTCAAATCCTGGGTATAATTCTGTGTTGGGGTGGGGGCATGTAATTCTAGTCAATGAACTACTTTTCCATAATTGCATTTGCCCACAGCTAGCCCTCTAATCTGCCTCTCCCCAAATCCCTACCAATCCTGCTGAATCCACTTACAGCTGCATATGCAGGAAGGGACCAAATCTGCAGGACTGGGGTGGGGGGAGGGGAGGAGGGGGGTCCAGGGATGCTTGTATCCCAGCTGTCTCATCCCACTCCACTTCAATAGAGCCAATGTGGCATCAGCAGGAACCATCTGCTTGCTGCAACACCAGCATCATACCTACAAGGCGCTCATGTAACATCTTGCCCCCTTTTTTTCAGGAAAGGGAGCTGAATTACCACCTTTGTCCACTGTGGGAACTTCCTCTCCTCTCACCATCTTATATTCTTTTGGAGTGTGTCCAGAGGAGGGCCACAAAAATGGGCCAAGGGATGGAACACCTCCCTGTGAGGACAGGCTGAGAGAGCTGGGGCTGTGCAGCCCGGAGAAGGGAAGGGTATGGGGAGGCCTGAGAGCAGCCTGTCAGTATATCTAATGTGTGGCTAGAAGAAAGAAGAGGGAATGCTCTTCAGTGGGGTCTGCTGTGATAGGAAAAGGGGAAATGGTTTCAAAGTAAAAGAGGGGACAGCGTGGTTGGGTATAGGGAAAAAGATTTTTACACTAAGAGTGGTGAGGCACCGCACAGGCTGCGCAGAGAGGTGGTGGATGCCCCATCCTTGGAGACATCCAATGTAAGGCTGCATGGGGCTCTGAGCACCTGATGGAGCTGTGGGTGTCCCTGCTTACTGCAGGGCAGTTGGACCAGATGGCCTTTAAGGGTCTCTTCCAATTCAAACCATTCTATGAAATAGACAATAAACATAATAACATTCTTACACTTGGAAATAGAGATTACAGTTTTACAGTTTTTTAACATGCTTTGCTGCACGAAGAAATTCAGATAAGGAAGCAGAATTTTGGCACCTCATTTGTCTCCACTTGGTAAATCCATGAAAAGTGATGGAGTGTGACTCCATCCTGGAGGTGTTCAAGAACCGTGGAGATGTGGCACTGAGGGACATGGTCAGTGGGCATGGTAGGGATGGGTTGGTGGTTGGACATGATGATCTTAGTGGTCCTTTCCAACCTTAATGATTCTGTGATTCTGTGAAAACTGGCCAATGAGCGGGCTCTGCAAACAAGTGCCTTGTAAGGAGCTCATTCCCACAGCTCCTCCATGCTGCCTCTTTCTCAGCGCAGGAAGCCATCAGCAGCACTTGCAGGTTGCCAGCTCTTCCTGCTTTGTTTCAAGCACAGCTTAAAGGCTCTTCAAATGAAGTAATCTTCATTTCTGACAGCCACAACCCAGCAAGAAAAGACACAACAGCTCTCCTTGAATTGCACAGCTGCCGGTTTGCATTTTTGAGTTTGGTACCCAGGGAATTAGAAATGTCAGTAGTTCCATTTAGTTTTCCTATGGTAATATTAAAGTCTTCCAGCTGTGGGGGTAATTTCAAGCCAAAAACAAGCAAACAAAAGAGTTGAATCACAGTTTTGTGATCCTGTGATCCCCCTATAGGAAAAACCAAACCTTGCCTACACTAAAACATTAAAGGTGTTTCAAGGATAGTGTTAGAGAAACTCTTTTGTTGTGGGATCAGACATCTCCCTGGGCAGGGGAAGAAGAGGTGTTCCAGCTGAGGTCTGCTCAATTTTCATCATTTTCATGTTCCTACTTCAGTCCATTTTCCCTTTCAGCACAGCCCTTTTGATGCATTTCCCTTATAACTGCTCTGGACCATGGGGAACTGGCCACAGGCAGAGGCTTCTCGCTGCCTCTTCTTGCTTGGACATTCAGATGGGAGTGAAGTTGGAGGTGTGAGAGGGATTGATGCGGGGGTAGAAGATGACTACTGGGACAGAAATTGCAAAGAGATGTGAAAACTGGAGCTCTGAAGACTCTGTCTGCTGTTATCAAGGAGAACCCAGGGGCTGTGAGCCTGCAGCATGACGGGCAACAGCAAGGGTGAGGGAGCATGTTGGTTTTCTTAGAGGAAAAAGTGAGCAAGAATGACCTCGATGGAAAAATATTTTCTCTCCCTCTCTTCCTGCCTCGCAGACAAATATAGCACTACATGTTATGCAGAGGCAGTTCTCAAGCACGGTTGGAATGAGCGACTTTGGAGGCAAACTGCTACCGCTTGTTTTTGTCTTTGGTATTGGGCTTATATTTCCTTATTTCCTCTTGCAGCATGACACATCTCTGACAGCTGTTGCATCTCTGAGCCATAACAGCCCACACAGCATCTGCCCTGACACTAGCCCTGTCCTCGGAGCTGTGAGAGGCAGCCACCAGAGCATCACGGCGCTGCAAAGTGCTGGAGCCCAGTGTGGTGCCCACGCTGAAACCTGCATGAGGTGAAATCCTCTTGGGAGCACCTGGAACGTGATACCTTGGCTGCGGTGCTCAGTGTAGAGCCAGGAGCCCAGCAAAGGGCCATGGGCTTCCCTGGACCAAGGGAAGATGTAGGAGCCAGGGCAGGGTCCTGTTATGCTGCCCATTGCAGAGCAATGAGAATAACTGTGGCTCTTCCAAACATGACTGATGGGGAAAGATAGGTTGAGCTGGGATTAGAAAAGATGCCAACTGTTTGAAGAAAGATAGAAACTGAATATTAGAAAGACCTCTCCAGCATTAAGTGAAGGCCATACTAGACTGGTTGGAGATCTCTCCAGCAGATCTGTCCAGGAGTTGGTCAGACAATACCTGTCCACAAAGATATATAACACAGGCAATTGTCTCTCTTGGCAGACTGACTGCTCAGTCTTACATCACCCAGATGCTTTTCCTGCTGCCTCATTTATGCACTGGGAAGTACAATGAAAGCCCCAGTATGAAAGTCACAGAACATTTTTGCCTGCAGTCACAAAAGGCTGCAACGACATGGAGTTGCTCAGAAAAAAAATCATTTTCCTTTGTTTCCCGGACAAGCATGGTGCCAAACGCATGGGAGAGCATTCTTCTCCACCAAACCACTCATGTCTGAATTTTCTTCCAGAAAATCAATCAAAGGAGACAAAACTGAAGCAAACAGATCAATCTATAAACAGAGTGGTAGTCTCAGTCTTTGATGGAAAAAAAAAAAAAGCAGCAATTGCATTCCCTGAAAAGTAAACAGCAAGCATCATCCACCAGCATGGCTGTTTTCACTCCTGGTTGGGAAGCAGACCCAGTGCTCCCCGTTTTCCTGTGAATGGGCTGCAAAGCAAAGCAATCAGGCAGACAAGAGTAAGTGGTCCATCCAAGCACAATAGTCAGCAGAAGAGCTGTTGCAAGCAAGGTCAGCGCTCCCACCTCTGTGGGGCTTTGATTGTTCAGCTCATCTGACAGCAGCGCCAAGGCTGTGACCAGGACGAAGTGCCACGCGTCCACGCGCTCCTCTGTTCAGAGCTGAGATTTAGTTCCCAGGAATAAGTGTGAAAACAAAGGGATACTTAACAACTATTTGTGTTCCTCCAAGAAATGACAAGGCCAAATGGGTTGGGATGGGACAGGAAAGAAATCATAAATGCAATTTGTTAATGCCCCTACAGAGGTAGAAGAACTTTGAGAGAAGAAATGAGAGAGATCCTCTGCTCGTTACAGAGGAGGGGTGAAGGGCACGGGGTGAGAGGTGGGAGAGCTGTGCTAGCCAGTTAGTCATCACTGTGACACTGAAGAGGTCTTTTAAAGGCTGCCACTGCCTCTCCCAAGCCCATGTCAAAAGCCAACAATAACTTTTTTGGGTTTGAGCACTCACAGCCTCCCACAGATTTTGTCAAAGCATTTTTCTTCTTTGACAAACACATGGTTTTGCTGGAAGAGCCTGAAGCCAAGCAGTGACAGATGATTTTCTGTTGCTATCAGTCATGTGGAAGAGCTGTTTGGAGGCTGCCATCACTAAATAACACCCCACACATTTGAGGAGTGATGTATACAGAGATTCAGCCTGTCTTTGGCACAACAAATGATCAATATCTCCTTTCAGATTTCTGTGTCTACATCTCCTGGACCTGATGATAGGAAAACTTGGTTACAGGTGTGCTTTGACTCTGAAACCACTACATTACAGCACTGGTGATGGCACACTGATGAAACCTGACAGCATTTTTTTAATTTATTTACTGTGATCAGAATTTAGATCTTGGAGTTATCGGGGCATACGTGGATTTTCTAACGGGGGTGGGGACTTTTTGCCCTTAATGGACACCAGCAGGTTCCCATGCTAAGCAGTCTCTCTCCAAAACCAGTTAGGGCAATACCTGCTCATGAATGATGGCACAGGTGCCATCCCCAAGTGCCCAGTCTTATCACCTCACATAGTACAAGACGATATTGGCACAGATCTGTATGCAAGGCCCTTATCTCCACTTTCACCCCTCTGTAAGTTGAGGTGCCTGACAGAGGAGGTCCTGGCATTCCCATGGTGCCCTACGTCTATGGTACCCTAAAGCAGAGTCTGGTCTACAAGGGCATGTTGTCCTTTCCCCTTCCAGACTGTCTCACAACCTGCTGCTTCAGGAGTTGGACTCGGTGATCCAACTCAGGATATTCTAATTCTCTCCCTGGGCCACGCATGACATTACCAGAAGTGCTTCTCCATCTTCCATTGATCTACATGGACAAACTTTCTTCTGCTTCAGTATAAAGAAACACAGCCTACAACAAGAAGGACATTGTAGATTTCTATCATTTCCTGTCGGGTGCAAAAATTCAATCTGATGACTGTAAACAAAGATTTAGTAGTCTTCCTTCACTGCAGATGCCCCATGAAACAGCAAACCCAGCCGACAATGCACAAAAATCAGACCTGCAGCTTCACTGTGGCACTGAGCTGTGATACCATGAAAAGCAGACCTGCCCCACATGCAAAGATATTGGGCATTTGGAAAAGATCATGCAAAATCAAGAGGGAAGCTGGAGACAAAATCACTTAACAGTGTCTTCCGGTCTCCTCGAGTCTATATTGCACAAAACAATGACAAGATTGAATACTATTGAGCCTCTGAAAACGAGCTGTGTATCTTAGTGCCCCAAGGAGGGCGTTTGAAGGAGATAAGCTTTATCTCTTTTCCTCTGTGCACACACACAGCATCACGCTGATGTCACAACATGTCCAGAAAATGAAAGAAAATAGACCAAAACAAGCCCGAATCTCATAGACACATCAAAGGAGCGCAGCCAGCAGAGGAAACAAGCACACCTCTTACATCAGCCTGCATCAGGTTGCTATGCAACCGGGAAGTCAACACGTGTTGCCATGACGATGTCACTTCATCATCATTCAGTGCACAGCTCAATAGAGGGCGGCGGTGGAGTCAATGCGCACATGCCAGGACAGCAGAACGTGGCCTCAAAGGGGAGTGTGGAGGGTGGCAGCATCCTTCCCCCTTTGCTGCTTGGAAGGAAGGGCAGCATCTGGGGAAGCTTTGCGAGGGGGAGTGAATGCAAGGGCAGCAAAGCTCCAAACCAACCCCATATTGCAGCACTCGGCTAGGGATGCTAGTGATCCATCTCCAGTGGTCGCCAAACCCCTAAGGAAAACAGTCACTGTGGCCAGCAACCACTCCTTAGTATCCTCCTCCACATTTGGCTTTTGCCACACGGACTACTGCTCATTTGCAAAATAAAAAATAGCATCAGTGGTCAGTTACAGAGAAGAAAATGTTTAGGTTAAGAAAATCTATAAATTCCAGCCATTGCTCTCTTGGTATTTTGACAATGTACCCAGTATCACATTTGTAATTCTTTCTGCTTATGTGGTAAACACATCCCTAGAAGTAATATTAAGTGGAAAAAGGCAGATCGTTTGCCAGTCTGCTCATGCTTGGAGCAGCACCCTGCATTTGGGTCTAAGAACAACCTTTAAATTTCATTTGAAAACTGCTATCCAAATCCCGTCCAAATTCTCTCACAATCTTTTCCCTTTTTCCCGCTCGCTACACGTGTTGAGTCTGCAGGAGGAATGACAAAACACAGTCATTCTGTGTCCTTCATGTTCCTGCACTGCTCTCTGTAATTGAGATGGTGTTTGACTCAGCCATTTAAAAGAGCAGAATCTCACACCTCACATTCACACAGCTCCTTTCTCAGAAAAGGAAAGAAAAATTGCTGGCATCACACAAAAGCTTCTGTGTTTTGCTTTCCATGTATATTTTCCCCTTTGTGCTCTGTGGCTATCAGGCTCACCCAACAAACACAGAATTATCCTCTTTCCATTTTCTTCTCCTATTTCTTTTTTTTTTTTTTCTGTAGAAAATATCATAGAATGGCTTGAGTTGGTAGGGACGCAACAGCCCACCCAGTCCCAACCCCTGCCCAGTTTGGGACATGGCTGCTGCTTTCCTCTTGGCACAGGTTGAGCTGGTGGCAGGGCTGAGCACCTCTCCCAGAGACACAAACAGACGTCCCCAGCAGTGACGGGTGGCCTCGTAGGCTGCCCCAGCCAAGGGCTGCCTTCAGCAGGACTCACACAGAACACCGATGTGTTTCTACCTCCTTCACTACCAAGGGCACTGGCATTTGGGTACCTGACAGAAGCAGTGTCCGTGGGTGCAGAGATGCAGGCTCCGTGCTCTCCCAAAGCAGGAACATGGAGCTGAAGCCAGCAGCACTGCGTGTAGTCGTGCAGCAGAAGACCTGGACCAGCGTTGGATCCGTAGTGCACATCACATGAAAGCCCAGAGCTCACAGAGGATCCTGGCTTTGGAATATCCTGCTGTGGTGGCTGCTTCTGCCTGCAGAAAATACTCATCTTGTTACCATCACACATGTTTGATAGACACCAGCGTTCCTGGCACACCTAGATTCCCTGCAGTGAGCTCACATGCTAATTCAGCCCCAAATGGGTGAAGCCTATCGAGTTGCTAATGCAGACCAATGGCTGATAAAGAAAAAAAATTTCATTTCCATTTTCCGGCAGCAGCCCCAGCAAACAGATGTAGCCAAGTAAGTCTGACATTTCGAGCAACTACTGAGATCACATTACTGAGATGATATTTAACATGGACGGCCAAATCCTTCAAACAAAATCAATGTTCTTTTACTTAATAATACCCTCGCCACATCTTAATGACGGCTCCTCCAGCACAAGGCCTTATTTTTCTGCAGTCATTTCATTCTGTGACATTGCTGACTGCATCAGATGGTGCATAATGTTGTTTTCCTCCATTTCAATTGGATTTTGAATTCCCAGCCTCGATTTGTCAGTTGCGAGATCGATTAATCAAGGGGCTCTTAGGGGAGAAACATTTTGATTACTGAGAAGGAAGGGGAATTTATTTAAATTTTGTGTCTTCCTGCAGCATCCAATGCATTTTATTCAGTTTCCCCACCAAGCATGGACAGGAGGACGACAAGAGACTTACAGATCAGTCCTTTTCCACCAGAGCTATTTGCTGAAACAGGAACTGACCACTGATAACCCGCACCAAGCAGGCAAGGCAGCGCTGGGCCTTGCACAGGCAGCATCCAAGAGTCAGCAAGGCAGCACTGGAGCACGAGAAGCGGTTGCAGCAGCTGTGGGTGAGAAGAGGAAGACATTTGTCATCCCAGTAGATTCACTTTCATTAGCAGCGCCCGGAGAAATTTAGTCAAGTTGTGCTAAACACTTGTGCAATTAGAGAACCTGCTGTAAGCCTCCTCTGAAAGCTGGGGGGAAAATGTTAATTTATGTATCAGCTGGTGCCTGTCTCAGGGTGAAGGATCTCTCAGAAGGGCATACTTAGCATCCTGGGCATTCCAGTCAAGCTGAAATTTTGCAGCAGACCTGGCTGTAGTACCAAAAGCACATTCCTGGCCCCTAAATGAGCACTGGCTGCAGCATATTTTCTCCCATCACCACAGCACAGCACCATTCCTTCCCACGAGCAGGCTCCCATCATTTCCCAGATATTTACATGTACCATGGCAAATCTCTCTTTGCATGTGCTTGGCTTTGCACCTCAAAAACGTGGTGGAGCACTCATGAACCCTCCAGGTTCAACTTCACCTTTCAGCCCAAGGAATAAGGGAAAGCTTGCCAAGTGCCTTTGCATTAGGAGACTCCGCAGTGAATTTGGGAGCTCGATAAGCCAGCTGGGAGCAAGTGCCACCAAAACTCAAGCCCAGAACGCCGAGTTCAACATTTCTGAATGCCTGGGTACTTACAGCCAAGCCTGAGCATGGTGGTATGGCTTTCTCTCTTGACCGAGTCTGCACTAATATCCTTCCTTGCATGACAGCCTGCGGGTCCATATCCTCTTCAGCAGTAGCCCTACTTTGAGGGGTCACGCTTCCTCTCAGATTGATTTATCACAAGCATCTCCTTGCATACAGCCAAATGACGGATGAGGGTCTACTGTATCCTTCCTCATGGGGTGGGCTGAAGGATTTAAAAAAAAAAGAAAGGTTATTTAAATTGGGTCTCAAACCAGGAAAATAACATCACAAAGGCCATAATCCACTTTTCCATCCCATTAACTCTTTCTGAAGGACCTTCTTTGTTGCCAGCAGAAAATCTGGCAGGGTTTATGTGAGCCCAGCCCCTGCAGTCTCACTTAGGGGAGCAGCTGTGGGCACACTGACCTGCCATCTCCACCCTGTGCACCAATAGGGCCCATTTAGTTACTATTGCTGGCTAAATGAGGATGTGTGAAACTGCTAGGGCTGCAAGTGGATGATCAAGGTCAGGTGTTTGTGGCTCAGGGCTTAAAAATAAAAAGCAATTGCAGCAGCTCTTGCAGGATAGGGACTCACCTATCATATAGGTGATATCATATATACCTCATATATACCTCATGATATCATATCATAGCCAGGGCAGGAGAGAGGAGCTCTGGAACAGCAGAGCTGTCTGCATGGAGGATGGAGGAGAGCAGAAAATGTGCATGAGGAGCGCTGCCAGAATCAGCTCTCTTCCAAATAAATTACCTTGCTTAAGAAATATGCAGTGCGCAGAGCAGCTTCACAGTTAGTTTTGGATCAGTGTCTTTTCCTGGTTGCTGTGCAACAGAGCCTCATTTCCCAGCCTGGTCCCAGACTGACCAGTGCATCCGTGCTGGGGGTACTGGGTTGGGTGGACAAATCACAGTGGCAGAGAGCTGCCCCCAGGTGCTTGGAGCAATAGCTCAGGAAGACTAGTCTAGTCTCACCAATGGGTGCCCAGGTCACTGGGTGGGTTGGGCAGTGACCACAGGAACCCCACAGGCAAGCATCCAGGTGCAGTTCATGCAAAGAGTGCATACAAACATCTGCGCAGAGCACCAACGTGATGGCAGCCTGTACCCGTGTCCCTCCATCCTGGGGAAGACCCTGAGTTGCTGCACCTCCTGTCCTTTCACTCTGCGCATCACTTCCACCATCCCCAAGACTCTGCTTCTTCTCATAGCCCACAGCTCAGCAGTATCCCTCTTTCAGGGCTAGATTAATACTGGCTGTAGAGTTGGGAAGCTCTACAGCTCATTTAGGTAACCTCAAGCCTGGCATTCACAGGAGAGAGCTGTTTTTTGGAAACTTGTAACAATAGCAATGAGAGAACACCTTCTGATGAAGCTTTTCCAAGCCATAACAAAATGTGGAGGTTCCAGATGGGTCAGAGAGAATGACTGCTTTGTGGATGCTACTGAGAGGCACATTGACCTTGGTTGTGATGGGTCACTAATTCACTGGCTCAGTGCAGTTTAACCTCTCTATCATTGTGTTGAACTTCAAGTGGATTCACTGTGTGAATTGCACGTACTGCTTTTGTGCCACCTTTAGCAAACGTACAGATTATATGGAGCAGGATGCTGAACTAGGTGATGCTGGGGACCAAAGGCATTGCAAGGAGCACTACAGGGATGCAGAGCCATCAAGATGGTCACCGAAGTGGACCATCAATACATTGAGAAGAACATGCAGCAGGACAGCTGAATGGCCAGTGTCTGCCTCCAGCAGGCAGGCCTTCCATTTAGTATAAGGGAAGGCAGAACTGTGATCCAGGACATAGTGATTAAGAGCTTAAAAAGACAGTTGTCACGTATTAGACACTGCACAAAATCAACATAGGGCCTGCAGAGGGAGGACCACTCTGCCCAAACTAAGCTGTGTTCTCAGGTACGGTGGGGAAACATAACCACTTACAACAGTAAAAAACAAACAAGAGACTATTCATCATTCTCCTCCAGCTGTTCTATTTGCCTAAGATATCTCTTCTTAACCACTTCTGTTCATGCACAACAGCAGAAATGCCCCTCAGGCTGTCTGATCACCTTGCTGTCTCCAGCCACACATAGTAGGATCTCACAGGCAAAGCTGAATCTGTGTTGGCTTTCAGTTTCAAGATGAAGCAGCAATAGTGGTCCTCAAAACATTGTCAGCAGACCCCTGTGTGGTTCAGGAGACTTTCTCTTTAGCTCAACACTGGCTCAACATCAAACATCACAGCTGAAGTCTGACATGAGGATCCAGCACAGGTTCTGCTCTCACAGGCAAGGAGTTTCTGAGCGTAGCATCCGCAACTATAGCCAGTGCCAGGATGGCACTTCGTGCTACCTGACTTTGACTCCCTGAGCTCCAGGACACATCCTCTTAGAGTCACTCATATTTTTAGGTTCTTCTCCCTGATGATTCATTAGGAAAGCTTATGTTTTCCAAGTTGCTGGGCATCCAACCCTTGAGGTGGGAACTTCATGCACTTCTGATAAATATAGACCACTTCAATTATATAAATGCCTCTAATAGGCAGCATCTTGTCTGGAGCAGTTTGTCTGGAAAAGAGGAGGCTCAGGGGAGACCTTATCGCCCTCTGCAACTGCCTGAGAGGAGGTTGTGGCGAGGTGGGGGTCGGTTTCTTCTCCCATGTAACAGTGATAGGATGAGGGAATGGCCTTAAGTTGTGCCGGGGGAGGCTTAGGTTGGGTGTTGGGAAAAACAACTTCTCTGAAAGAGCAGTCAGGCACTGGAATGGGCTGCCCTGGGAGGTGGTGGAGTCACCGTCCCTGGATATGTTCAAGGTGTAAATGTAGAACTAAGGGACACGGTTCAGTGGGCAATACTGGTAGGTGGACGGTTGGACTAGATGACCTTAGAGGTCTTTTCCAACCTTAATGATGTCTTCAGCGTCTCTGACTTGTTGCACCCACTTGTATTGGGTAAAGTTTTAGTCAGACACGTTTTAAAATCTGAAATGGGTGTGATCTGCAATTAGAGGCTAAGAAGAAAGAGGGCTGGGAAGTTTTGGTGTTAGAGCGGTGTTTGCCATGTGGCGGTGGCTTTTTTTTTTGCTGCTGACAACTGAAATCTCTGTTCTCAGTATGAAGGCTTTTAGCAATAATGAGAAGGGAATGAATACAAATAAGACCAAGCAGGATATAGAAAGGCCTAGATTTAAAAAAAAAAAAAAAAAAAAAAAAAAAGGACTTGTTTCTTAATTGCATGTGAGAGCATTTGGCCAATCAGGAGAAAACCGAACCACAGAACCAAGTTGGAAGGGACCTACAAGAATCACTGACCCCACACAGCACCACTCAAAACCCAATCCCTATGGCTGAGATCACTGTTCCAACACTCCCTGAGCTCTGGTCAGGCCTGAGCCTGGTCTGTTTGTATAACCAGCATTGCCTCATCCCAGGTTGAGAATCCAACACTGGTGCTTGTTTAATTTGAAGTGCTGTATCCAAATAATTTCTGAAAACACTCAAGAGAACTGGCCCTGAAATGGAGCCCTGTGTGATCCATCAGTGACTGGCCGCCAGCCTGATGTAACCCCATTTATTACAACCCTTTGGGCCTGACCCATCAGCCAGCTGCTCACCTAGCACATCATGCCTTTGCCTACTTGTATGCTGGGCACTTTGTCCAGAATGAGACTGTGAGAAACAGCATCATACACATCGCTGAAATCTAGAAAGATCACACCAACTGACTTCCCTTGGACACAGAAGTAAGCAAAGGACTTCATACCTAGGTGTACAATGGTATAGAGCTAGAAAAGAAACCTGGTTTTGTTCAGAAAAGGTGTCTGGTTTTGTTAATAAAGCAAAGAGAGCACCTAACAGCATGTTGTGTCAATACAGAAAGCTTGAAAAGTTCATGAGCTTTTTATCAAATAGCAAGGCTAATGGAGTTGGGCTGTGATGTCACAAAAATCAGGACTGACAACTTTAGGATCTAGATGTTACTGCAACAACTGAATGGCAAAATGCAGAATAATCATTAAAACATTCAAAATACAGAAGGAAGCACAGAATTAATAGATGTGAGAAACACTTACATAAACGATGTTTTTACACAGTGATTCAGCCCTTGGCCTCTGTCTCCTTGTAGCACATGCAGCAAGAGCCCCATGGACTGGGGAAGGCCTGCAGTGGGTTTGTCTTGATGTCTCTCCTCAAGGAACATTCAGGGACCTGCTAATCATAAGACAATGAAAGCCCCAGGGGACGGAAAGACATGTTTGCACATATTGTTTAGAAAGAGGAGGAACTGCTGCCATTAAATGCATTTGGTGCTGGCTGTTTGTTTGGCACTGCTCAGCCAGGCTGGCCATGAGCTCCATAATGATGGCAAAGAGGTCTGCTGTGGTGGATTGAGAGATACTTCTGACCAGGACTGTTCTGCCTATATTTGTTGTTCTTACTGTGCAAGCATACATTATGTCCTGTTATAACTTAAATAGCTTTTATGCAACAGCTTAGAACAGCAGAGCTAATTAAAGATTAAGTGTTTTACCTCCCTGGCATTATCCTTGTCTTTACCTAACAGCCAGTGATCCAACCTCTTTCAGTCACCTGTGTTTCTTGCTGGCAGCTTCATCACAGAAAGGAGGCATGGTCCTACAAGGAAGCAAAGAACTCTGCTTTTGTTCCTGCACCAGCCCTCTCCTGACATGTAACGGCTTGCCAACAGGCTGAGAAAAAGGGACGTGTGTGCTGAAACACAAGGGCACGCTGCTGTCATGGAGCTGGACCTTTGACCCTCAAAGAGGTTCTACAAAATAATGTAGTGTCTCCTTGCTGACAGAAATCCACAGGACCACAGGTCTCTGGAGCCTGCAGAGGGGAATGCTGAGCACTGCTCCCTCTTCCACCTCTGGGCCTGCTAAGGATTTTTCTTATGTGAAGACTCTGCAGGAAGCAGCTAATGCAAGCTCTCCGGCTCATCCACAGAGCTCATATCCAACAGATAATAAAACCACAGGCTCCTTTCTCATTAATCCCTAATTAAGCACTCTCTCACGTAGCACTTTCCGTCATTAGCTGTGGTAGAAAGCTGAGAGACTGCCTTTAACCTTCACACCTCACATAGAGGCAGATCCAAGCCCTTGCTGTGATCATGCCTACACACATCCTTATGTTTGCATTTTGGGGCTTATGGCAAAGATCCTCCTCTTTCTGCATGGAAAGATATAAAAGACAAACCTTCCTGAGAGGTCGGCATCCATCCAGAGGAGGCTGGAGAAGGCACACACTCCATGTCACCATCGAGTGACTCCAAGGTCAGGTTTGCCCTCACCCAGCATCAGGGCCCAAGCTGCTCTGCTGCAGCCCTGAGACAGACGCTCTGCAGATAAGCTCGGTGTGGAAATGAAGACAACAGATGATACGCTTCCGGCTGGGCTCCTGTCTCCATTACTGCTCTTTGCTGCAGGAAAGGCTTGTTGAGTGCCCCGGTGGGCTTTTAAGCTGCTGTACAGTCATGTGGTCTGGCTGTGGCTGCAGAAGAGTCACAGCATGCCTGAGAGCTTCAGCTTTTTAATTAAAAGCTAGGGTAGGCATTTGGAGTGTAGATCGAGACACCCTGAGCCGGGACTGTTGAGAGGTTCAGCAAGGACAGACATGAGCCCTCTGCCTCTGCTGTGCCTCAGCACAACCGTTCCCTTCCAACTGCACTCTAAGACAAGAGTCACTCGAGCACATTATAAGCACTGACTGTGCTAATAATTTCTGGTCGAGGTAACTTGCCATCTGATTCACAGTCCTCATGAAACAAAACTGAACCTTCTGCCAGTTGTACTGAACCAAACGGGGTGTGCTGAGGGCAGACAGAAGGTGAGAGCTTTAGCTTTCTTTACTACTATTTTCTTTAATGCCAGGTAAGACATACAATATTTTGTTCAGTGCATATTTGAGCCCTGAGGAAACAAAAAGGAAGTGACAACAGCCTTTTCAGAGAAACAAGCCACTCAGTACAGAGTAGAGCACACTTCCACTTCTGGAGACTGATTTGAATGCTCAGAGCATACACAGAAATCCCAAACATCATCTCCAGCTGTAAAAACAGCTACCAAAGTCTCTGTTTATTACAGTCTGACCACAATGAAGCAGCCACATTAAAGTCATTACCCTTGTTACTCTGTTTGGTAAAAGGGCCACAGCAACTCCTAAGAAACAGAGCTCTTACCCTTCCACACCAAATTAGTTTCCAGACAATGGAGAAACAAATCACACTGAGCCTGCAAAGCCATATCAAAACAGGTCCTATAAGTAAGTGAACCTTGCCACAAACTACTTTTTGTCTAATTACACTGATGGTAAAAGGCGAGCAATTATCTACATATCAATACTTAACGTGCTTTTACAAGCCAATTCTTGAGCAATATTGGCTAAGAAACCAAGCCAGGCTAATACTGAGCTACAGCTCCGGCCTGCCCAAGGGCTTCTGCATCATTTTATGGGAACAGCAGGGAGTGTACAATCTTCTCCACTTCCTAGGAACTGAAGGGAAATGTCACCTCAACAACCGTAACAGCCATAAACCAGCAACCAAGTACCTGCAGATCAAGACATCAGTGTGAGTGGAGACAAGGCTCCTTAAGGATGCATACCGAATATGTGACACAGTAAAATGAAAACAGTGAAGTTAAACACATGCAATGCTTCAAGACTTTATTGTTGCTGTAGAGTAATTGATGCATGGTTAAAATACCCTAATATAACCAATGAACTTTGAAAACTAAGGCTTTCTGTAGGTTTGTAGTATCCTGGCATTTTCTTTCATACAATGTACATATAAAATCAAGTTATAAAAACACTCATCTTTTTTAAACAACAGAGATGTACGCAATGCACAGAGCTAGAAACTACATTTCGTATGATCAAGACAACACCTTACAGACCAGCTTGGAGCCCCACAGCTTTGAACACAAGAGAAATGTCTTGGTTTGATGTTCTGTTAGCCAGAAGAGTTTCAGCACAAACACAGATGAGAGGACTTCAACTTTCAGTTCGGAGCAAAGAGAAAGAAACCCACAGCACAGATGAGGAAACATTTGAAGGAACAAACGAAGAGTATCTCCAAAGGCAGGAAAAGCAAGTCGTGTTTCTCAAATAACATAAGGAAGACAGCAGAGATGGAGGCCCCATAGCAGGAGTAGTCGTGGTTGAACGACGTGCTCTGTCTACCAGGACTGCGAGAGGACACAAGCCATGAGAAACTGGGCTAATCAGTAAGATAAACCTGGGTGCCAATATGAGGTCCACAAAAGGTAGATGTGTGATTCCTGGAGTACTAGCACCTTTAATCTAACAGCACTGAAAACACTTCAAGTGATTCACCCAGCGTGTCTTAGTAACTGGAGTCTGAAAAAGGAAATGGTGAATAAGAACAAAGTATTCTCCCCAAAATATGCATATTAAAACCTTTCGAGTAAAAGCTCTTTTTGACCGAATAGGAAAAGAACATACACAGAAGGATCTTCCTCATCACTGTAGCGACTTTTTAAACACAAAAGCTGATTTTTTTTTGTCTTGCATTTCTAATTGAAAAATGAGGCACGGCGTCCAGAAAGTCCTGCCTGTCTCAAAGTCAAGAGCCTTCCCTGCGAGGAGGATTCCTCCCTTACCATGGGCTCTCCTACTGTATGCAGCCAGGCAGTGCAAATGCAGCATTTAGAGCTAACAAGATGAAGATTATTTCTGCTCACTCTGAATCCACGGGAGAGAAGGATGAATTACAGATTTGCAGGACATTTCCCACATTACATTAGTTACACGTTTGGCTCCAGCCGGACAGAAAACTTGTAAGGGTCATCTCTGAACCGCATTATATTTCATTTTCAGAATTGAACTCTAATCAAACACAGATACAAAATACTCTAGAAATCTTTCCCTGCTTGCATGACCAGGACTCACACTGATGTTTCTGGTATGCTTTATGATGTCACCAAGTTCTCTGAATGACTGAAAAAGTGTAGCTGGTATTTATGTCACAGCTGCCCTCTGAAGTCATTCCCGAAGACTTCTAAGGCTGCTGGTGTGCCCCAGCCATGGCTGTTCCTGGTGTGAAAGCACAGCCATGGCTCAGGACAGACTCAAAGCCTTTGCGTCTCCTCTGCTTATCTATAAATGCCAATTTTAGTTTTTCCCTTGTGGTGACAGTTATGTGGACATACAAGGAACTGCACCAAAGCAGAATACTAAGGGAAAAACACCAGCTATGCAGATCTAGGCTTTTGTCTAAATGCCTTTGATATCACAAAATGACATTAAGGAACATCACCGCGCCACAGAAGAACTGCAACAAAACAACAGTTACCCGACTTTAGGGACTCCCATATAAATATGAAAAATCATTTAGAAACATAATCCTAAATATAAACCTACTTTTATTTATCTTTTAAGAAAAAAAGGATTAAAAAATTAGAATAAAACCGATGGCTTCAAGTACTTTGTGCATAATAAACAGTTATTATAAGCACGGATTAAAAAATACTTGTCACCTTGCGAGGGACAGTCGAATAGAGGCTGGTGATTCATTCAGAAATGGCCTCTGATAGAAACACAGGAGACAACATGTTCAGTGTTGTAGAAGAAACAAATGTACCTACAGTGCTGACCCAGTGCTTGAAATAGGCAGTTCGTATTTCACAGCAGAACAACTCAACATACAGTCAGGCTCTTTTGGTTTAGCTCAATTAAGTCTCCATGCAATAAACAACAAATGTTCAGAAAGTCCAGGAAGTTCTGCAGCAATACATTTGACCAAGTGATCTAACATTGCTGAGGCTGAACAAGACTAACCTGAAGTGTCTCCTAAGTGCTGGCAATGTTTGTACCTTTTACTGTAGATATTACATTCATTACACTTGCAAAGTGCATTTTCAGAGTTTAATTTGGATTTCATGATATTTAGAAAGCCTCAATATCATGAAAAGAAGGAAGCGTGTTACAGTGGGAGCCTCCCAAAATAATAAAAGCTTGTGAAGAAGTATGGAAAAGAAGTGACGCAGTCAGGCAATGCAAGATAATTCTGCAAAAACAAGCTGAAACTCAGTTTCCCTGTGCTGTCATGGTCTGAAACCCACCTTTTCTAATACTCATACAAATACGACCATTGCATTGGATACATTCCAACAGGTCTGGCTGGCTTGCACAGAAAAGGCAATTTTCTTCTTTATGCATTTGGACAACTGAAATGTCTACAGAAGTAACGTGAGAATAAACCAAAAAAGCCTTCAAAAAACAAAAGAAGATACCTTGCCTTCTCCAAAAATAATAATAAAAAAAATCGTCAAATAGTGTCTATAATGAGACCTCTTTGAAAAATCATTTACCAGCTACTCCAGAGACAGACACATATTATTGCCTCTACCAGAAAAAAAAAACCACCAATAAAACAACAAAAGCCAGCTCCCCTATCCTGCAGCTCTACGTACTACAGCAGGAACACATCTCCCACAGCTAAGAGGGACACCAAACCAGCACCAACAGTGAAAAATCAAAACCTAGCTGCAATAGACCTATTAAATAATCAGCAAAGACAACTGGACGCAAAGCCAGCACTGTTTCTCAGACCACAACACAACACTGGCAGGCCTAAAAACCCTTTAAGTTCTGACTGACTGAGGCAGAGCAGGTTGAATAGCGTGCTAGGTTCAGTAGTGTTTGAAGAAGCTGAAGTCAAAGCATTTTAAAGTAAGTGTGACTATTTGAAACAGCAACAAAAAGAAATGGAACATCCTCTTCCAGCTTCCACCTACCATCAAACCACTGTTAAACATAGCAGCTTTTCAAATCCGGTGCTTCATGACAACGTGATTGTACAGAAGTAACACATCTGTCTGTCTTAGCCGGACAGCTGGGATTTGTACATGGACTTTCAGTGCACG
Source organism: Lagopus leucura (assembly GCF_019238085.1). NCBI lineage: Eukaryota > Metazoa > Chordata > Aves > Galliformes > Phasianidae > Lagopus > Lagopus leucura. The sequence continues at coordinate 93,454,640 of NW_024962252.1, forward strand.
TCATATTTATTAACATCCCTTTGATTGTTCAATAATCCAGCAACGTGTTTCTTAATTACAGCAGAATGCAGTTGCTAGCTGCTCGCAAGAGCAATGCTGAAATTACATTCAGAGATAAAAACTATCATTTTCACACGCAGTGATAACTAACGGTTTTCTTTCTTGTCACAGAATTAAGTGCAAATGTCTAGCAAACAATGACAATAGTAAAAGACAATTCTCATGCAAAAATTCTCTCCTGTCCATAAAATTTGCAGTACGTCCCAAAGCCACCCATTATTATGCCCTTCTTTACGCAAGAAGTTACTTCTCTTTAATTTTTGTGTCGTTAAGTTTCTGTTGCTTTTTAAAATATTGATGACAAGCAAGTTCAATTAGTTCCAGCCCACCAAATATCTTTTGCTGCACAACAAAAATGATTATCACGGCTGCAAAATACCATCGTGCAAAGCTGTACAGGTACAGCAGTGCAAACGTACCCATTGGGAACACCGTCCAATACAGGAGTGAGATGCACTTGACTGCCAGGACCCTGAGCTCAGACTTACACGGGGGAATAAAGCTTTGCCCCGTCTCATCAAAGCACTTTCCACCTTCATAGAAGCGTCGAAGTCTCTCCTCTTTCTCTTCCCAACGCTTCTGGCACCAAAGCTGCAGCTCCTCCTTAGAAGTGGGCACTGTCTCTACAGGGTATCTCTGGACATGAAAGTGAATCTCCTTTGGGAAGTTTCCATTCAAAAGGTGCTTCTCCGTCTGAGGAATGTTTTGGGGGTATGCCACAGTTATGTCATGAATAGCATCAAGATTGTTACCTGGAAGAAAGATGTGGGGAAAAAGATCAATACAGGCCGTACAACAACCAGAGTGCTAATTCACTTCAAGGCACATTGAAAACTGCCAAAATTGTAGAAGGAATCCCAAAGATACGCCAGCTATGCAGAGATTGTTTTATATTCTGGAATCCAAAGGCTGAGAGGTCAGATATTTCCCATTCACTACCTCTTCTGAATTGAGCAAAACCTTTGGAAACAAAATGACACTCACTTGCACAAGCTAATGTAGAATTACAACACGGGGACTAAGGGGATAAAGTCAAATCAGAAGGAGAAAAGATGCAAATCTGATCTTGGAAGAAGAACAGAGTATGCACATCTAATCCACTAACACACATTTCCAAAACAGTCATATGTGTGTTGCAAACATATCTTTAACTCATCAAACATAACCTACTATGTACTCCTGCAAACAGAGCAAAATATTTAGTCTGAACTTTGATCTGAAGCAAACAGCACACATAGTCCTAATTTACCAAAGATCTGCAAGAACATACATGGAGCACACACCAGTTTAAATACCACTAGGTTCATTAAGTCTAGGGTGACTGACGAAGGCTGAGGAGCCTCTCTGTAGCTCGTCCAGCTTTGCAGAGCACTCCATCTAACACAGTTCTTTATGTTTGACCTGGTATTCCAATGGGGTGAGCTGTGGCTTACTTCATTCCAGAGCTGGTAAACACAAAGTGCAGTGCAAACAGTGGAGAAGCTGAGCTTTATGTAAACCACATACCACTATCTGGCCAGAGTTAACTCTTTGAAAAGCAACTTTGGATTAGAAATTCAAGGGAATACTGATGAAAAAAACGGATCTGCATTACCATGCCTGATCAAGCCAACACTCCAGAATGGACAGCACTATTGCCAAAGCTGTTTTTACAAGCATACCTCTGTACTAACCATTTTTACATGGATGCTCTTCCCAATATTTTCTTTGCCCTCAGCCTTTGCCTAGACATTCTTTTCAGATTTCATAATCTAAATTCTGCTAGTATAAAGCTGATCTAAAAATAGGTGCATGGTGCGCTGGACATTGCATAACTGTTAAGTTCTGCCAGCAGTGATTTATCCTGTGTTGCTGTTTCTATTTTGCTGGCTGTCTCAGGGCAAAATAGAATTGGAGACTAAATGCTGTCTGTAGTTGCAGTGTCTGAAGACGTTTTTTCTCATAGATTACATTAATTCTTGCAAAAACAAATATAACAACTTCTTCTCAGCTCTGTTCTCCCTTTCCTTTTGCTCTCCTTCTTCACATCTTCAAAAATGACAGGAACAGAACAGAGACTTTAAATGGCCATGTTCAAAATAAGTTATCTAAAGTTCAACTCCAACTATCACAAGAGAGGAGGAAAAAAAAAAACCCTATGCCATCCATCAGAGTATTTTACAACGGTAGCATATTATAATGGTCTCTCTCAAGAGAGTTTTGTGTCTTGGGTTTCTAAAGAGCAACCCAGAAAAGGTGCAGTCTTCCTGAGATCCCCATATGAAAAAAAGGCTTCTGTGAAAAGTTCTTTGGGCTACTTGAGTGTCTCACTCACCTTGCAGTCATTCGTGTCTCAGAAGCTAAACAGGCAGTTTGTCATTACTCTACAGGATGTGCAAATGTTCTTGGAATATCAAAGCTATACACAAACTTCCACATCATCGTAAGAATTGTGTTAAGCACTGAACAGCTTAGTACTAGATTATTCTGATAAAGAAGCATTTATGTCTTGTACATCTTACTAACTCTTCATCCGACTATTGCTTTTAACACACTTCTTATTATACGTGCACATATGGTTGATCATGGTATCTTTCCTAGCTCGAAAACTTGCTTGGGATGTATCTAGAATTTATGGATGTCCCTTGTTCAGAAATCCCCACCTATGAATGTGGAGCAGGACTTCACCACATTCTAAAATGTTTACACTACACAAAGGTTTCTAAACAAGCTACCCAGAACAAAGCTCCCAGAGCTGCATACAAGAGGGTGAGCTCTATATTTTCTGCATCACAAACAGGGAAATTAAAGCAAATGATGATGAGGTGATCACAGACTCACAGAACAGCCTGGGTTGAAAAGGACCTCAATGATCATCTAGCTTCAACCCCCTGCTATGTGCAGGGACACCAACCACCAGACCAGGCTGCCAAAGCCACATCCAGCCTGGCCTTGAATGCCTCCAGGGGTGGGGCATCCACAACCTCCTTGGGCAACCTGTTCCAGTGCATCACCACCCCCTGCGTGATCCACTCAGTGTGGCCAACTTGAATCAGCATCTTCTAACAGCCAGCTGCAAAGTTTACCTATTAAACTCAATTTTACTCAAGAAGAAATTACGGTTATTTCAGAGGTAGATTTATCACATCTGGAAGCACTGAAACATCAGAAGGAAAAGATTAGAATACCGGGTTTCACATGCAAGAGCATCAGAGCCTCTCAACAGGTCCCTTGTTTGGGTCATGCATATTTAAAAACACACAAAAGGCAGACTGAAACTTTAATTCCCTGGCCAGGCAGGCAGGTGAAAAGGACCAGCTTCAATCAGTTTTCTACAGCTGTTGAAAGAAGCATGCCCTGCCATTTGTTATGCGCAGTAAAGCTGCTGGATCCACACCATACACTTGAACAAAAGAATTCTGCATATTCTCTGTTGATACGTCAACAGTATTTTAGAATATGGTCAGGGTCTGTACATCATTTCCAAATGTGCTACAAGTGAATCTGCTAGAAAAGTTACTGCAGCAGATGAAACTACACCATCCATGAACAAGGACAAAACTCCCTTAGGCTATGTTTAATCCGGCAGTTTTGAAGATGCATCCTTGGCTAGAACACATTTACCACCTCTGTTGCTCTCTGAAGTTAAGCTGGTTCCCTCTGCAGCCTGAAGATAGCTAACAGCAAATGCTTCAAATGAACAGCAAGGTGGAGGACAGTGAGTGGAAGAGTGATCCTGACTAGAGATGCATTCAGGTGACTGAATTTAAGGATCCACTTAAAACCTGTATTTCTGTACATTTTAAGAAGAAATCGCCCTAAGGGAAGTCACCTCGTTCTACTTCTCCACTGGATCAAAAAATGAAGTGAATTAAATGTGTTTGTTCATAGTTTAGAGAAGCTGCCAGTGGACAAAGCCCCTCTTTACACTGCTCTTTGTGATGTCCACACAATCTTCTTTATTCTGCTCTTACCCATTTCCACTCACTGTAAGACTCGTGCCCCAAGTGTTGTGTGTTGACTGAATGTGACCTGACCTGCAGTGCGTCTTCCTAAATGACCTAAAAAGCATGTTGTAACTCAGACTTCTAAAAATTCAATGCAACTGTAAGCCAAGTGCTAGAAACCGTAGGTGATGAGCTATGCTGCTTGTTTCTTTCTTATGTAATAATAAATCTCTAATTATATCCACGGCCCTGCAGCCAGTCACTGCCAGGGATCCCCAAAGAACCTGTCCTGGTGACAAGGACAGAGAAAATCAAATAATATTCACAATGTTGCCTCTGAAATCTAATTTAACTAAAACCTCCATTAAGGCAAAAATATGTCAGGTAGCTAGCCCAGTCCTTCCGGACAAACACATGAGTTTCAGTAGCTTTACATCCTCATTGCTTTCACTCTGCAGAATTAGACCTATGAACATTATTCTGTCCTACGCTTTACAGAAGCACTTCAGAAAAAGAAGGGTTACTGCTGTGCCCAAGAATGATTATAAAATTTGTTTGTAATTATTCTTAAGCAGCTACAAATACAAGGTGAATGATTAATAAATGTTGCAATCTCTATGTTGGGATGACAGAATGGCACAAAAGTCACAAAGTTATTTTTCTCTTTAAATGTTCTGTCCACCAGTCAAAGTGATTGATGTTTCAGGATATGCTGATACACAACATTAGTTTAAGCAACCACAATGCATAGTTGGTTGCTATGGGCACTGAACTTACAGGTGGCATAGAAAGAATTTACCAGGATCCTAGCCAAGAGAAAAAAACATCAGAGAATGATGCCTTCTTTAAAAAAAAAAAAAATTCCAACACAAAGTTAGGACATGTTCTCTCACCACACCAGCTGTTCCATCAGAATTGTTCTGTGTCACAGAGTCAGCAGTGGTAGCCCAGTAGATGTGAGGCTGCCCTCTTTTCCACCAGTTTTACACAGACAGACATACATACAACCTGGTCTCAGCTGACCCCAGGCCCTATGCTGCTGGGTTGAACCTTTTGATCCCTCTAATAGCCAACTTGTCACCATCTGACCTTCCCAGCATCCAACTCATACATACAGCAGCTTCAATAGCTGTCTCCCGAATATCCCATAAATCCCATATAATCCCCAAACACTCTCCTCTGCATCCCACAGTGATCCCTAAAGTCCTGCAAGGAGTAATCCCCCTTGGTCTACAAGGTGATAGGCAGGTGCCTCCCTCACTGACACACTGTGATGGATGCCCACCCCAGCTCATGGCTGCCCCATGACAACCCTAGGGGGAGGCAGGACAGGACTCTAATTCTCTGTGTTCTGGGATTTTCCTGCCTGCTATTACATCCCTGTGCTCCTTTGTGTATGCACAGATCAGCCCTTTATCTCACAACCCAATATTATAAAACCTTATAACCAGGGATCTCTTCTTAGGTTCAAAGTAAAGACATCACAGGTAAATTTGGAATTTTTTTAATGATGCATGTTAAAAAAACCCAAGGTCAGCACAATATATTTCTAGGGGAAAAAGGAGTCTGAATATAAAGCCAGGATTAAACTATTTTAAGCCTCTTTCAAATACATTTGGAGCTGCAGTTGATGAAAATTGCCAGAACTGATGCTCAGCCCAAGAACACAGTCCCAAATAAGAAGGCTGGTCGCTCACCCTCATCCCCTGCAGTGTAAGGATCGCTGCTCATTCCTCAGCAATGACTCACGCTAGTGACAAGGACGTTTTCTTGCTCATACCTGGGACAGAGCAATGCTGAGCAAGCTCACTGTGAGATCTATATAGGCAGTGACTTGAGGGCCAAAATGATGATTCAGAGCAGCAGCTCTTAAAAGCCAAAATGGCCATCACTGTGCCAAAAATGAGGTAAATCCATGTAATGCACTACTCAGGCTTTCAACAGTCTCGAAGGTGAACAGGTAGCTGAGTCTCCTCAACATTAGCAGTGGTGGCTATTATCCATTTCCATTCCTAGTGAGGATCTAAGCAGCTGGATTTCATCCCACTTTACTTACCACTGACACTACCTTAAATCGTACAAAGATTATATGGTCTCTTCCCTTGCATTAATTCAGTAGAGAAGATGCTATTCTTAACTGCAGTTCATCACAGAGCAGTGAGCTGATGAGTGGTGAAGTCAAAACGAGAGAGGCATGCTAAGGTGCTTTCACAACAAAATAGTCATGATAAACTTAAGATAAACCGTTCTGTGAATAGACACAAGGCCTCTGAGCCTTGTCCCTTCCATCTCCCACCACAGTGTAATTGCAGCACACCTATCCCATAATCACACGACCCTGAATGCATCACACATCTTCACACTTCCATAAACATCACCTGTAGCTTTTTCACCCTCCCTTCAACAGCACAGAGTCGTTTGCGTTGGAAGGGATCCTTAAAGGCCATCTGGCCCAACTCTCCTGCAATAAACAGGGACACCCACAGCTCCATCAGGTGCTCAGAGCCCTATCCAGCCTGCCTTTGAATATCTCCAAGGACAGGGCACCCATCACCTCCCTGTGATGCAACCTGTGCCAGTGCCTCACCACCATTTCTTTAAATAACTTTATCCGCAATATATTTATATTTCCTTAGGAAAACAGGCAGAGGAGCTCAGCATCTGTAAACAAACATAATGAAAGCAAAGCTAGAAATGAGTAGAACAGACTGTCTACACTGCTCAGTATCTGATTTTTTACACTAGCTTTGAGACAAAGATACATTTTTGGACATTAAAACAAAAGTTACCTAAAACAGCTTACTAGGAAATATTACTGTGTGGGCTCCTGAGATTTCAGTCATTTTTCTTTGAGAAAAATACATTCCAGAGTATCAAAATGGAGCAGATTCAAGAATTTACAGCTTCTCTTGGGAAGCATCATCCTTGCTGAGATTTAAAACTTCAGGCAGCCCTCTCTAAAGCAGCAGTGTCAACCACGGTTCACCTAAATCACTTTCAATTCAGTAGCTATTGGAAATCTTTTTTGGCTAAGTGCAGCAATCAAATAAGCAAACAAAAAAAGACAGAAGGATAATGATGACCTTGATTAACAGAGAACAGTAATCCTGCATACCAATTCTTACTCTAGCTATCCCTTTTTCTATTGGCCCTGTGATAAAAGGAGATACAGAGACCTTCCCCCAGAGAAGATGGAGTTCAGGCACCAGCACCTCTTGTCCCTGAAGCTGGAAGCCAAGTTTTCTGGTCAGCAGCAGGAAGAAGCAGCGCTCTGGGTGCTGTGCATGGGAGCAGAGGTCTGCTGGGAACCGTCCCAAGGTACCTTTCACTTGATAGTACAGAGATTGGGAGGTGTAAGGACATCCTCAAAAGTGTCAGCATGCATTACACAAGTTTAGGTGTTTTGTTCAGTACATTCAAACCACAGTTTTGCAATCCGATGCCACGTGTCGAAAACGTGCAAGAAAACATCACTAACTGAAGCTGTCTATGGAGGAAACAGGGAAGGAACTGTTTTTTACCTCCTGACCGTAGAGTTCTGCTAAATAAAATGGGTCATGCAGTGCTAGTCTGATCTACCAACCTTGTAAATTGCTCTAGAATCATCTAAACATACAGAGAGTACAGGCAGCGGTGCTGAATTTCACCTGTTTCACAGCACTTCAGAACCAGCATTAACACTTTACAGCTCCAACCCTCCTCACCATCTCTCTGGATACTGGCCTTGGGATCGAAGTCAGGTGTGAAATGCTGTGTGTCACTACTGGGTGATGCTGCAACCACTATTCCAGTGATTTCAGGAGCCTCATCTGCTGTGTGTTCAGTGTGTGAGCACACGAAGGAGGGCTGTGCAGGGGAAGTGAAGGACCCAGCTATCGTGATAAGGAATGCGTTGACCAGAAGGCTCCATCTGCAAGGCTGCCAGATGGTGGCTGCCCTTCAGTCTTCCCTCCTAGAATCCAAAGGGTTATTTAGGAACTGCAAAGTGAAAGCTGTTTGTGCTATTAATAAAATACAAAATATGTGGAGAGGAGGGAGCGAAGGGATAAAAGGGATGGAATAATAAGTTATTTTCAGTCAATAGGGATGACCAGGCACAACTGACTCACCACTCTTTACTCTATCATTCCTGAACTATATTTATCAAATCCAGATAACAAATATACCATATTTATTCCCTTGCCTGCCTAGCTTCCCACACTTCATGTCTGCTCCACGATATAAACATGAAATTTGGTTTTCAAATGCACGTTACACACTAGAAAGGAGAAAACATATTGTTTCTAAGTCACTATTACTGATTTGTAAATGATATTTCATGTAAGAGACAGACTCTGACGCACTGGTACACCACTCATCAGCTCCACTGAGCTTTAACATGAATTTCCTGGCAAACGGACATGAAAATCACAATTATGTTTGAAATAAAGATAAGTTACTGTACTGCAGCGAAATCCTTCTAGAAGCATCACATGCAGTCTGCCTTGTCAGAAGGTATCTTTGCAGAAAGACAAATTTACATTCACCAGGAAAGAGCTGAACAGCTGTTTAGTTGTTTGTTAAAACCAAAGAAGTTCAATTAGTCGTACAAGTACTTCAGTAAAGCTAAGCATCATAACAATTAAGCAAAAGTAAGGTATCATATAACCTTAAAATACATCCCATCTATATATGATGCATGAACAAACAACTCAAGCTGATTCTTATCTTGTAACACAACAGGCTATCCTCCTAATTTCTCAGTTATTTGGTAGGCATTTGAAATCCCTGAGAATCTGAGAAAGAGGCAATCCATCCACGTGTATTTCTTTGCACTCTGCCTAGATGAACAATCTCTCTGCAGCACTGATGGAATTCAGCATCAATCTCTGGAACCAAAACCATATCCTTACTGGAGGCAATCCAGTCCTGCTACAATCCAGCTGCTGCATCTGAAATTTCCACTGCCATGACGACTGGCCTCACTGAGTTAACAGTCAAACAAAACACTCTGGAACAGTTTACATACACGACCGCCATACCAGTGATGTTCAGAATTGCAGGACATCACTGCTACATGAACAGCAGTTCACCTTTGAACCAGCTCAAAGTCTGTGAGTACTGGGAATAAAAAGTGATACGTTCCTAAAGCTGTCAGGAACAGCAGTATGTATCAACTGTCATGTTATAGCTTTCAGCATCCTAACTAAAGTAAAAGCATTCAATGGGCTGCCTTTCCCCATCTCCCTGTTCAACTTATTTATTTCCTCTTTGTCTTCCAAAGCCCTTGCTTATATTCTTTTCAAACAATTTTTTTTTTTTTTTAATGAATCTGGGATTAGCCAGGATGTAGAGTAGGAATTTCTCATGATTTTCTCAGTTTTTAATGTTTTTCAAATTGTTTTAAATGCAGGACCATTAGGCTCCAGCTGATCTGCAGACTGACCCTACATTTTGAGTCTCGTCCTTTGTGAAGTGGTTGCAAAGTCAGCATGAGATGGAGCATGAGGATTAAAAAATAATTCACCACAAATATTCAGAAGAAAGCAGCTGTTGCACAGTAATCATCTGATCAAAGCGTATCCTATCTTTTTAGGAATGCCACAGAGTTGTCACTTCTGGTCAGACCCTTAGTTCGTGCAATGGAATGATGGCACTGAGTAGCATAACGTTATCCAACTGTATTGCAACGGTAGCAATAAATAAATAAACAAGGGCTTCTACTGAATTACATTCAATCTCTTCTATGATCAAGATAAAGGTTCAGCTTAATTGCCTTCCCTTACTTCTTCTCCCTTCTTAATTGCTACAATCTGTTAACTCAGTGCATGCTGCTGTTTTTATCACTACCCAGAATCAGCCGCTAGAGAGTAGTCTTTAGCTGCTCAGTGACCTTCTACTTTTAGACAGACTTGCCCTCTTCGAACTGTCCCTGGCATCACTCATGGTCACTGACCCTCCAGGAGCCCCAGTTGGAGCAACCTGGCATCAGAAATAAACTTCAAGTGGAAGCAAGGCTGCAGGTAGGCTAGATGATACACCCAGAGCCCTTGTATCTGGGATACAGGAGAAGAAACTCAAAACACTCACTACTCAAAACTTTTGAGAGATTCAGTGTTACAAATAGGGCCCATACCAGTCCAAAATAATTGATGAAAATGTACCCTACAACAGAAATAGAATATAAACTAGACGTTGAAAAAACACCTGCTAGCAGCCACCTCAAATATTTGAATGGAGTGTTTCTACAGACATCCTGAGCCAATCTCTCCCATTTCATGCCTCACCGGTCTGTGCTATTGCCATTCTTGGTCACAGTGGTTTGTTTTCCTTTCAGCGCACAAAGTGAAAGGAATGCAGAACAGCACCAGCAGTCTGACAAGAAGGTACAATTTCAGCACAGAGAAAATCGTTAGGCTTATAACTTCCTTCTGATTGATACACAAAAAAGCCACATTATCCATTTGCTCCACCCGGTTTAAAATGCAGGGCAAGGATTTTGCTCTGAGAACATGTCACACGCTACCTTTTGAGGAACTTCTGCCAAGAATGTGTGTTTTATGATCTAAATGTGCAGCTGAGGCATATTTACACAGAAGCAAGCTCATCTATACATCTCAATAGGTGGTATCAGTCTAGGGCAGAGAGGCACTTGGGCTTCAATTAACCAGCACAGCCTCTTGAATTAATCGACAAAACACAGCCTCTAACCTTATACACTCAGTTATTTAATGGGATTTAATCCCTTGAGATTCAACTCTAATACCACTAATTCCATTTCCATGTTTTTTTCCCCTGTTGACCAACAAAACAAAACATAGACCCCCCCCAACACTAAAGTGTACAGCACTGCAAATAACAGGCATGCAGGCCCACAACTGCGTGCACTGAGAGATATGGACGTATTGTACCCAATCCCCTGGTGCTAAAACAGTTTTCCACCAGACCACAACACACAAGTGGACAAATCTCATTAAATTTAATCAGCCTGGTACTTGGGGGAGCCATCTTAATCAGTAAGGGATTTAATGAAAAGCCGCAACTCCTATGAATAGTCTTTAATTACGACTGACTAATATTTATCCACAAAGAAGAATTTGTTTCAGGATTAGTCTGAGGACCTGGAAGAAGCCAAAGACATCAATTTAATAATGGAATGCCTAATTAAAGTATAATGGAAACTTAATTGTGATATGCTGCTTTGTAGCGCACATGATTTATTTAGAACAATTGCTTTTCACTGGGCTTATTAGGGAAAGTTAAACAAAACACAATGGTAAAAAAGAAAAGGGAAAAACAGACAAACTGGAACTTCGATGATGATTATAATCAGCTGATGAAAGATAGCGACATGCTTGTCAGATAAAGCACTGCCATGCCTTTGCAGGCTGTGGTTAAAAGTGTTTTAAAAGGGTAGTAATGATTACACAGTTCCTTTGCTCCCTAACAACGTGGGATCAGACCCAAGCCCTACTGCAGCTACTTGGTGGAGCTCCACTGTTGCAAAAGAAGCCATCAAGTTGAAGGGCCTTTGGACTCTCCTCAGTCAGAGTAACCTCACTTAACACACACACCCTCACAGAATCATATAATGGCTTGGGTTGGGAGGGACCTCAATGATCATCAAGCTCCAACCCCCCTGCTGCGGGTAGGGCCGCCAACTTCCATACCTAATACTGGACCAGGCTGCCCAGGGCCCCATCCAACCTGCCCTTGAACCTCCAGGGACAGGGCATCCACAGCCTCTCTGGGCAGCCTGATCCAACCTCACCACTCTCTCTGTAAAGAACTTCCCTGACATCCAACATAAATCTTCCCTTCTGCTAGGGCAGAAATAAGAAGATTAGCTTATGGTTTTGTTCCAACTACTGTTGTTCATAGGGATGCTTTAGAAAATCATGTCAGTCAATCCTTCATATGAAAATGAGAAAAGATTGCAGAGTGCCGACCCAGACATTCCCATGTCTAGATGGATGCTGACTTCTTAATACCCATCTTTGTACTTCCATGTATGTGATGCTATCAATCTGCCAGTCTGAGAAGTAAAACCCAATTCTTATCTCAAGCAAAAGTAAGATGTGGGGCCAGTGGTTCATCTTCAGATCTGGTCTCATTATTTCCACAGTGAGGCTGAGAAAGACCATTCATCCCAGTTCGCAATGACCCAGCATTGAGCCAAATGTAGCATTCTGCCAAGGCAAGTAAGAACAGGTTGAGGTTCATAATCAGTATGTTCAACCTTCTTGTTAAAGCCACGGATGACAATGATCTGGTCCTTTTTAATGCAAATCAGAAGATAATCACAGAATAATCCTGGTTGGAGGAGACCCATATGGACCACTGAGTGCAACTCCTGGCTCTACACAGCACCACACAAAATTCACAGACCACAGGAGTTTTGTGAGGCAGAAGATCACGATGTGCCTTGCAGTGACTCCACCAGACAACCTACACCTTTGATATTTTTTCACAGGTGGGCTGAGAACATAACATTTCAGTGCTGCCTGATCTGGAAGTGACAAGTGTGGGAAAAGCAGAAAGCCATGGTCTTGTAATGCTGGTAAGTGAAAGCAGTTGTTACTAACATTTTGAACATTGATTTTTGACACAAATATGAGTTTTTACACAACTAATTCACAAGGAACAAACCGAGGCAGTTCGGTTTATTTCATAGGACTTACAGAAAGAAAGTCCACTGTTGTCAACAGGCAATTGTTTTTCTTCAGCATTTTGGTTTAGAGAAAAATGAAAGCCCCCTAGCTTCTGCAGCGCACTGAGAGGACAATGCTTAATTAAGGGAAGAGTACTTGCCATTGCAGGAAATTCCTTTCAGCTTCGTTTTCCCTAAGGACACTTTGCTATAGGAAACAAATAGATCTAACACATTCGAGTTCAGAAACACACTCCTTCAAGTTTTCCTGAACAATTTCTCAGCACACCTCCCCAGGCTTACCACTGCAAGCACAAAAGGCATCACATGGTCCTTACTCCACAACTTCTTCCACTCTGAGATCCTGAATCACGCTGGAGAAGCAAATGGAGAGACGTGAAACACACATACCAGTAATAGATCTCAGAAAACTCCACTTTCCTTGGTTGTAACTTGTTTTTTTTCCCCCTTCTAGTGCTTGCATACATAGCATAATCCACTCTAACCAGCTTCCAGCTGCTGACGCCTTGCTAACCTGTCTCAATGCCCATGACTTGACATGAAAACAGCTACTCAAATTCAATTATTTGCCTTATGGACACAACCAGGTGTACAGACCTTCAGCCACGACAGAAGGGCCAAAAGTCTCTGGGCCATGGGCAAATGCCAGCATGCCTCTGCCCTGGAAGAAGGAAGGTCAGGGAAGTGAACTGGCTCAGGGCTAGTAGAATCACTGCTTAGAGCTCTGATCTGCCTGCAGGAAGGCTTCCCATGGCACAGAACTTATTTAACAGCCAGGTACAATTGGATGTCTCCCTTTTTCCAGCCCAATGGGAAGGAGAAAGACTATGCTTACAAATGGGAACAAAGAAGTTGCCACAGGTTCCTATTACGCATCAACAAAGGTGGGAGAAAAGTCTGATTTTATCTGAAGAGCATCTACCATCTGAGGAACAGCTTATACTAAACTTTTCAAGGGTTGCAAAATGACAAAGCACCAATTGGTCTTTTGCAAATAAATGATGGGGTGATGAAAAATCCACTGCAACTTCACTGAGTTCATAGGCAGCTTAATTGTAAGAGGTACTTGGTAGAAACTGAGCTTGCCCAGCAAGACAAAAGAACTTGAGCTGCTTTGCTGTATATGGAAAACAGGACAAATGAATGCTGAAACCCAAAGCCAACCCATCTCAGTGTTTTCTGCCTAAGCAACAGTGACAAAAACAAACTCCCAACAACTCCTCTGAATACACTACCTTCTGAAAGCAAACAAAAGAAACAATAAGCAATCACCGCATGAATACCTCTGCAAAAACACAGTTAGTGACCAAGACAAAAGAAATGCAAAACAAAGTGAGACCTAATATTTTTCTTCTCCCAAAGCAATGTCAACCTACAGTCATAGTTTTGTTAAGTGATGAAACCAATTTTAACTGTGGTGGTTCATGGTAGAAATGGCATTTCTAACAGCAAAACTCATTCAGCAAGCTGACAATTTCTGTTTAAACACCTGTAGTGAGACATGTTTAAGTGTACTGCATACCAAAATTGAAGTATTCTTTGGTTAGTTTATAAGACATATTGTATGTCAAATTAAAAAACAGCGTTAGAAGAGTGAACACGCTGCTGTAATAATAGCCAGTATCACAGAGAGACTATAAAATGGAGTATTTTTCTAGGTCAACCTGCAATCTGAGAAGTCATCATAACATCACTTCATTCTCACTAGCTGCAGCCATGAATGAATAATTCCATCGGTAGAGTAGAGCTCTGGCACACACGGGCAATTTAAATCGACTGGTACAATGAGTTATGCCGCTGTGTGTGATGAAACAGCTCTGTCGACAATAGCCCCAGATGGCAATGAAGTGGCTTTTGTCCATCGGTCTTCGCTGACTTCCTAAAACTTCTTCACGGAGATGAGCAATACGCCCCCAAAGACAGACGCAGCTGTTTGATGCAGCCGTACCTGCGCTCCTCTCCCAGCCGTAAGTGTGGCACGAGAGCTACTGACTGCGCACGGCATTCCGGAGACATGCGGCTCAGTAACCACCAATGGCTCCTGAGAAGCCCAGACCCTGCACCTTAGATTGAACATCTGCAACAGAAATATAAATTACATCTACCTATAAATAGCACAGACATACTGAAACGGAATTAGCTTGTATAACGCTTTGAAGAACGTAAGATTACTCAGACTCTTCCACAACAAGAAGGGATTTGAAAACTGATGAAAAGTCTGTCATTTTGTCCCGACAGAATCCTGAAAGAATGCTGACACTACAGCTGATCTATGTAAGAAATTCTGGTGTACTTTGCTTCCTCCTTGGGATCTTTTATCTGAGATGGTAAGCCAGTAACAATACCTGCCTCCTTTTTGAATACCAAAAAGGGGAACAGCATAACAAATACCACTAAATGCATAATGCCCTGAATTCTTGATTCTTAAGTATACATTCTCAACAGGCTGTTTTAAGAAAATATTTACTTTTTGGTTGTTATGGTGATCTTTTCACAGCAGTTTATAAAAATAGAAATGGCTAAAAATAAGAAATAAAAAAAATCCAAAGAAACCTAAGGAACTAAAAAGGGAATATGGCATGCAGATTTGTTTGGTTCAGAATAAATCTGCATATAGTGTCTTGCAGCAGCACGCTTTACAAAGGGAATTAAAGCCATGAAATTAACATTTTAATGAAGTAGAGAGACCATTGACGTCAGGACTACTCACTGATTGCTGCTTCCAGGTGGCCTAATGAGATGAAAATGAAGTTTATATCTTCAGCTAGTCTAAGCCAGGCTTGTTTTGTGACTGTGATTGAATTTAAATGAGAAGATACTGCTGTGTACAAACAAGTCTAGGCTGGTAAGTAGCCTTATCAAATCCAGGCATAATAAATGCTTGATTTAAAATTGATTTCATGTTAAGATAAGAGATTTCATTATTACTTCCGTAACTCAAAATAAATGCAAAGCGAAAGTTTTACCATTAATTCTATAGAATGCCACCAGAGCTTTTGTATTGGTTGCTCCAGGAATCCCCATACAAAAATTTTACTGCAAGACATTTATCTATCAAGAAGAAAAAAAGCATTCTGGATTCCACCTGTGAAGCAGGAAATCATAAATCCAGTATAGTCTGTGGATAACTCATACTGTGACTTTGTTTGGCAGCAGAGGCATTTAGACACTGAGGTCAACTGATGGAAATGCAAGTCCACCATATATCGTGAAACACTCTTGAAAAGGAATTAGTGCATACCATCAATTCATTGCTCCTAAGTGCCACCGAAAGAGTGCATTTCATTTTCTGCCTTCACTGTAAGCAGTGAATAGATGTGCATAAATATTGCCCATTATTTCCCATTAGAGTAATGAATCAATATTGGTTTTGCTTTAAATATAACATTTCTACTTAGAGAATGAGGTAACAGTAACGATGGAGACATTTTCTCAAAATTTCTGTGAAATCCTGTGAAGAAGTGTAGTATCTTTTCCACTTTCTACCACTGTTACAGTATTGAAAAACACATACAAATAAATAAAATAAATCTAATTCTCACTCCATTCTTGTTCATACATCTGACTTCCACAGTCCAACTTCTCACTTCATAAGATGTCTTGACATAAAGCCTGCTCCAGATGGTATAATAGCTCAGTACCAGGGAATACAGCAGGGCAGGAGAAATGCAGAAAACACAGAACTGATCCTCCAAACTCAGCTCTTCTCCTGAGTCTTTAACCTAGAGCTAAAGAACAGCAAGGAGAGGTCATATTTTATTTCCCTTGCTTGGAAGGATATCAAGGACCACTCACCATGCCCTGCCATGGGAATGCTGGAGCAGGAAGAACAGCTGGCAAACACAGATTTGTGATGCTTGTGTCACCAGCAGAATGACCCACGTTCTTGTGGGCAAGTAAACACATCTGATCAGAACTGCCACCTGGCCCTTAGGACAGCCTTGGATTTGCTGTTTGCATTATTTGCACTACTGAGCTGACTGATCTGGACAAAGGGTTGGGTACCTGCACGTTCAGTGTGCTACGGAATTAGAAACGCAACCTGTTAAGTGTGGCAGCAAATACCTTTCTACCCAAAGCTAGCAGTTTGTAAACCACTTTTATTCTTCGGATGCTGATGACACCGCTAAACCAAACCAGTAGTAATCCATCTCAAAAGAAGCAAGCTTGACCACCGCCTCCCAGTGAGTGCTCCCAACACTCCTTGGTGAGCCCATGCAGCAGATGAAGCCAGCAGAAGCTAGTCCTGCCTGTCCTTCATTCACTAAATAGGATCGGCTCTCTATTTCCCTTCCATCCAAGAGGTGGGTGTAGGCATGTCTTCGTGGGGCAGGAGACCCAACCTGCAGCTCACAGCTGTTGTGTTGGTAAGATACAAAAACAAGATTACTCAGAACACAGCGTCCTCCCGTAATTTGCATGAATTCTGGGCCAAGGGTTGGAACATTTTTTCTTCATTATTCTACCGTTGCCTAGTGCGGCATTTTCCTCTGTTAGCTGCTATTACCTCGAACAGCATCTGGAAAAAGTTAGGTGGCCAGAAGAGAGTAACAGACATGAGCTCAGTGTGTTCCCAAGACCTGATTTTCAGATACAACACACCTGTGTTTCCTGCAGTTTCAGCAAATACACTGCAGAATTAAAAAGCTCAAAGGTTTCTGAAAAATAAAAAAGAAGAAAAAAAAAAACACCAACCATGATGATTAAAGCCACTCAGCATGTGTGCCCCTGCTTTCTACACACCAGCTGAATGCTCTGGAGGCTTGTGAATGTTTGCTCCAAGCATGGATTGCAGTACTTCATCCTAGGAGATGATGAAGACATGAATAACCTCAGCAAGATCTACATCCGAGGAGGATGCTCACAAATTCCTGGCTAGCAACAGATGGAAAAAACAAAGGCATGGAACCACAGCTGCTCCTTTTCTGAAATGGTGAAGGACCCAGGAGAACCTTTGGACTGCAAGCTCCAGCTGAAAAGAGCTCTGCTCTCTGAAAGAGCAGGCACTAACTGAGCTTTGCCAGATAAATGCTCTCTGCCCATCAGCTAGACACGCTGCTGCCATTCAGATCCAAAGTTCTTCATCACCAACAAAGCACAAAATTGTTCTGATTATGGAAGAGGTACGTGACTTGCATGCTTTAGCACAAACAACTCTAAGGTAGGTGAGAATAAAACAACCGTGCTGTATAAAAACTGAAATGAAACTGTGTTTTTCAGCACTTCTTAGTGTCTCCCTCAGCACCCTGATGCATTCATTTATCCAGAACAGCAACAACTTCAACAGATTGCTGAAACTACAAACTCCCAGACAACCACACTATGTGTCACCCTCCACCACCAGTCAGTTCTCTGTGCTTGACAACCTCACACACTTAAGAAATTGGGGAGTACCTCAGGAGAAGAACAGAAGGAAGCCAGATCTACGCAACCTCCTCCAGATGTGCACGGACTTAAACATTTGAATCTTGCAGAGCTCACCTTGAAAACAGAATCATAAGCAGAGGCACTCCTTAAGTTTCTCACTCCTCTGAACTATCAAAAAAAGTCAGAAATGGCTTCAATTTATAGTTTCTTATTATTATTATTTGAGAGAATAGGTTCTTTGTTTTCTTTCTTAAGGTTGAGTTTCTGTGTTTTGGTATAGCAATTTCAAGATGTTTCCTGCCTCCCATCACTCACCCAGCTCTTTCAGGATGATCTTAAGTGATAAGGAGCTCACAAACACCTCTCCTCCTTATTCCCATACAAGATCCATAAAGCCACTTTAATGACACACTATTAGGCAGTACTGTCTTTAGTAAATACTGCATTTCAAGCTTCCAGTGCTTTTCGGTTTCAAAATAAGGATTTCTACTGAATGCT
This sequence comes from Lagopus leucura, assembly GCF_019238085.1. Classification (NCBI taxonomy): domain Eukaryota; kingdom Metazoa; phylum Chordata; class Aves; order Galliformes; family Phasianidae; genus Lagopus; species Lagopus leucura. The sequence continues at coordinate 93,473,141 of NW_024962252.1, forward strand.
TAATGTATACATTTGTAAACTGACAGATCAAATAGTGCTAAATTTGATGCAATGTAATTACTTCTGTCAGAAAAAAATGCTGTTGAAACAGAGTAAACACATTTGTTGAGAAAATTAAAAATAGCCCACGGCACATCAAATACTGTACCGGAGACAAGACTTTGCATCATCCTTTACTCTTGCTTGCCTGACTTTTCACTGCCTTACAAATGGCAAAGTGCTTGACCAGAGAATTAATTGCAGAGACAAAAATAATACTGAATCCCATCACGGGCTGTTGACAAGAAACCATGTCAGGTACCTATTCCATAATAAAGCTCTGAGTAAGTGTCCCTGAAAAGAACCTGGTTCAGTTGAAGAAAGACTTGCTGTGAACATGGCATAAAAATAATAGCCTTCAACAAGACGGGGCACTTTCTTCTATGACTCTTGCTACAGTAAAAGGATTTATAAATGGTAGCTAACTTATTTTCCCAAAATAAATTTGCAGTTTGTTCATTTAATGTCTGGAATTTGCAGGATATTTTAGGTACATGTTCTCCATACATAATAAGTACAAAACCCGTGCGTGCTTAAACCTGTCTAATTATCTTTTCTACCTTTATGAAACGCATCTAGAATTTCCATCCTAAATTACACACAAGATTCTTTATTATAAACGATGTGACTCATCCATGTAAATGTAATCTGCCCAGAACTGCTTACTGTAGTCAACTGTATGGCAGGCACATTGCTGGCAACACCGTATGTCGATGACCTCAGTCCCTCCTCTCCCACCCACCACCCCACTTTCCAAAGCGGTGAAGTTGAAAGATGTTGTTATGCTGCACTTTGGGAATACCTGAGCACAGTATAGAACAATTCTGTATTAAAAATATCATCTTCTAGGAAGGATTTATATCTTTGTGTGGTTGTTGTGTATTCACTGTGTTTGGCAGACACGAATCAAACACACTAGTCCTGGTTGAGAGCTGTATGAGTTATTATAGTGCCATTCTTTATAATAACTTTCAGTTTTATGGATGAATCTCAAGACCATTCAAATGGACTGTAGGGACTCCTCTTACAAGGGCATGGGACATGATTTACCTTAAAAATATCCGTGCTGGCTGCTGAAAAAGCTTCCTTCAGACACTTAAACAATTCCTGTGGTGTTTCACTGATTGCTTCTGAAAATTAGCTTCTTGGTGTAGTAAATCCACTTATTTCTGTTGCTTAACGAAGGAAATCAACAGTTTAAAGATGTCATATTCAAGCAAATCCTTAGCTTGTATTTTTCCATTTCTTAAGTAGAAACACTGTTACAAAATGATAGCTTCACCTCTGGTCCCATGCACAGAATTGCAATTAAATGTTAAGCTCATGCAGTGATAGGTGAAATCATCCAAGTTCTGTATTTCAGTCCAAAACAGAAAGGGACTATGTGGAAAAATATAAAGTAGAATGCAGACAATCTGAAATGAGGCTGACAAGAGTATAAATGTAGTGAATTTGGGTCCAAGTCTTTGTTCCATACCCACATGACAGCCTTGTACGCCCTGTGTATGAAGGAGACCTCCAGCCAGGCACCGCACAGCAAGCTGTCTGATTTTGGTTTAGAGAGAAAAGCCCTGACACATTTAACTTCCTTGGGCATTCTGAAATAATTTTCCATATAGCAAAATATTTCCATATTAGAGCCTAAAAAAGAATTAAGTCTATTAAAAATATCAACTCCTGAGATGATACTGCACATACACATATATATACATACATATGTATACACACCCACATATTGCTGTATTCATGCATGTTTTGAAGAAGCAGGTTTTAGGCTTTTCTTGTTGTTTTCAAGTAAAAAATTATTCAAATTGGACAGAAAGTGTCTGCTGACAGATTCTACTAAATCTGCAAAATCCATTTGGTGGAAAAATATTATAAAACAAAAATCAAGCATGTTTGTTTTAGTGCACTGGGTAAGTAATAAAAATATATTGTGCTTCGACATGTTTGAAAGAAAGAAGATGCCTGCAGAAGATGCATTACATAAAGAATGCTGTTTGGGTTTCATCTAAATTACTTATTTTTATTTTCAGAAACCTAATGCACTAACAGGGCTGAAATCAGATTTGCATAGCTTGCCCTGTGTATTTGTGCAGTCCTTTGACCACAAATGAAATTGCTAGATTAGGATCTAAAATTTAAAGGACCTTCTGTAACCTCTCATGCCCATGTATTCATATGTACAGGCACCAGTGCCTTGAACAATTTACAGCCTCTCTGTGCATCCTTATTCATTTTCACTGAGTCATCTATACCTTTCATTTCTCCTTATTTCCTGCAATCCACAAATCACGTTCTGTGCAAGCAAAGGAAGCCATAAAGTGGCCAAATAAGATTGCTGAGACAGTAAGTGAATAACAGAAGCACCACATTATACAACAGAATATTATATAACATGTTATTCTCTTCTCACAAACATCACTTGGCTTTCTTAGGCACACTAATACAGAATGAGGAATACAGATCCGATGTATTTTTTGTTGGTACGTGCTACTGCTGTATCTGGATGCAAGGCAGGTGAGAGCACAAATCTGAGTCCATTTTGAAAAATACATCTTTGTACACCCACCTACATCAAGCTGGACCCTCACAACACCCCCAGGCAACACTACAGGTTGGGGCAGAGGGGCTGGAAGACGGCGCAGAGGAAAAGGACCTGGGGGTATTGGTTGATGCTCAGCAGAACACGAGCCAGCAGTGTGCCCAGGTGGTCAAGAAGGCCAATGGCATCCTGGCTTGTATCAGAAACAGTGCAGGCAGCAGGTGTTCAGGGCTGTATCTTACAGTCCATCTTTCAGCTTGTACTAAAAAGTGATCATATCACATTTCCATCCTATATGATGCTGATATGCAGATCCTGGATTTTATTAATGGAATTTAGTGTGGCCAGAATCCCAGCAGGGTACACTGACATTACTCTCCCTCCACCCCAAGCATTCTCCAGTCAATAAACAGGAAAAACTACTGAAGAGCCGACACCATCATAAGCTGCAGCCACAGACACATATATCCTGTAAACTTCCAGCTTACAATACCAACAGCTGCAGGGAAGGAAAAAAAAAAAAGGAACATTTCATAACAAGATTTTAAAAAGCACCCTTAACAGTTCAACAGTTTCTGGTTGAGAAGCACCAATTCCTCAATATCCATGTACAAAACTATCAGAAACAAAGATGCTGAAAGACAGATGTCACGCTGCAGATGGTGCGGCATGCAAAAAACGTCCATTTTTATGTCTACCAGCACACAACTGAGGGTGTGCAGGAGGTGTCATCCTCTTGCCAAGTGGATAGAGAAGAATTTCAAGATGGGATGTGTCCAGAGATAGAGGTCAGAGAGAAGAAAAAGGAGAAAAGGTCACATTCAAGCTTTTAATAGACAATAATATTTTCTGGAGGATATAATTCCACAACTATTTGGCGAAGCTTCAGGACATCCATCAGCACAAGCAAAATGAGGGTCAGTTGGCTATTCTGTGAAATATTGAGCATTTTATGAGTCATAAATTTAAAAAATGTGGATATGCTAAATTTACTTCACTCCCAAGTCACACCCTTTTTTGGTAACCTCTGTCCATGATGCTCTTTAATGCATCAATAATGGGAATCCAAAAAAACTAAACTCAGAGGAATTAAGACCGAATAAAAACAGACAATACACAAATACTGAAGTCCCATTTAAGGTAACAAAAGAACAGAGAAAAAACTCCAAACACACAAACCACAAAAAAAAAAAAAAAGCAGATATCTCATTTTTCTTGCAGAGTTGTAAGTGATGATAGGAGAACCAACATTTCATATAGTTTAAAAAAAAAAATAATCAGGATCTTGGAAGTACTTTTGCCAAACGATGATAGACATTTTGCAGCTAGTTTACTTGAAATCTCTTTTTTTTTTTTTTTTTAAACTGAGCTGTTTCCCCACATACTCCATACAAAATCCTAGAGGAGGAGAGCTCAGTGAGTCCCTCCAGTTTACCTACCCACAACGTCACTGCCACAGCATACAAAAGCAAATTCTGCTGACCACCCATTTGTAGCATATACAAATCTATGCCTCTCTCAAAAGCAAAACAGTAATGACTTCAGCTGAACACAGTGGAAGGTCTCAAATATTTACTTCTTCATGTGATTCACAGTTGGGCTGGATATTACACAGTTTCTTTGTGCCTTGAATCTTTCCCTGAAGCAGCTGCTGAAGAACATACTAGAAGTTTGGATGCACTGACTGTCAGGTTTTGCCTACCAAGTTACTTCCCTATAAAAAAAAGTCTCAGCAGTACTCTCCCATGTCTTCTCAAATCTGATCCTTTGCTTGATTTCAATATAAACTCGAGCACAGTTTCAGCAGGCAGTGTTCTGCTTCCCAAAGTCTTCACGTTGAGCACAGGAGACTCCCTGTTAGCCCAGCTCTGTGCTATTCTGCTTGATGCCTCACCTTTTAATTTTTAATGTCAACTATTTGGTTCCGCATTTAATCCTGCAGCGGAATGGAGTAAAATCCACCGCCACAGAAAGAACAGTGTAATGGCACATGATGCACCATGCTTTCCAGGAGTTACTGAGATGAGGAGTGGGAAGACCAACCAGTTTGCAAAGAGCTTCACGGATACATTTCACTGCAGTCTGAAATCAGACCTGCACGAAAGGCAGTGGAGAAAGGACCATCTGTAGATTCCAATACTTTTAGAACATAAAAGTTAACTTGAAGAAAACAGCTGGGTGGAGTAGCAGAGAGAGGGAAGCAAGATCTAGTTCAAGAAACCACTAGTACATGCTTCAACTTAACCAAACACTTGTATGTTCTCTGTCCTAAAGAATAAGAGAGAAAAAGGAGGAAAGAATGATAAACAGAACTGAAACTGGCCAAAAGCCATCTTCCCAAGCAAAATCATCATGCAAGAAACAGTATCAAAACCTCTGATGGATTAAGGGACTTTAAAAGACACTGTTCTGAGGAAGCCCTTCTGTGGCTGAGGCTTTGCATTTCAAGTTTCTTCAAAGAAACAAAAGTAGTGGCTGTTTTCTGTTTTGAAAATTCAGAGAAAAACAAGGGTTGTCACTGTTGTTCAAGGATGAGTTAGCTTCTCTTCTGTTGCATTTCAAAAACTGCAAGTGCTGTAAAGCTACCAAACAGCCTCATTAAAGTACGTGAGGTTATGTCATTTCTCTCGAAGGACTTTTGTTTTTCTGGTGCGAGGAGGACAGGATCATTTCAAGATTATCAGCTATCTCAAATGAAATACAGAACTGCACAAACCACGTCACAACTTTACCATACTCGATTCTTCATGTGATTACAACACACAGGCTGCTATTATCTTACTAATTTCAAGTTAAACGTTGTTATTTAAAGGATAATATCCACAAAGGGTGGAGCATTTTGTTCCCTTTGTTCTTGTCCCTGTTGTTTACAAACAGGAGAAACTAAATCAGGCAGTATCTGTAATATTTGTACATAAAATCATGTACACAAAATGACAACATGAGATGGTTCTTTGCAATGTTGGTATCTTTTAGAATTACTAGTGCAGTCACTTTCAAAAAGAAACAACCTGGAAAAGCAGACTACCAGTATTTTGTCCAATTTATTTTATACCAAGAGCACTGCTTTTGTTAAGCTTAAAAAAAAATTCCAAAGGATATCTGGACAAAGGGAAATTATTTAACTGCTCCTGGTTTTTCCCTCAAGTTCTATCAATAAGATACAAAGAATTTAAAAATAGTAATGTTTGACATCTAATATCCAAGACTGACTTTTAACAAATTAATGTTTTTTTTCTTCAAAGTCAAGAAGTTAACCAGCCCTCAGACTCTTCAGGCACCTCAAACTGAGTCAGGTATCCAGGTACTGTATCTGTAAGGATTAATTATTTTTCTTCTGTCACCTGGCCCAATTGCCCTGCTGCTTATGTTAAGCTGTAGTAATTAATCTGACATTGGCATTAAAATGAAATTGCTCCCCGACTCCGGCATGCCATGGCTCCTTCTTCCCCCACTACCACTGTTATGACACAAGCATTTGCAGGCCAAGTAGTGAATCATATAAAAAAATTCAGCACTTGAAAAAAAAAAAAAAATTCTTTTCCTGTATTTTTCCCTGGTGGCAATGCTGTTTTAAACATACATAAATCTGCAGCGCTGGTTACAGAGACGGCACGGAATGAAATTCCCTTCTATCATCTCTCCCTGAGTTGTGCAACTGGTTAAGAAGCAAACTAACTTGAGAACTGCCTCCTGCTTTGTTTTACTGAAGTTCAGCTGGAAAATAAAATCCTGAACTTCCACAGCGCAAACCCAAACATTATGGTTAAAATAAATGCATCCTCAGTTATGTGAAAATACTTGACTGGATGTAAATCAGCAGAGCTTTATGTACTTCTACTGAGCGCCCAGCTAAGGATCCAGTCTCGAAAAAGCAGACAAACAGAAAAGCAGCAGATCTTCCCTTGTGTCAGTGACAGCTGCATTCATCTTGGAAAGGAGCAAAATAACTTTACCCATAAAGGGTAAGATGTTATTAGTAATAAAATTCTTCACATTCTTTTCATAAAAAGACATTTCATATTGCAAGATGATATCCTAACAAACTAACCTTAGATGGTTGGATTGAGTCTGCACAGCATAATGCCAACATATCATACATTCTCCTGATCAAGCAAAAATCAAAGTAGGACAAGCTGTCCAGTCCAAATTGGGTTATCTGGATAAAAATAAAGTTCTTGAACACCAATTTTATGTTATTATGAAACAACTCAGACAGCAACAGCCAATTTCTTTTCCTGCAAAGCAGTGTTAGTACCTCCACATTACAACTGACCATGTCTCTCATTACAATACCCTTCTGTAGTTGTTATGTAGACCATCGTGTTTAAACCACTTAGACTGAAGTGGTTTAAATTTCCAGGCTCTTTTAGCCTCAGATTAATTTAGCTGATGGGAAGAAAGGGTACCACAATCACAGCTAAGCAATTCAGCTATATTAAAGACTAAGGCTATGGAAAAGATGACCTTGTAACTTAAAAAGCCATTTAAAAAAAAAATAAAATCAGATGGTTTCTTCTTTGGAGAGGACAAGCATCCCCAAACCCTAAAAATGGGACTTAAAGTTTGGCAGGAGATGGTATTTTTGTTAGCAATAAGCTTTTTTGCCAACTTTCAAGAAAACATCCCAAATTTGGCCAACAACTACGAGCCTTTGAAGAATCTTAATTTTGCACACACTCAGCAAACGTTTTATAAAGTCTATAGATGAAATTTAAGAAGAATCTGTCCTTGTCGAGTGTTCTTCTAGCCTTCAGTTCACAAGAAAACCATGCTACAGCCCCTCATCTTCCTGAGTGTGACCACCCATGTAGCACGGGGAAGCAGACAGCCTGACTCAAATACAAAGGGGACAACTACGTGATAGCTCTTGGAAGAGAATCTGGTAATCAAAGAAACGACACAGGCTGAGGAAGGATGGCGGCAGTGTCTGTTGTGTGACCATCTGTTGATTTAGCATTTAAAAATATTTCAGAATAACATAAAACGTAGTAAAGAACATTAGGTTGCAAAGTTCAATACTGAGAAGTAGGAAAACGCCTGATTTAAGGTCATCTCTGACTGTACAATGGACATTATCTTTTGTTTCATGATGATATACTGCTTTGCCCCAAGATCTGAACTTGCAGTGAGTCAGGATTATGTAACAACAGATTGCAGGAGCTTTGCTTCATTTGCTGCATGACCAGAAAAGTCTGCAGTGAACAAAACAGAGTGTGTGTGGGGGACACGGAACAAGCTCAACTTTAGGAGTCTCAACCCAATCGCAGCTCTAAATGATACCCTGAACAAGTATATATACTATTTCTGGTTATTTCACAAATAAACTTTGTTCTCATCTTCTGATTTGGCTAACTGGAAGTTTCTAAGGTCAGTTTTCTGCTGCATTCCCAGATGCAGCCAGCAGAAACACTATGGCTGAAAAAAATAAGCCCACGGGTGTCTAAAACCAGGTAGCACATTGACCTTAGTCTTGCTGGACTTCAATTTCAGACATGCATGAGATAAATGCAGACACACTGAAAATAAATTCCTTTAAGAATATGAAGCACTTCTGTACTAGAGCAGCAAGCAGCAGAGATGCTTATAAGGAAATTCTGTTTTCGGAGAAGAGCTTGAATCTTGCAGCAGTGGGGCCACACACTGAAGATGAGAAGAAAACAAAATATTTTGAAGTTGCTCCTTCACTGAGTGCTCAGTGAGGCAAAGGGCCCGAGTGGGGAGAGAATGACATGCACTCATCTAGTTAAAGACCAAGATCATCTCGTATACACATGTAAGGAAACCAAACAAAGATTCAACAAACAACTGTATGATGTTAGTGGACTTCTGAATGCCAAATTTTCCAAGCATTCTGCCAGCAACAGGACAAAAGGGAATGGCCTCAAGTTGCACTAGGTAGGGTCAGGTTGGGTATTAGGAAAAATTACTCTCTGAAAGAGTGGTTAGGAGCTGGAATGGGCTGCCAAGGGAGGTGGAGGAGTCACCGACCTGGAGGTGTTCAAGGAACGTTTGGATTTTGTGTTGAGAGATATGGTTTAGTGAGAACTATTGGTGATGGGTGGATGGTTGGAGTGGATGATCTTGTAGGTCTTTTCCAACCTTGGTGATTCTGTGATTCTGTTATTCTATACTTGCTATTGAAAGATGGTAAAGAAATGAAATTTGGCCTCACTCTGAAAGAATACATTAAGCCTTCAAACACAAAGGCATTCATTAGTTTTTAAACTCAAAGTCAAACCTGATCTGTGAAGAAACTCTCAAAGCTTCATAGCACTGCATAACCATACAGGCAAACGTTTGTGTTCTGCATGACTGGCAGTGTGTTTACCTCAGATTAAGGAATCACTGTCTTACAGAAAGCCGAATGGTGGCTAAACTAATAAAACCTAATAAAACTCAAGAGTAGATTAGAAGGATTCTGTGAGAAACAGCAGCAGAACAGTTGCTGAAATCAGAGATCACACCAACTGACTTCCCTTGGTGAACTAGGTAAGTTATCTCGTCACAAAAGGAGATTGAGTTGGTTATACAGGACTTTCCCTTGGGAATCTGTGTTGTGAACAATGACTGCATTAACTGGTTCGCACACTGATTCAATGCTAGCCCTATTACTCACTGAAAGGGACAGATGGTGACATGACATCCAACACAGAATTAAATTAGCTTTTAAAAGGTGTACTTGTCTGACTGCTTCTGTACAAGACTATACTTTTGAAAACTACAATTTTAATATGTACAGAACACCTAATATACATATATAAAATATATATAACATACCTACTCATGAAAAGAAGACTTAAGAAGAAAGAGTCTATTTCAAGCATTAAGTTTGCTAGTTTGTTCTATTCAAATGCAAAACAGTGCTGCTGCTTATTATATTGCACTTTCAAAATTGCTTAATTAACATAAAAATTAGGCTCTTCCTCTGCAAGCATCAAGCATTCATGGTTAGAAATTTATGTATATTTAATATATTTCCATATCACTATTAATTGCTAGATAATTATTCATGCAACTCTTACCACGTTTCACACAGTGAAACATAAGAAGTCTTTATTCAACATCAAATTTCCATTCAACAGATGAGTAGCAATTTCCCACCCATCTTCACCTCTTCCGTGTTTTGATACTTTTTTCTGATGTTTTACACATGAAGGCTATGCACATTTCAGTTACTGAAGATACACCTCACAGGCATCCAGTCTATTCAAGTTAAACCAGGAATTCAACACAAGTGATGAATTGCTGACCTTTTCTCATCCCTTCTATACTACCTTCAATCCAAACCATACTACCCATTACAACATACTGACATGTAAGACAGCTGCACTTAGGAAGCCTCACCGAGATTAAGAATTAAAGCAGCTGTTTGAAACACCAGGACTTCAAACATTTTTGTGTAAAAACATTATACACATATTGTCTTGCACAGTAACACATACCACTACCCTATTGGAAACATTCAGTATTCAATTTTCAACAAGTGATAGATGTAGCCAGAGCTGAACAATTAAAGAGACACTTAGAATTATCTTAGTGTAACCTTGCACCAAAGGCTGCAGAAATTCCTGCAAAGGAATTCCTATCTAAAACATGAAACAAGATAGAACCATTATATTTTCAAAACAAACAAGCAAAAACAAAACAAAACAAAAACAAACCACCAACCCTGTATATTTCTATTCTTCACAACATTAAGATAAAGCAATACTGAGATACTGACAACAGCCAGAGAGCCAGGGCACAGGTTTGATAGCAACAACTTTACCATTTCTGCCCCTGTTAAGATACTTAAAGTTCACAGCTTTGAGATTAAGTTCTGCTCATTTCTCCTGCTCTCTGGCTACACACTTGGGACCAAAACTCATCTTTGGTTGGCAAGAAGGCTTTTTTTTTTTTGCCAATGGGGATTAATTTCTATTTCCATTCTAGACTTGGTGTTACAGCCATTTACTTTCAAGCCCAGACAGGAATTTATGCCAAAGCTACAGCAGTATGCACAGCCAGGGCCCATTAGCCCAGCTCTCTGCACTCCACACGCCATTCAGAGTTCTGGTACACATTTTCCTGTCCCTCACAATTCCTCTAGCAACTCGGCACTGACCTGCCTTCAGATCTGACAGATGTGATCATTTGAGGCCATAGCCCATTAGAAACAAACTGCTTTAAGAGCCACCAGCTGGCCCGATGTCATCCAGGCTGCACGTTTGGCAGTCGGGGCATTATTATTCATGACTGTTTATTCAATAGAAAACAGCAAATCCTAACTGGCTCTGCTCTGTAATCTTGACCGTCCTCTGTTGGTAAACAACAGGAAACTACTGAACTCAACCAACCCCACTTGCATTTTTGCTAATTGAATTTCAATTGAAACGCCTCATAGGCTTGAAATATGAGGTTGTATAATTTCTTCTGGACAATGAAGGACAAAAGAAGGACCCACATATACCTGGTGGGCAAAGCAGCCAAGTAAGAAAACCCTCAGAAATGCTGAACTGGAAATACTGCTGAGATAAAGGCACAGAGACCATGAGATGGTAAGAATTCTCAATCCCTGGTGAAGCAAGGAGGTGGTCAGCAGAACAGCCACTGTGGATTTTCATAGGGCAGATTTTGGCCTATTTAGTGATTTGGTTGACAGTGTCTCTTGCTTGAGAGGAAGCTCTAAAGGGCAAATGAGTCCAGTAAGGCTGGATATTCAAGGAACAGGTCATCCCTGTGCCCTAAAAGACAAGCAAGCAGAGGTGAGGACAAGCCTGGCTGAGCAGACAGCTTCTTCTGGAACTGGGGGAAAGAAAAGAGAGTAAACAACCTTTGGAAGAAGGGGCAAACAACAAAGAACAACCATGAATAAGTTCTGAAGTTCAGCAGGGAGGAAATTAAATGGGCCAAAGTCCAGCTAGAACTTAACTTGCCTACTGCAGTAGAAGACAATTTAAAATGGTTTCATAAATACGCAGATGACAAAAGGAGAACTATGGAGAAGCTCCACCCTTTACAGCATGCAGGATGGAAACATAATGCTGAGAGATGAGAAAAAGGCTGAGGTACTTAATGCCTTTGCCTCAGTCTTTATTAGTAACACTAATTGTTCCCAGGGTACTCAGCCCGCTGAGCTGGAAGACAGAGGGAATAATCCAAGGTGAAATGGTTGGTGACATAACACATCGCTTGAACACACGCAGATCTATGGGGCCAGACAGGATCAACCCAAGGGTACTGAAGGAACTGGCAGAAGGCTCACCAAGACACCTTCAAATGCAGAAAGCGCACGAAGAAGACATACATGGAAGACATGTCCAAAAGACGAGTTTATGAAGGCTTGGAATCTTCTTTCTTCTCTTGAACGTCAGAATTGAAAGCTGCCTCCTTCCACGCCCAGATGAAAACAAAAACAAAGAGTGGCAGGGCAGAGAAGGAACCTAAAGAACTGACTTTAGCTTCCAGAGAATTAGTGAGGCAACTTACAACACTCTCCTAAGACTTTTTCTGAGCATGGCACACAGAGGATAAAACTGCAAAAATTCAGTGAAGGAGGAAATGAAAGTGCATTCTGAATGCTTATTGCAGGGATGCATATAAGAAAATCCTTCAAAAAAAGTCACAAAAGGAAAAAATACCATGAATTTGGATGATCCCAAGCTGTTGTGTAATACTGCAAACAGTAATTCACCTGAAGAAATTGTGGGCTGATAAAGATGTAGCTGGACATCAAGCTGGAATCTAAGCACAGAGCTCTGGATAAGGAACACCAGTAAAGGCAGTGAGTTCTAAAATTACTGTAGGCTGTCAGATGGTCAACTTCCATTTCAGCAGAACTGCACACTCTGTTTTGAAGGCTGGACTAATTTGACTGTCCTGATAACACAAGTGCTCTGATGTCTGCAGTGACAAAAATTATAACAAGGCATACTGCTTTCTGATCTATCCAGTCATTAACTTGCACCTCAGAGCTTCCAATTAACCTCTCTCAACTCCAAGGTTCCACCGATAAGCACCACGTCCTCCACACCTATTTCATTTTATCTTGGGTGATAAATCAGAATATTTGTGATCATCTAAACATAACCACAGGTATATAAGCATGCTGGTTAACCGCTCTTTGGTTTTAACCAGTGTAGACTATCGTGGAAAAACAACAGAAAGAACAGTTTATCTGAATCTATCTCAGCATTTTATTTCTCTTGTAACTTCAATTAACTCTTCTGGCTTATTCCTATTTAACCAGACTCTCCGCTGTATTTATTTGGTTCTGAACATCCTGCTGTCTAACAAACCCTGCTGAACATAGCATCTGACGAATTACAGTGGCATCCTAAAAAGGCATTTTATGCCTACACTGTGCATGAAAACAATTTCTGATCAGTCACATTTGGATATTTTCTGAAATTCAAAGAACATTTTCAAACATGAAATTTGCTTCCCCACAGTTGCTGTTTTTTTTTCTAACGAGTAAGCATACCCAGTTCTCAGAGTTCACTGGAATGCTAATGCAACCCCTTTTTCACACTTAGTTGAAGGATATCCTGTCCTTCTGCTGCATTATTAATACCAACCAAACCACTGGAAAACTAAGTGCAAATACCAATTCACTTAGTGCTATCATTCGACTCTACAGAACTTTCCATTTTAGCTATAGCATGTGTTGAATATCTGACAAAATATACATCACGTGCAGTTTTCAATAGCTTTTGTCTTGTGACAAAAACTGACCAGCACGTTCTTACTTGTTTATAACTCACTTGTTACTGCACTTATTTTTCTAAGAGAAAAATTTTTGTGTTGTACTTCTGGGATTGTAACTATGCTGATGTCCTTTTCACAATAACTGCTCTCTTATTTCTCCACACCAGATATGCATTGCAAATTCCATGGAGAAAATGACACGATGTTTCTGTTCCATAAAGCAGAAGTGCCATTTAGAAAAGTCACTGAAAAAACATGCCACTTAACTGGAACTGTGTATTTTTTTTAGAAAATGAAATTTGAAAGATGGGCAATGCTTATTACGTAACCTATCCAATAGCCCACCTAATATAGCCCACCACTGCTTCTCTAAGTTTACCCTGGATTACATGCGTAGATATGAAACATATTACATTTACAAGATCTGAATTTGACAATCTCCTGCCACAGTATACATCCTCAAAACCCTTCTTTCAGCTGTCTCCAGAGCTTCCATCCTTTTTGTAATTGCCACAACTTTTCTACTAAAATAATACAATTACCAGGCTGGCAAAACAATGCTTGCTCTCTCACTCAAAAGCAAACACCACAAGAGGGCTGCATTCAATCTCACTTATTGAAATTCCTGTTTCTGGGCATTTTGTTATGCAATCTGAGCATTCAACGCTTCTCTTCTGTTTTACTCTGCAACGCCTCATGAGGCCATTTGACTTATAGGTCAGGAAAGATCACCCAGATAGTGAATCTTGGAATTTTTTCAAGTCATATACACCTACTGAGTTCCTCTGCCAGCTATGAGGAAGCAATGGAGCAAGAAGCCAGTGAAACTCCTTCTGAAAAACAGCTCTGACATCCTGGGTTAGGACACCCCAAGACATTTTGCAGATGGAGCGACTTCACTTTGTTCATATTCTGGGAGAAATCTACTAATTGGCTTCATTACCACAGCCTTTTTGCTTCAAGTGTAAAGCTGCCCTGATCTCGTGATGGAGCTTTCTGTCAGCTCAGATAGGTTCTTACTGCATAAAATCACAAAGAGTAAGAAACAGTTGCTGTACGAACAAGATCTTAAAATGCAATCTTCATCCTAGGCAGTTAGCCAAGACAGACAGAAAACAGCTACCAAAACCCCTATATATATATGTACATACATCTCTCCATGCGTACAGTTTATATGTACACGATATAGTCTACCTTACACAAAAAATATGCCATGTAAGCCGTAGGCTCATTATATTCTATCAGCATTTATCTGTTTTATTTTTATGAGTTCTGTACTGTTCAGTGCTACACAAACAAAACATGAAAAAGAATATGCCACTGGTTGATTATAAAATGTGTCAGATAACACTGAAAGGCATGAGACTAAGTCGAGACAATTCATCCCTGCAAGGAGGTGAATAAGCCTTCAAAATGTTCTCTCCTAATGTACAGCAGTGCTACCATAAATTAGGAATTGTGTATATAGTTTAAATTTGACTGCATGCTTGTGTGCACGTCTTAGTGTGTAATGTCTACTGAGTTCATTAGCACCACAGGTAGCAGAAATCCTAACAAACCTCTGTGGTTTCTCGGCATTGTTAATGGGTTTGTTTAACTTCTGCAAAGCTGTGGACATGCAGAATGTACTACTTGCAGCAGCTGCATTTCATTCACTTCATTGGTACCTGCTCCAACAATACTAATGTACCTGTGTGAATGGCTGTTTCAGACACTCCAGAACAAAATCTCAGCTTCAACAAAACACAGTTTGAACAGATATGTGAATGGGAAGAAGCCACATAGCTGCTGAGCATACATTTCATTTAATTCTCTGATTCATGCTGCAAGAAGAGCAAAGCAAAGAGTTCACACAGAAAGCCAAGGAGCTTTCAGATCTTTTGGAAGGAATACTTTTTTGGGTAAGTAAAGACAGAAAAAAAAGGACTGGTTAAATCACAGCAGCGCTGCTGATGGGATGAACCTGGAGACTTAGGCTAACAATCCTTTTGAGGGAAGGTTTTTTAAAAGCATCCAAGCAGATTTAAAGAACAGTCATTCTTATAGGATTTTAAATGGGACTTATGTCCCTAAGGTCTGCTCTCTGTCTGTTTGGCTTTTCAACATCAGTACCCATAGCAACTTCCAGGCAACACAAACGCACCATTGCTCACAAATTCCAAAGCGTCTGAAGCATTTCTGAAAATGTCTCTCTTTTTATTTATTGTGCATGTTATGCTTTCCTCCTAATAGATGTGCTTACTGTCTATGTAACGCCTTAAACCATCAGGACGAGCCAGCTCCTTTCAGAGCAATGAAGGACTGGTTATCAGAGCAAGCCAACCAGAAGGATGCTCAGGTGCCTGCTTCTGCAAGTGCTTTATAACAATTAAGAGCACTCACTTTTATTGCTGCACTGCAGGGTCAACAACGACTAGCAATGCAAACAAAACCAAAGACTTGCATCTGTCTAAAGCAGCTGATATGCATTTCAGAGAGGCTTTTTCTAAGACATGAGAACTAGCTTTTAACAGTATGAAATGGGACTGGGGAGAAAGATTACTACAGAGAATGTATGTCAAACACAGTTCTGCAGTTCTCAGATGGCAGCCGTTCCACAGGAAAATGAAATGATGGGAAAATCCATTCTTACTTGAATCTGTCTATACTATAACTGTATATACTTCAGCTAATTCACATTGCATAGTTCTTCAAATAACTGGCACAGAACACACACACTACAGGGAAACCCTTCCTACATCTACCAATGTTTGGTGAGAACACCGACAGCAATGCCCTCTGGAATCCTGCAGTTCAGGAAAAGGTTGACAAAATAGGTTGCAAAGACAACAATATTTCAGATTACATACAAGGTGATGAATGAAGTAGAGAGTTGAGTTCATGCTGAAGTTTGTGTTTTGATAAAAATCTATTTTAAAAAGCATTTATACTCTACTACAATTTTTCCCAAGCTCCTCTGCCCTCTTATGTTTTCCAGTTTTCAGTATCAGTACCATAGCAACATCCAGGGCTCATGAATGTGGCACTGCTCTCTGTCTCTGGAGTAGAGCCTTACAAATGACTGCCAAACTCAGGGATACGAGTCAGTCTGGAGAAATAAGATGCTGGGCTAATTTTTGTATGCCCTCAAAACAGTGACAGGGGACTGGGAGGAGAGCAAAAGGAAGGAGCTGAAGCTGCAACAGCAGAGAAGAACGAAAGAATAGAATCTGCTTGTAGTTTAACAACATATAAGCAGCAAATTCCATAACTAGAGGAGATTAAAGTTTTATTATTATCTTACAGCTTTGGTGAATGTATCAACAGTGTAAGGATTCCAGCATTTTCAGTAACTGAAGTGACTCCAAGTGAATCTTCTCCCCTGCCAGCAGTTACTCGTATAGAAATGTGATATCAGAAATACACAAAATACATTTGCAGCAACTTTAATGCAGCTGGAAGTGAAAAGAGCCAGCATCTGCGAAAAGTGGAAGAGTGGGGAATCCATTAAACATGATTGAGAATCTCCACTACAATGGAACACTGATTTGGGATTAGTCTATTCAGCCAGTAGATGCTGCTATTTTTCTAATATAACACATCAGGAAACATCATCTCCTAAGTAAAACTAAAGCAGTATTTTGTCCTGGAAAAGTATGCACTCAAGACTGCTTGAAGATAGTATTTGTCTTACTAATAAGCAGAGAGAAATGGATATGATATGCACAGCACCTGGTAAGGCCATGCGAAATAAACAGGTAACGATTATACTCGTCTATTTCAGAGGAATTAATTTCAACTTCAGCAATAATAAAGTATGC
The DNA here is from genome assembly GCF_019238085.1 of Lagopus leucura. Taxonomy (NCBI): domain Eukaryota; kingdom Metazoa; phylum Chordata; class Aves; order Galliformes; family Phasianidae; genus Lagopus; species Lagopus leucura. The sequence goes on from NW_024962252.1 coordinate 93,490,214, forward strand.
CACGAATCCAACCAACATCACCTGCAAAATTACAGGTCATGAACTGACAAAAACAAGTAGTAACTAATAAACCTGACCTTCATCAGAGGCTCACCTATTGTCTGTCCTGCCACCATAAGTCTTTAAACACACCCAAAACATTCAGTATTCTGACACAAATACCAAAACCACTTGATAATTCTTAAAGTATTCAGCATGCTTTCTCAGCATCAAGCCACTCAAAAGGATACTGTGCACAAAGCCACAAGAGGGACTGGTTTTTGTTTTGTGTGGACTCAGTGGAGCATCAGAAGTATGTCAAGGCACTGCACTGACCTTACTGTACTGCTGTGAAGGATGCTATAGGAAAAAAAAAACAAACCAATTAAATGCTCCAAGCAGATGACTGACCTTTTGAAACCTACACCCAGAAAGATGCTGACTAGGGCAGCAGATATACATTGCTTCACATGTTCTGTCCTCCATCGAGCTAAAAAGCATTAATAACCACAATAACCTTTCATTAGAGCATCCTGAAAAGATGACAAACATTAGACAGAGAACATCAAGAACTGTTTAATTCTGAAGAGATTTAGTCTGTACTTAGTCATTTTTTTCTGATCTATGGACAAGCAAGAGCTTCATTTCTACGTATGCAATGTGATGGGCTAACATAATTCCATGCCTGCAGCTGGAGAAATTAAAATGTTCACATTCATTAAACATTACACGTAGTTACCACAGATACTGTGTATTCCAACGTAAGGGAAAACGCTGGAAACCTCTAATACCACTGTGGGTTAACTGCTGGCAAATAATAACTTTTTAATATGGTTTCTACAGCAACTACTAATAACCTGTGAGGACATAAATGGAAAACGATCTGCCACATGGTATATCTGCTTGTCACAAGCCATGACTCACATGTAAGAGAGTTTAAGAAGATTACTGCAGTTGATGGGTCTTGATAGGCTCTTGGTCATAAAACCTGAAATATTTCCAATTAGCTGCACGGATGTGCAGGTAACAAAAATGTGCCAAGCTGCAAACCCACAGATAGTGACTCTGACATGAATCTATTGTAAACACTGCAGTGAAATGCTGCACTTAATTCTCAAAAGCAATGGAGGATGGAAAGAATGGCATCTGAGAGAAGAGCACAGCTTGGAAAAAAACAACTCCTTCCAAGGATGACTGAGGGAATGGGCTGTCTGCTACACAGGTGAGGTGAATACCGCTCCAGGAATACAAGAAAGAAGAGAGAGGAACAAAGACTTCAGTGTGTAACAGAGGGCAGAAACGATCTGACAAAGCTGGTGCTCGCTCTGAGAAGTACATCAACGTGTGCACATGCAGAAGTTTGCAAGACACTATAATTATCGACAGACAATTCTGGAAGAAGTCAAGCTGCCCCCTCTCCCATGTTACAAATGACAAAGACTGTCAGGACATGTAAAGAAGAATAACAGCCTGCCCTGTATTTTCCGCATTATTGAATTTCACAGACATGCCTAGTGATAAAAAATGCATTTGTGAACAAGGTCCTTGACTGCCTTCATTAACTAATTTGTTATGAAGGCACAAGAGACATGCAGTCCTCAACTTATAGATATTTTTCTATATCTGAGGCTATGCTATTTACTGCACAGCTTCCAATTCTTATGAAAACACGTTTTCAATTATAACAGCAAACATTAAAGCTTATTTTCAGCTAAAGGAATGCTATGAGTACTTTCATAATAGTTCTGCAATTTCTAAGTACTGGTCTTTATCTGTAAGATGACTCTGGGAGGCAGACATACACAGACCAAAACAAGACAGGGAGAAACTTTCCATGCATCAAGGAATGACTGTTTAGTGTTGCTGTTTGATCTGTAATCCTATGGACATACAGGTGAAATCAGGTGACAGAGGACTTACACTTTCCTGTTCTCAGAACAGTGGTTTCAGTTCACACATGCACAGAACGACTATGACAAACATGTCAGAGCTGCTCGGAGAGGCTGCAGTGCTCCTCAGCGTGCAAGCTCACAAAACACATACAGGTTTTGGTAGCAGTCCCGCATATCATTCTGGAAGTCATACGTGTGTGCAGCTACAAAAAGGGAGGCTAGTTTTCACTAAAACAACAGACTTGGCCCTTAGTGCAATGTGACAGGGGGCCCTTTCATGTTCTGCATCCCTATTATGCAGAACACAAAGTGGGCACAAACCTGGAAATTGCTGATTCCTGCTTCCTCTGAAGGTAACTCAGCAGTTGCTTCTGTTATCACTTCTGCCTGCTGCACTCAAAGTATAGGTGAAAACAAACTTTGTACATCAAAGTAGAAAGCAGTATACTTAATACCTTCAGTCACACAGTCCCTAACTCTAAACAGCTTGAGCTGTTCAGTCAATCAAGAAAATTATTACAGCTTGCTTTTTTACACCTGTTTCAATTTTCCCATAAAAATTGGAAAAATTCAACGCACCTAGAGCTTAGTATTTGATTTACATTTGGGAGAATGAATCACATCCATCTTGCAAGCTTTAAGAGCAGAGACTGGAAGCAGCACCTAAAACAGAAGATAAGCCTTTGGCTTTATTACGGTACCAGCACCCATCAACATTGCACCCACACAGAGAAGCAGCCCTGGGAGATATAACATACATCACCTCCTTCAGGTTGGAGGGTCACAATAATGAATCACTAAACTGGGAGTCCTGACTTCAATCACCATTTACACAAATACATCAAACTTAAGCATCATAACAACTCCAGAATCACCACAGCAGTCCTAAGAGATGTAGGGATTTCAGTGGTAGCTTACTGTATGCTCTGTGCAAAGCGAGGACATCTGGATGCCGCTTTGCTGTGTAATTGCTTGGCTGTATGGAATACCTGAATACAATTTTCCTGCCCAGCAATGAAAAACATTGGGATATCTGCAATTACTGAAATGCTGTAGCACTGTACAACACAGATTTAAACAAAAGCAGATAGACCGATTTATGACTGTGTGTATAAACATTTACTTTGGGGCAAAACTATCAATTTTGAATGAATAATAGAAAAAAAGATGCAAATTGCTGCTTATTTCTGTCACTAAGAATACACAATGAAGGCAAGCATGTTAGATTTTTCTTTTTCTATTTTCGGATGCTGAAGTTGGCAGCTCTTTTCTGCAGTATTCTCTTCTGTTGGCTAATTTATGACCCAAAATAAATTTGAAGCTGAATGAAGTACTGTAATAATCCAAATATTTCTGACTCTGTCATACTGCAAAGCCAGTGAAATGCGAACCCTGTTACAGGAACACACAGCCCAATGTATCCAGGTATTAAAGGCTGGTGATGGATATATAGAAAGTGTCAAAAAGAGGTCAGTTCAAACTTAGTGTTGACAGAAATTACTGCCTCCAAGAGTACGAGCAGTCTTCTAATGATGCTTTAAAACCTTAGTTCTGTCTTCACATGTGCCGTTTATACAGTCCTGCGAAAATACTTCAAAGCCAAGAAGCAATTTTAAGAACACATTTATCAACGACTATTTTCTCCTGACAGATTATTTGACTTCAGCTGCAGATATTATGTCAAGATAACGTGTAATCCAATGAATTCATTCCATATTGAATCAAATCAACTGGGATTATTTCCCACCCTGTTGAAACTGAACATTCGAGCCATATGAACGTTCAGTGTCATTTGGCACTTCAGGAAAACTTTATAAAATGCAACGAGGTCTGAAAACCTACACTCAATTTCTGGGTAACTTCCTGACCTTCCAGAGAAGGATCTCTGATCTCTGACAAACCAGATCGTCAAGAGCATTATGTAAACCAAGAGCATTATATAAACCAGAAATGTTTTTCATTAACTTCGTTAAAGGAATGCTTTATAAACGTCTCATTTAAATTCCTGCTTATTTCTGTCATTTTCAAGATTGCACAGGTTATAAAAGGGGATGATTTCCATTAAGCTGAACTCTGCCAAAAATGACTCCACACACAGCATCTATTCCAAGGCTCAAGTCTGAAAGGATTTGATATGAATTAAGGTGACCGTTAAAGAGCGGTGCATAACAATTATTTATTTTATTATATAAAATTACGACCAATCTTCATTCTGGTGTATAGAATTCATTTTTCACTGCTTATTCATATCAAAACATGCTGTGACTGTCTTTCCAAAAACACTCCCCTTTGTTATCCAAGGAAATACAGTGGAAAGCACTAATAATTTTTTACCAGGTGCTCATTGAAACTGGGATTCATAACAGCTGAGGCAAGACAAATGATACACTTAATCATGTGAAAAGAGTTGGAAAGCAGCAAATCAACTATTTCATTTCTCTTTGCTTCCTATCAATAGCCAACTAAGCTGATGTGAATAAAGTATATGGGATCGCAGAAGTCATTTTGGTCAAACGCGCTTTGGGCTTCCACAGGATAATTCCTCTGGCTGCCATGACAACTAAACTAATGGGCTTCAGTGCTGACAAAGTGTAGAATTCAGCGAGTTCATAAAATTTAAGTATTTTGATAGACAAAGGACAGAGAAGCACAGAAGGAATAAAAGGCTGGCACTATTCTGAGCAACGTGCATCAGTAAAGATTAATGAAGTAGCTCACAAACCTGCAAATAGAAATTCAATAACTGTTCCCATGAAGGAACAGCTCACATGGGTGAAAAATGCATATATTTTGTTACTCTATATTTAGCCTAGGTGTATTTAATGCCTCTCCATCTCCAGTAATCCTTACTGAAATTTGTTTTTCTCTTATTCACCTCCCACATCGTAGGTAACACACTACTATACTACATTATCAGGCGGCAAACTGTCCTTACGCAACAACCATGTGGTCTTTTCACCTTCACATGTCCACACAGCATCTTCTCTTACCACACAAACAACACCATACTAAATCATCCTATTTAAATTTACTATTGAGCCAAAGGAACGCACTTAAAAAAAAAAAATCAATGCTGAATCAAAATTATGTCTTTCTCTTGCTTAAAAAACAGCAACAACTGTAGTCCTTGTTCTACTCAGTACATTATTAATTACCCATATAAAGCACGTTCATCATTCTGTGCTCACTCTTGGGTGGTTCTTTGGTTTATATCAATGAAAACCTGTAGTATGACCTTTACCTGCACATATTTTCACTATTGTGGCACCTGAGCACAATCAAAAGAAAACACAGTCAGCTTTTACCTGGGTTTCCGTTTAAAAGATTTAGTGCAGGGAGATAAGCACCACCACTTACAGAGAGCTAGGATATGGTGGGGTGGGGGGGAAGCAAATAAATGAAAAAGAGGGAGTCAAAAGCCAAGGAAGAAATGCACTGCCTGAACTATTTTTATTGCCAGCCTGTTTGGTGGAGGCTAAATAGATTTATTTTTTTTAAGCTTCTTTAATCTTAGAAATGACACCTTAGCAGCATCTCTGGGCAAAAGAGATCAAGTAGTTGAACTAATGACCGTACAAGAGCAAGAAGGTGGTCACAGGAATTTGTGCGCTGGTCATCACTGGCAAAAATCCATCCAGGTGGTTCAGGAGGTTGTGCTACCTGTGGAAAGCCAAGGACTGGTAACTGCTAGGATTATACTGTCAGCATGCAGATAGTGCCTCCTCCAGGAAGAAGCTCTCCCGTAGAGATACAAGCCACATTTAGCTGAAGGTTATTTTTTCATTTCCTATTCAGATGGGTCACTTATTTTATGTAATAACAGGTAATTCTTTCACGCTATAGCTCATGATGCATATTAATCAGTGTTCTTGCATAATTACAGTTTCTTTCAACATTCAAAATGCAGTTAAACTACTAATGACATTTTTCCCCCTCACTTCATCAGCCTATTTTGGGAGTGAAGGCCTGAAGTAGACACCCGAGCTTTGGGAATGGAAAACAGCCACAAGCCAGAATGTATTCACAGTAGAGCTGTAGGGCAATAAGGTTGTCATCTACGCACAAAGATACTTCCAAACATGTAAATATGATGTTAAAGTCTCCACCACTCCCTTCTCAGTGTTAAAGCCACACACACCATCTTCTGCTGGCCATTACAACCAGTAAAAAGGAAACAACACTATTTTTATGATTACTGGTACTACTGTAGCACAGTGACATTCCTGAGACACAGATACAGTGTTAACACCCTACCCTTACCACTCCTGGTTTTCTTTATCATTGCTGGTATCAGAAATTAGAATTGTAAGAAAACAGTAAAGATGAGTCAAACCAGAACTGCATGGTAATGTTTGGTATCAAATGCGCCATTTGGATCTGAAAATCCACCTGGACATCAATATTTCACATACAAAATGATGAAGGCATGCAGATACGTAATACTCTGCAATGCTCTCGTAAAGCAGCTACAGGTTGGTTGTCCATTAAAATATTTCCACACAAATGTTCCATATTTAGCACACTTGCAACAACAGAAAAAGTCTTACATGAGGAAGTGATAACTTAGTATTTGAAAATGCTGGTTGAACTACCTTCTCACTCATACAATACTACATAATAACCCACAGTCATCGTGTATGTAGCATACAATGCCTAGCAATGTACCAAACACTGGAAGTACGTTAATATTTCATGTAATATCTGCTTGACTTAAATAAAAGTAGGACTTAAAGATCTGAAAGCTTAAAAAAAATATCTAGAAATGTTTCTGGTATTTTCCCTAGCTTGGTGCGGTGTAAAATTAGCTAATTGCCTTTAAATATTGCCATTTTTATAACCCAACATCTATCTAATTTGCATAGACCTTTTATAAAAGAGCACGAGAGAAAAAAATTAGAAAATGACCGTACAACTGTGAAGCTCATTTCTGAGGTAATTACAGCATCTATCATTTGTTAAGTTGATAACATTCCAGGTTGAGAACGTTTCTTTAACTGAAAATTTATTCCAGGCTAGAATTACCATTACGCACTATGCCATGGTTTTATGATTTGGGTTATCAGTATTCCACACCATAACATCATGTAATGCACTGGGGGTTTGACTGCTGATGCTCAAGTTCCGGGTGCCTGTCCACAGGAGAAGAACAGCTACGTTCCCCAGGGGCTTCGCAGTCAGCGAGGAGACACAACTCCTGGCAAGGTCACCTGATGCTCTCTTCTTCGCCTGCATCGGCTCTTCTTCATCGGCTCAACTGGACTGCACTTCTCACCTCAGCGTTGTGGTGAGACTATATTTTGCTGATACTACATTTAGTAAATTAGTTTGTTTCTCCTCAGATTGCTGCTGTTTTTAATTATTTTGGGGTCCCCTGTTTCCCTTTTCCAGAGGTGCAGATTTTGTGAAATCCCTCCGCCCCGCTGGTCACGGAACCGGGCCAAACCAGCCCGTAAACTGTTGACAACCAGGTTAACCTAATGTTGAAAAGTTCCCAGTAAAACACGTCTTGAAATTTCACGTATCATTTTTCACTACAGCAAAATGAATAATAAACTTTCAAGATATGTGAAAATCTAAGATGTCCAACACAAACTGCTGGCTAAATATATGGCCATACAGATACACAATTCTTTATGAAGATATCCAGTCAGACAAGTTATTGAATATTAGCTGTGTTTATATTGCTTCTGCTCAAGTAGAAATCAGGCAAAATGCAAGTCAGCTCTGCTTTTAAAATCCAAGCAAGGATTCCAGCAAGTGAAAAAAAAAAAAAAACCTACCATCAGGACCTCATTCTTTTTAATAATCTCAAACTTCTCCCTTTGGCAGACAGAATAACCAACATGTGTTAAAGATCTGGAATTGCTTATTCCAGAAGAACTAGCCTATAAATAAGTCACTTTACATTTACTGTACACGTTTATTTTCTTCAATCATACATTCATACATCCTGAGAACATTCACTCATTTGCATCTGAATCACTGCCATATCAGTGTTATTACAGCGATTACACCATTATGGCCTAAAGCCTGGCAGAAATCTCATCAAAATGCCCATTTCCAAAACATCCCCCAGATGTTTCATTCTAACAAGCCATCGCATCTCTATACTCTGTTCCCCTGACAATACGGAATCAGTCTCTTAACACCAGATTAATACAAGAATGGAAGATCATTTCTAGCTAAAAAGCGAGCACCGCACGTTCTCTCACCCACTGACCATGCCAAGCAACATAATTCATGTTTTACACAGCTTCTCCAAATCAGCACTGCCTGGAAAAGCTGACAACATTGGGCAGCTGATTTGCTGCATCTGCATGTTGCTGAGCATTTCCCATGTTCACTGAACACAGCAATTTTTTCACAGCTGAACACGGCAGCTTTTGAAATACACGTCTGTGTGTTCAGTGTCAACCCCATGAAGGTTAAGGACTGGCACGGACAATAAGGCTGAAATACCTTGGGACCTTTTCCACTATTTTCTTGAAGTAGACTGACAAGCAAGCAACAGTATTTGAGAAAAAAAAATGCAAAAATGTTGTTGTTGTCATTCATTATGCCTCTTCAGTATTCCATATCAACTCTCTCAAATCTATCCATGTTACTATCATTTTAAGTACAATGGCAAGCAAGACCTTTTTGGTAATCAGCGTACGTTAAGTATCTCTGGAAACACTTCAAGCTTTGTGAAGATTGACTTCCACCATTTTGGGGAGAGAGGTATATTCAAGACAAAAATGTATGTAGAAATGGAGAGCAGGATTACCTTCCCTTAGACATTCCACCACAAAAGTGAATCCTGTAGTCCGTGGATGTAAGACATACTCATATTTTCGAAGCCCATTCTTTTCAGCAAAGTCATTACTGCGAGCTTTGGTATTGGCTGGAGGAGACAATAAAAAAGCACAATTTTCTATGAATGTGCATGTAGAGCAAGAATAATCATGATACGTTAGGAAAACAAGTAGAAAAACAATTCACACAGCACAAATGTACAACAGCTTTTCAGTTGGGGGCCAACTGCAAGATGCTTTTGGTTATACATATATACATATAAATATATATATATATATTTATATGATGTATATATTTTGTGGCATGATAAAGAACAATGTCTATTGCAAAAACAGCCTTCCTACTTGCTCATTTCTTCTAAGAAAACACTCAGCAAATCCTTCATATTTATCAAATGCAACCTGAAATCTAGAAACTGAAGTTTAGTAGTTCTTCAGATACTTCAATACCCATTTTTAAAGTAAAATGTATTAATGAGTTCACTAGCATTTTTTTAAATTAAAAAAAAACAACATGATGTATAGTAATGCAGGTTTGATTTTATATCAGCTTAACCATGTAAAACTTATTTTGTAAAGAAAACATTAAGCAGAAAAAAATAGTTAATCAAATACATTGAAGCAGTATTCTAGTTCTTCATTTTGAACATGGTACACGTTATTCATCAATCTGCTCTACACATACATTCCCCATTTTAAACTTTCTGACCTAGTGCCCAATATCACAACATGAGGTTGTTGCCAGACACAGAACTGGCTAGGACCTGGAAGGCCACCAGGCCAAACCCCAGGACACATGGATTTCATAGAATCATTAGGGTTGGAAAACACCATTAAGACCACTAATTCCAACCACCAGCCCATCCTCACCATGTTCACTCACCACGTCCCTCAGTGCCGCATCTCCATGGTTCCTGAACACCTCTGGGGACAGTGACTCTACCACCTCCCAGGGCAGCCTGATCCTTGCTTCTCTTTTTGAGAAGAAATGTTTCTTCTTATCCAATCTGAGTCTCCCCTGGAGCAACTCAAAGCCATCCTATCATCCTACCTCTATTACCTGGGAGAAGAGCCAACTCCCACCTTGCCACAACCTCCCTTCAGGCATGTAGAGAGCCATACGATTTCCCCCGAGACTCCTCTTCCCCAGACCAAACAATCCCAGCTCTCTCAGTTGCTCCCTGTAAGACTTATGCTCCAGACCCTTCACAGCTTCGCTGCCCTTCTTTGGATACTATCCAGGGCTTCAATGTCTTTGTTGCAGTGACAGGCCCAAAACTGAACACAATATCAAGTACTGGTGCAGCTTCACCAAATCAAAACTCTGGCAGAAAGAATTCTACCCAGAGCAAACCGAAGTTTTAAGAGCCAATTGCTAACAGAGCCCACTAAGGGAGAGAGAGGTCGATACAGTGGAAACTCCTCAGAACAAGTGGAGAAGCAGCAATTTGTTCTCTCCCACACGTAGGCAACTTGAAAGCAGAAGTCCAACAGCCTTGGGGGCTGCGCTTACCCTTTGCTGTAGGTACTTCTGCACCTCGCTTTGGGCCAAAAGGCAAAGGACTCAGAATTTTACCATGGCAACAAGAAATCATTTTACATAACTAACATATTAAAGAACTAGTATTTATAGAGTCCCACATGGTGTTTTAGAAGATGAAATCCTAGCACACATCTGTGGAAGAAAATCATTGCCTAAGCAATTCATAATCTTTCTCAAGCAGAAACAGCTCATTTTTCTAAGTGCCCACAGTTAACCTTACCAGAGATGAGAGATAAACTACTGGAAAATCATACCAATGCTTAATAATTTAACAGAACTGCTACATATAGGCAAGTTCTCTGCCTTACACTCAAAACTTCACCCTATAAAGGGGCAACAGAACACGCTGACAAATCAGCACAGTAGTACAGATGCCTTTTTTGCATGTATACATCTTTCTAATTTCTAAACTGCACGAGCTCATCGTTTATCAGCCAATGTGGGTCTCTCCTTCACTATTTATCAGTATTCCACTATTTATCAGCTATGTATCAGTAAGTGCTATATCATATTAGTATCACGAGGTACTTTTCCACTGTGGCCTATTGTTACCTGTATAAGGTAACATGTTACCTACACGCCTTACAGACCTGTACTCCTCAAGATTTACTGCACAACATCTCCTGACCTTGTGACTTGGAGGAAAGGAAATTATTACTGCACAGTAGCCAAATGGTTCAACAAGGAACAGCCAAAGATTTACTTCCTGCCAAGTTGTCAAAATCTACGGATAATTGAAAATATTACATCTTACAGCAGTGTTGTAAAAATCATAGAATGTCTGAAATTCTAAAATTACATTTGGCTACATAACTTAAACTCATCTTTCCCTGAGCATATGTATGATGGCTCTCGTGACTGGAGTACCTATTTTTGACTGCTAGACTGCTATTTCAGTGTTGAAAATAGACTATTGTGAATCAGTGAAGGGAACTTGCCTGTAGGATCCTTGCCTCTGTTGTGGCAAAACTTGAAAAATGAGTCATAAGCAAGGCTTGGAATGGCAGAGAAGAATAATCCCCTAAGTATTAAATGTTCATCTGAAAAGCTGGGTTCTATCTTACAGCCATAACTGTATTGTACTATTAGGACAATGACCACTAGGTTTCCTCTAAAAAATACCCAAGTCAAAAGCTCTAAAGCTCTTTTCCAAATTCTGTGATGATTCAAGTAATGTGCTTAAAAACAGTTTATCACAAAGTTTTTAAGCTACTGTGCTGTTTCTTCCAAAAGACACTATAAGCTTCTATTTCATTTTCTGCATATGCAAATTAAGATTTCAAATCTGCAAATCGGGTCAAAGCTTTGAGACAAAAGTGCTATGCAATTCCACATTAGCTGAGCAGTTTAAAACAATCAAAACCTTAAGCATCTTAAACTGCACAGTGTTTGTGTGCACCCAGAAACTACTCCTCTATATGCCTGCTCACTAGCACTTGTGTTACAAAGGGCAGCACGAAAACAAGTTCTGTCTGCTGAACACTTCTACTTGCACAACATACAAAACAATGAGTAAATAGGCAGCTTATTTTTCTTTACCCTGTCAAAATAGTTAGAACCTCTGCTGTTCACTGCGTTGAAATAAAACTCACACTCACCTCCTTGTACTTGGAAAGATTCCACTGTAAACATCTGCAAAGCATCTTCTTAATTTCCATTTACTACAATGCCTTTCTAAAAATGTGAACAGCTGGACACTGGTGCTCCAGCCAACACTCATCAGCTATTTCCTTATATTCCATTTGTTTGTGCCCCTCTTGTCTCTGGACTGTAAGATTTATATAATGGATTGTTCCATCCTCCTTTTCATGAGCCTAGTGTAATGGGCTTTTAGAAGCAAAGTGACACAGCTAACACAATGATCATTCTCTTCTGGAAGAAATATTTTCCTCTGCAATTTGTAACATCTATCAAGCCACGGGCCTTTTTGCATTATATTTATTATTACAATACTGTAATACAGCAAGTTAAGGAGGTCAAAGGGGTTTTGATGCTATCCTGAAAGCGCAGGATAGACTTCCACTATACCACAAAGTAAGCATCACACTCTTCCTCCCCATCCTGCCTCTCTTGGCATTTAAAAAAAAAAAAAAAACAGTATGTTATTTTGATATTATTTCTGCATAAATGCACTGATTGCTACATTATCTGATGCAAACATCTCAGTGCATGCTGCTGCTTGCAATCCCTGCATGAGACACCTGTGCTTAAACCTTCTGAGTGAAAGTCAGAACAAATCTCCTGCTTAGTACAAAGTTCAACAAAAGCCAGAAAATTGGATGTTCCATATTACATGAAACTCAGAGGTTAAAAAAAATGATGCAGGAAATTAAAAATACATTTATTTTATATCCTCTCCAGCCTAAGTGAATTTACACAACAGTCACCTCCTATAAAACCCCTTAGTCAGCAGTCAACACTGCAGAACTTGCGTGGGTGATTCATTATTCTGCAGGCAAACTTGTAATATTTGTAGGTGGAAGCAAGAAGAAGAAATAAAACTGTAGGATGCCTTCGCAAGCCTGTTAATGAAGACACTTCCTTAAAAAGGGGAAATGCAAGTGTAATCCGAGCTGCATAAAGGAGCACTTGGAGCAGGGACCGCAACTGAACTTGGTTCAGGTCTTCCCAGTCCCAAAACGCCACTCACATCATCTGGAAAAAGGTAACGCTCCCTCTTGCTCACACACACACACACACACACACACACACACACACACAAAACATATTCCTTTCTATAAACAAATATTTCCACTTTTTCCTCTGCAATTAAGAATTAAGCCGAAGTAAATCTACCTCCTAAGCTTTCACTCATCATTCCTATTAGATGAATTTTGCATTTTATTTTAACGCCTTGGTTCCAATAAGAAGGAATAGGTTAAATGATCTATTCTTATGAAAAAACTTCATACATGGATTTCAAAAGGAGTACTAATTATAAAGGCAATAAACGTCCAGTAAGGTATTCATTCTCATGGTAAGGTTATGCTATGTGCACCTTTAAGAGACACCCAACTAGGACTGTATCAAACCCTAAATTGTTGAAGAAAGAACTTCAGATGATGTAGGTAAATAATGGCAAACAATGTTAGTTTTCACAAACAGATCTTCTATCAGCCAGATGTAACCCCTATTAGAATAGCTATATACAAACCTCCTACATTCCTATATAGCTATATACAAAACCTCCCTACATCCTCATTTAAGTCCTGTCATATGGGCTAGCAATTATTTCACAAGGTAACATTTACTAGTTGTGTTTGTTTCTGTTCCAGTGTCTCAGATGATCCATGCAACTACTCGGAGGGCAGGTGGCAAGCACAAGAAGACCCATTTACCTGAGGCCTTTACACACTGCTGCAGGGCACTTGTCAAATCATGCAATTTTTCCTCCACTTATCTCAAAATTTATGTTGGGAAGTCCCATTAACTGCATTACTGCTGGAAAAGCTCAGACGTCAGCAGCAGCACAGAGGCACCATATCTCAGAATCTCATTTGAAGTGAACTGGAAGACGATGTTACGTTAATCTGTTTCCTTTGTCTTCAAGCTATAAAACTTCAGGAACTTAGAACTGCTTTATACCCATGAAATCCAGAGAAGGAAAAGTGAACAAACTCCTGATCTTTTAAAACCATTATAATTTATACTGCAGTTTTGAATTAAAACAAAAACCTCCAGAATTTGACTCTGAAGGGAGCCATAACACAGTAATGAGCTGCACTTGCTAATGTAAAGATTTGGAACTACAGCTCCATAATCTGTGCCAAAGAAGGAGGTATGTCCGTGCTTTCCCAAAAACACGTAAGCAGCATGAAATCACCTCAAAAGAACAAGTTCACGTGCGTTGACGTCCAGCATTTTCCAGCTGATGCATTTTGCTGGACATCACTCAAAAGAACGATACATTACCCTCATCATCCTACTGGAATGCTAAGTCAGACAACTTCAATACAACTCTCAACTCTTTTCTTCCTTTTTCATTAGCACTGAAATTTGGATATCATGTACTTCCTTTTCTTTAATCAGGCTTATGATAGAAGCACACAAGTATTCCCATGGCGTCAAGTACTCCCAAATGCCACCGGTACCAGACAGAGAAAGAAGAAGTGGATAGTCCAAAAGTCTCTTTTTTAAACAATTTCTCATTCATCTGTTTATCAGAAGTTTGCATAGAGAGCATAATAGCTATATTGGCTCACAGTTACCATTTTAACAAAAAATTAAGCAGTTCTTGCTCGTACTGTTTTCAAACTATTACCTCTTAAACTCTACCAGTGTGTCTTGAGTAATTGTGCATTACTCCAGCACATGACATTACTACAAAGGAGATAAGTACTACAGTACTATGCTATCTTCTAGATAAAATAGTTTCACATCACAACTGCCTAAATTTTGGTATCGACAAACTTTCCAACTTTTGTTTGGTTTTTAAGCTATTTCTTATGAAAAAAAAAAAAAAGTCTGTGGAATCACAGTTTGGCATAGAGAAGAAATTCATAGATAGTTTAGCCCTAAGAGCTTTCAGAAAAACGAATGGCAGAACAAAGGGGAACTGCCAGCAGTAGAGATCTTAGTAATGGGAAAAGCTGGCATATCCTCCGCAGGCAGTGGGCCTGTTGGGGCTTTCAGCACAGCGTGCAGCAGTTAACACGGCTGCTGGAGAGGAGAACCACAGCACATAATGCCTCCTGCAGAAACAGCAGCAAGAAAGATTTGTGGGAATGTCACATGAAAGGAAACCCAAGAAAAAGGAAAAACTGAAGTAAAGAAGAAACCACGTTTAGGGATGCAGACAAATCCACAGGCAATGGATCCTACGGAACAGACCCAGAACAGTACAGCAACTTTTTTTGTTCTCTTACTACTTTGTAGAAAGTTACTACGAGAGCCTCACACAGATCATCAAAAAAATGAGCAAAATGGTGGGCTGCACGAGTTGTTTGTTTTCTTCAAGTCTTCAGAAAGTCTGACTTCTTAAACAACTACAATAAAATGCCTTTGGTGTATTTAGCTTTAAGCTTCAAGCACTCCAGAGCGAAAAGATGACCAACCGACCAGAAATAATCATCAACTTCATACACAGATTGCAAACACATTGTTCAGGGTTCAATTACTACTTTTTAAACTTACTTAAGCATCATCTTCCAACGCAAAGTACCTCAACTTGAGCTCAGGCAGCAGACCATATATACTTTGTGTTTCCTTTAGATCTTTCATTCTTGAATATTTGAAAACATTATACAAGAAGAGTAAATCTGTCGCTGCCAGGTGGCTTGAGAGGATAAGAATTACAGTAGCAAAGGGCCACCCAGCAATACTCCTTTCCCTTGAAGTACAAGTACCACACTGCTTCCTCCCTGGGCTGCCCAGTGGACTGGGGGGAAATTAGCACCATCAATTAGTGGTAGCTGAAGCTACCAGGAGAATGGAGTAAACACAGCACAGACATCTATTTGATGCTGCAAGGTGAGAGGAACATGCATTACGTGAGCATGAGAAGTGACAACTAGAGCAACAGAAGAATCCCACCTGCATCAACTTCTGAGTTGATGGCATACACCTAAATTTAGGCAGAGTTGTTTATAACCAATTGCAGTGGAGAAGAGACTACCCTCTGCTGCCTTACGGAACTCCACGTTTGGGTGGGGAACATTCCCACCACTGCCTCTGGGACTCCACAGCACAACTGCTAACATTCTGCCGCTGCCTTAGTCCTCAGCTAGTTCTTGTTTAAAACTGTAATAAGGAACTTCTTCAGTCCTTTAAAATCTGTTGTCTCTGAGCAATACTCGGAGAGATTGGAAGGCATACATAATTTGTGGGTAAATTATGAACAACCCAATTCTCTTTAACCGTCTTGCAATGGAAACACCTGGGTGACCCAAGGAGACATTTTCTGACACTGAGTAAGATTAAGAATTTGTCCTAACTCAGAACAACCAGAAGACAGGTAGTCATTAATTCAAAAAAAAAAAAAAAAAAGATAATTTCCATCCCCCTTCCTAATTTTAGATACAATTACTAATTCAGCAAGAGATATCATGTGATGCAGCCCAAGAATGTTTAATGATCTATCCTCCTTTAGGAAGAAGGATCGAGTGACAACAACTCCCCACAGTGTGATGCCATCTGAACATTACACATCTGTGTTTAAGGATACTGGGAACATGAAGAAAATAGCAGTTTCCATTATGGATTTTCACACCGTACCTAGTATTTACTGATCTGACATTGAGGTAAGGCATGATTTGAGAATAGCTGCAAAGGAAAGTAAAGATCTAAAATAAGCTAAAAGGTAAAAGTCTAGTTGTAATTGGTTTTCTGTTTTAAAATTGATGCTTATCAGATAGTGCTGCAGGCATAAAGAACCACAGAACATTCATAAAATGCTTTCTTTTATTGGCATTTGAGTCTTTTTCAACAGCGGTTAGCAGCTTGCTATCGCTGCTGTAAAATACACCTGCATTAACACCGATATTTTTACTAAGAATTAAGCAAACATTTAACTCATTAAATTGATTACAACAATAACACTGACATTGGTTTTCAGGAAACATTTTTTCTTTTAGATGCAGATGCAGGCAACTAACATGGCCTAATGAAGAAGCATATCCATTTTCTCCTCTTAAAACATGAAGCCAGAAATCTAATAGAATCATTAGCTCTCATCTTCGATCACCTTTCACAATTTTGCACTGTTCATCCCAGTCACATGGAAAATAGGAACATAAAAGTAATTTATTCCAGGTCTTGTAAACTATTTTTCCAATACAGTACAAAGGTAGAATTAACCAATGTTAAGCTCTTTCAATTATGGGATGCTTTTGAAACTTAACAGTTATTTCTGGAAGTCTGGTTAAACCCCTTAGTGAAACCATGCCTGTGTTTCTTGGGTATATTAGCACATCAAGATCGTTAACTACATTTTCTACTGTCTGAGAGAATGCAGTATTGCTCCTAGCTTGGATGTTTTTTCAATTATTTCCACAAATAAAGAGGAATTTCCATATCAATCACAATCAAAACACAAACCAACAAATTTATCCTACCTGTGAGATCAGTTCCTTCCGGAAAGATGAGGAGTTGTAGTGGCTCATGAATGTCACAGAAATAATGCAGCATTTTTTCAAAGTGACCCTTGTCATCTTCCCATTTTCTCTGAATGAAAATAAAGGCAGCAACCTGCATCGCCCAGCCTGTAGTTTAAAAATACACCTTTAGTAATGTTTCATGGTCATACTGCCACAGTGTCTGTTATTCCAAAATACTGTACAGATTGTGTCAGACGCAACATTTTACCTAAAATCAGCTAAGCAGATGGAGCCCACACAGCCAACATGCCTTCTGCAATCTGGACCTAATGAGTCTCAGATACTCAGATTATGAACGATATCCAGAGAGCTGAATCCTGGAAAGGGTTACGTGAATTAAGAAGGGAAATGCTTGGGATGCAGTCTCAGCAAATCCTGGCAAATTTCTAAACTGCGTCTTGTTAAAAAACCTTTGTACACAACCCAATATGTTCACCACCAAATCGCATGTGCATCCCTGCACATACCGTGAGCCCACAGCTTTAAGTAGCTGCCCATACAGCTTTTTCAGCATGGGCCATCCACATTTGAACAAATCATTTGCAGGAAAAAATAAAGATCAATTTTGAAATAATTAAAATGCGACTTCCACAGTTGAAATATGCTCTGATCTGCCATTTAACCACCTTCTATTTATAACATGTTTTACTACAATAAATATACTAAATACAATACAATAAGTATACTAAAACTATAACATGTCTTACTACAATAGTGCAAAGAGGAGATCTTTTCATACAAAATTATGTCAAATACCAAACGGTACCACAGCATTCAGTTATTCTAGGGGGCACCCCAACTGAAATTAAATTCTTTAAAACGGAGACAGCAAAGGAAAAAAGCCCTCTAAGCTGTAACAGAAATGCCTTCTCCCAGTCACAACTCTAAGGACACAGCAAGCTCCATCAGACAGAGTGCAAAACACATTTTAGGAAAGTTCTACAGCCATTTTGGTATGTTCCTTCCACTCATTCTTACCATACTGTCTAAACTTTCTGTACGTTTTATGTACTCAAGTCAGTCCCCTTGAATTACTTTATGCAAAAACTGTACTGTGCTAAGCCATTTTATTGTTTGGTATCACACATCAGATCTAAATAACTTAGTCCTCAAGTTCTCAGCACAGCCTGTGGGTGGAAGGAAGGGAAGCAAGAAGCAGAATAAGTGATCAGTCGGGAAGCACGCCGATATTGTCCCAGGTCAGCAGCTCCTCAGGAAACGTGATTTTGGTCCACAATAGAGAGGGACCATGGAAAAAAAACAAACCAAACCTGTCAGATTCCATCCTCTCCCTTGGATCTCCGCAAGGAACACGAGGCTTTAAATTACATGAAAGCTTCCATAGTAAACTCTTTCCAGTGACCCTCCTTCAACATCACCAAGAACATCAAATTACACAACACTTGTAGCTAACAAGAAAGCTGCTTGGGTGACTTGTATTTTACTTGCTTAACATCCCTTAAAGCAGAAGATATCCAACATTTCCTCGTTCCTATCCTAAGTGGTGGTGTTATATACAGGCCATGAAAAATTAAACAGGCAGTGATATAATGACAGTGTCAAGGAAGAAGGACAAAAGACAGAAATGAGTTGGGAGGCATCTAGTCTTCACAAATAACCACAGGTTTGATTTTATAATCTAAATATAACATTCAGTGTACTGGAAGGTTTTTTCTATATTTAAATGTGTATATAATTAGATAAAAAAGCCTTGACTGCTCCTACAAGAGCAGATTATCTAACAGTCAGATGACAGATAGCAAAGGATCCTGGTTTCCCTCCCTATTTTCTCCAGCACAGCACACCAGGCCAAACTATTCTGACTTCTATGAAAGTTGAACATTTGTTCAGCACTGAAGCCTCCAGTGGAGTGTGACATGAATGTGAATTCCTGCTTTCAGTCACAGTCCTGGTCCATACAACCAGTGACGGTGATGTCTGCCATTTGCATGGCTCACCATTCTATTAGATTCAAGAGAGGAAACGTGGCACAAGCTGGCCAACATATGTCTTTAAACAGAATGAAAACAGGCTCCTGCTTTGATTTCCATGCCACAGTCTGTCTGCATCATGCTGCTGGAAAAACAACGCAGAACCAGTCTGAGACATGATGTGAGGTCCAAACGGGAGGACAAAGGAAGGTGGAGGAATTCAATACAGCACTGAGCAAAAGGAAAGATTTTGCCAATAAGCAAGATCTAAAAATAAGCAGAAGGAAGTACCTTCTCATGTGCTGCCTGCAGGGAGAGATGCTGTTCAGCTGATTAAGTTTAGGACAAGATATTGTCTGACAAAAGTAATTACATTGTGCTTGCTTGCACAGTGGTTTTGGTCATCCAGAAGGTGCTGGGCAACAGGAATTTTCCAACCAAAGGCAGCATTTACTTGAACGGGGAAAAACCATTCTCTGTTTGCAGATTTTTGAGAAATGTTGGATTAGGAAAACATCTTGTAACATTCAACATTTACGATAACCAATACAGCTTGGAAAAGCATACAACAGTAGATCTCTTAATGAAACCTGCAAAATGGTTAGCAGCACAAAAGTTTTACTAGGTAGAATACCTATCCACAGAGACATTTAAACGATTTTTTTTTTAGCTGAAAAAAAATAAAATAAAAGATGAACCTTCAAATCTCTGAACGAGAGAAGTAAGATGTACCTAAGAGTTTCCTTTCTACCTTGGGGATAAAGCAAATTACAGCTTATACAGGTTGAGTGTTTGCAGCACTGTATTAAAAATGCTAACAGCAACTACAAATCTTCATTTTAACACTACACTTCTATCTCCCCCAAACCTTTGGTCTGCCAAGGGACACTTGCCACCAAGAACCATCCACATGACACACCAGTCACAGGAGAACTCTTCCCAGTAGGTTTCACTTATGCCAAGGATGTAGCAGCTCTGGGACTGAGCCAAGACTTCTAGCTGCTCTTGCGTGTTCCTCATGCTGAGTACATTGGTGTAATAACATTTCCAATGCACTTCATGGTAACCAGCAATAGTATCCATGTATTTCCTATAACTGCTAAACTAAACCACACACACACATCCAATAAATGATTCAGAACTATAAAACTAAGAAGGAAAGTGTAAGGCCTAGCTATGGGGCCTCCTTACTCTACCCATTCATCTTCCCTCTTTTCTTCCATCAGATTTTTCACTGCTTTTCATATCAAGGGTTCTCTTGGTCAAATAAAAGCATTATTCAGTGAGTATATTCAATAGGGACATAGCCTTGCTCAGGCTTCTGACATAACAGTGAACCACATGTCTAGGCTTAGTAAGAGAAACCACTTGGAAGCTCATGATCATGCATACAAATCACAGGTCCAATCAGAGTTTGGTACTCCAAGTGTTTCACTGCATAAAATACAAGGCAACTAGCACACCTTCTAAGTACTCCTTATTTTGCAGATTTTGTAGGTATGGAAAACATGTCAGCACGCAGCAAATCACATTGGAAAACAGGGTTAGTGTTATTATATATATAAGGTTAAGTTTCGACCTTTATAACGTGCTGAACAGATTTCTGAAAGTTCAATCAGACTCATTCATTTTACTGCACTTTTCTGGATAGTTTTATCTCTAATAGCTGAAAGCAAATTAAAAATTAAAAGTTTTTTTTCCACATAATGGTTTAAGTGCACAAACTGGGAAAGTAATTAAAGAAATGCTTCTTGAAATAGCCTTGCAATGCACGATTTCCACTCCTTGCAATTGTTTTTAACAACACTCATTAACAATAACATAGTTAATAGTGGTGTGAACTGAACGACCATCTGATTTGATGCATTCTTTGAGCAAATTAGAACTATAAAACTAGCTAAGAGATAAAATTCATGTATATCCATTCTAGCACTCCCAGCTCCATAGTGAAAAAAGCTGATTCAGTTGTGTTAAAGTATCTATTTAACACTCATACGCTTTCGCTATTGCCTTGCCCTTTCAGATTTTGTATATTACTTTAATCTGCATCTGGTTTTTTGGTTATGTTTGTAGTCACATTCAGTTTACACTCAGATTTTACACAGGTATTTACTTCACAGCCTGCTTATTACTTGGACCAAATAACAATCTATTACAACACATGTGAAACAAACCTTTTTTTCTTCAACAATTGAGTGAACAAATGGCAATGCTAGAAACACAGAATTGTAAGACAGGATCCAAATAGATGCACAGTATCTATCACAGTAAATACAAAGGTTTCTTTCAATATTCAATCCCTTAATCATGGTTCTGAAATATCCTATTTGGACACTTAGCACTCAAATATTCATTCTGTATTTGCTAAATTGCATTATTTTTACTTAATACAGACAATCAGATGACCTATTAAATCTACAACTATATTAGGGCTATTTCCAAATAAACCTTGCACTAAAATGCTTTAGCTACTGTGAAGGAACATTAAACCTATTCAGTTACAACATCTATCTTAAAATAACATTTCAAATGTGATTTGATGCTCTGTATGAAATCGTTAATAACATAATTTGCAACTAAAGCAAAGGGTTAGCAACTAGAATGGCAGAAAGGCTGCTTTTTCTAATGCTTTATAAAAATACAGCAACACAGTCAAATGGTGCATGTAAACTTAAGTATTCAAAAGGATGACAGAGATGTTTTTCTCTTCACAATTCAGTACTTTTTCCATTGGCTGGCATCTTCTTCAGATGCTCTACTTCCTTAAGGGAAGACTGCAAAAGTAAAGACTACAGAAAGCACTGGTTGCCTAACCTGAAAGCAGAAGAGGGCATAATTAACTTTTCAAGCTGCATCTCTGCACTGGGTTCCGCAAAGGTGAGCTTTCTCAACCCACATTCCCAGTCAAGCTGGTGTACAGTGCTGCCAGGTGAGAGTAGGACCAGCCAAGCTGAGATGGGCAGACAAAGACCTTACCCCTAAGTAACAGGGCCTGAAGAGTTGATCCATAGAGGTCCAGCAGCATAACCTAGTGATAACAGCAAAGGAATGTAAATTGGAAAAATATGCCATGCAAATTGTGCTGTATTTATTAGGTGAGCTCAGACAAAGTAAACACTCTCTTCACCAACTGCTATTTGTACAATGGAGAGAATGAGAAAGGTTATAATCTGATCTCACTCTTTTGATGTTTGTCTGGGAGAGGCAAAGGTGGCAAAGAGAGACTGGAATTTTTATTATAGATAAAGGATAAGGAAAGTTTTAATGGAAATAGAACAGCATATATTTTTCCTGATAGAGTTGGGAGAATTTCTGCTGTATACATCTGAAAATATTCCTATGATTTGTTCACTGAGTAATCCAGTAAAAAACAGATCAAACTGGGGATAGGAAACCTAAGACTTTTTTCTTCCAACACGAAGAAGGCATGCAGAATTGCAAGCAAATTAAGTTACATTTTTGCTACCAGGTATAATCGTTCCCTCACTCCTAATGCTGCTTCTCCAAGAAAGCCTTCCACATGTCTTTTTGTAAACAAATCATAGAATTGTAGAGCTTGGCAGGGACCTCTACAGATTATCAAGTCCAACATCTGCTACAGCAGCTCCCTACAGCAGGTTGCACAGGAAAGCATCCAGGCAGGTTTTGAGTATCCTCATAGAAGGAGACTCCACAGCCCCTCTGGACAGCCTGTTCCAGTGCTCTGCCAACCTCACTGGAAAGAAGTGTTTCCTCACGTTTACACAGAACTTCCTCTGCTCCAGTTTGTGCCTACTGCCCTGTCACTGAGCACTACCGAAAAGAGCCTGGCTCCATTTTCTTGACTCCTGCCCATTAAGTATTTATGAGCATTTATAAGATCTCCTCCCAGTCTATTTCAGGCTGAACGGATCCAAGTCTCCCAGGCTTTCCTCATAAGGGAGACGCTCCAGGCCCCTAGCCATTTGGTGGCCCTCCACCAGACTTTCTCTAGAATTCCTTCTCTTTCTTGACCTGGGGAGACCAGAAGTGGACACAGTACTCCAGATGTGGTCTCACCAGGGCACTATAGGATGAGCAGGAATCACCTCCCTTGACCTGCTGGCTACGTTCTTTTTAACGCGCCCCAGGACTCAATGGGCCTTCTTGGCCACCAGGGCACACTGCTAGCTCATGCCAACCTGTTGTCCACCACAACTCCCAGCTCCTCATGTCCATCAGGTCACCATAATGAGCAACTCCACTACCATGTCCCACCACGTCTCCGTGACTGCAGTGAGGTCGTGATCCTCCAGCTACACACTGAGCTCTAATTCTTTCTGATCATTCTTCCTGCTACATGCATTGGTATCCAGTCACTTCAGAGAAGAAAAGAGAGTAGAGGTTGCAGCGATCTCCAGATGAATGCAAGAGGATCTCCCACTGCCACACACACCCGTGAATAATAACTGTGCTTTCCATTAGAGAGCATACTCTCTAAATTCCACTTTCAAAATCACCTAGGATAAAAACTAGAAAGTAATTAAGTCTGGCAGCTCATAATTGAATTTCCACAAGACAAGATGTCACATCTGAAAACTCTAATTTCAGACTATATTATCATAACAAAGATACCTGAAACATTAGCTATACCAGGAAGTTCAATAGGTTATAGTTTTAATTTTTAAAACCAGTATGCTCTGTTGATAAGAATGTGAATGCCAATCCACTGTAACCTGCACAAAGATGCTTTACGCTGAAGTATTTACAATCTCACCTATAGAAGCAGCTGCAAGTAGCACAAGCACTTTGCCAATATGAATGTGTACAGATTCCTTGCAGTGTTCCGCTGTAACTGTACTTTGGTTGAGTTAACTGATAGTATTTTGTAAGGTTAGCTACACCAATATTTTACTTCAAGATAGCTGATCCATCACATACATACAACTGACTGTATGTACACTCTTAGCCCATGGCAAAGGCAGGATAATTGGAGCTGTTTTGTCCTGCTTCATGGAAAACTCAGATGGCTCAAATTCTTTGAATTTGCTTCAGGCTAAGCTCACACAAATGGACAGCTATAATGGATCCAACGATGTGAAGGAGAATACTGGTGGGGCTAAGCCTAGTGCTGTAATAAATCACAAATCCTCTTCTTCCCTGGTACTTTACAAAACAAGGCTCAAGTTAGATTTGGCCCTTTGAGAGTTACAAACTTGAGTGAATAGACAAGTGGTAAATAACCAAAAAGCTCCATCATCCTACAGTCTATGTAAGAGCAATATTAGTCATACAATTACTTGCATACACAGATGAAGATCTGGGCAGAGTTAGTCAGTTAACTCAGATCTTAACTCCTCTAGATTTGCCAGTTTTGCTTATTTTATTGGTTGTCTTCTTTTTCCTTTATCGCCTTGACGTTTTCTGCCACAATACACTCCAGGCTTAGCAAACAGTTTTTAAAATGTTAAGTCTTCAAGATCTGTCCATCAGCAGTGCTTAAAGCACCTTCATACTTTCCATTTGTGCACTCAGATACTATGTTATCTTTTCCATTCCGTTAAGCAAAACCAGAACGAACATAATCTCACACAGCAGCCATGAATTGTTGTGTTACCCCTAGTTACCCTCTCATTTTTCCACCCATTTCTCTGAGAGTGATCAAATGTAATGAAAAACTAATTGATTTTTGTTGGACAAATGCTGAGGCACATTTAGGCACTAAAATCGATGTATGACTGCAAGCCCACCAGGAGTTAAAAATCCTGCAACAACGAGCATATCCAAATTGCCAATCACTGAAATACATCTCTAGTTCCAGTTCCTTTGAAATTCATGTCAAATCAAGGCTTGTACAAATGAAACTATGAAGAAAACATGAAAAGACGCAACTAACTCATCACTTAGTCATTACCTGGTCATCTGACATTGCTGTGTATGCTCCTTGGAACCTATCTGGACATTATGTATTCCACAGCGTATGTTGAACACAAGAGCATCACCACCTCTATCACTTCCTCTGCTACTTTTTTAATGGAAAATATAAATTGTGCCTATCTATAATTGTAGAAAAGTCCTATCTTGTCAGCTGTGCAGGAAACTGACAATGCTATTAGAAATTCTCCTTGAAAACTGACATTGCAGAGTATGTCAGTAATTGCTGATGATGTCATATGAGAAACTGCAGCAACAGCTCAGAGCAGAGCAGCGCTCTCCTGAGACTCCAGCCTGGGCAAGTTGTACTGAAATGCTGCAAGAATGTTTCTGAAATTTAATACCACTTTTCAAAAACTTTACTGCACACAATTCATCAAGCCAAAGGTACGGTTCCAGGAAAGAAGGTCCATCTGTTTTTCTGCTGGGTTTCTTTATTTAAGGCTCACATTTAATCAAGTTAAAGTTTTTGGATATATTGGAATGCAAAGAATTAATAATTTAACAACTAGATAAGTGACTCTATGCTTCTCCTTGAAATACTCTCTTCTGATTTTAATTATAACTAACTGGAAATAATTGCCTACTTGCAATATAGACTTATTAAATATGATACCTTTACACTTTTCACCTACAAAGGAGGTGACAAGGACTCTGGATCTATTTCCATTCACAGCCTTGCTCTACCTACCATTTATATCACTTGGAGCAGGAGAATCTCATACATACCTTAATGATCAATACATAATGTATTGAACCATAGCTGCAGTGCACTGAAACTGTCCACCTGATTTTTAAGCTATGTTCTGGCCTTAAAACTTATAAAATGAGCAAAATGTTTATGTAAAAACCACAGAACACACTTCAACAAACAACATCTGGCAAATACCTACTGAAGGTCTATCACGTAACGCAGCAGTGCCACTAGAGGTAAATAGAAGAAACTCTACTTTTACTGCAGGGTTGTTCTTTATGGACACCATTCTCTGCATCAACATCCACCCCAAACGTAATTTCATAATGAAATCTTTTGTCAAACTTCATTTAATCCAAGAGTCTCACCATTCAGTTGCCATCTATTGGGAATACTTCATTTTTGCAAGAATCTGCTACCCAAAATACAGGCTGACTGAACAGGGAGACTCGAATTTCTGAGGCCTCTTTTTAGATATACTGCAGTTGAATAGATGCTTATCATTCATGACTTAGACTATCAAATTATGGCTTGAGTTAAGGATGTGGTTTGGCTGAATTTCCTCCTGTGATAAATTAGATTAATAATTTACTAAAAATTAAGCTAAAATATCAACGCTGCAATCAAAATCACTCAAAGCACATATACTGCAGAGGATATTTAAGGATTTGGCACGTAACTAGCAGTTCATAACACTACAGATCCAGGCATCCACTCTACTGCCAGGAACTGTCATCCCACAAGAACGAAAGAAGTGTCTGTTTGTACTACCTCCACCATCGCAGTTAACAATATGGAGTACAAATCCAGAATGCCAGCAGTAGCTTAAGCACCTAAGTCAGACTTTGAACCAAGATGTTACTGTGAGCAGGTAAGATTGCTGCAACCGTGTTTGCCAGAGCTCATTCATCACATCTCTTAGATATGCTAAGTTTATGTTCTGAGGACTGAAAAACTTCTGAGCAGCTAGAGGCATTTTCAGGAGCAAACTTTTGGCAGGCACACATAACATCCCAGACTCCTGAGCTGACCTTCGAGTTTTATTAAAGGCATTCTAATACTAAGCAGGCACACGCATGCTTAGTTACAAAAAAAAAGCAACAACCCAAAAACATGCTTCTTTTGAAGATTAATCTATCAGACTTGCAGAGCATTATCCTGGATTCCATCTTCCAATATTTCCTTTAAAAGTTGCATGTGCAGCCGATTCCAAGACTTCAAAACATCTCCACTGTGTTCTGAAAACATTTATCTAAATACATATTTTCTCATTTCCTGTAATGCTAGAGGAGATGTCTTTTGTCAAGTAAAACTGACCATGTTTGTATATTAGGAAAAAAAGTGGGTTACCTAGCTGCAGCTTTTACTTAGGACTAAATACCCAGCAAGTGAATACAGTATAAGCACAACAGTATGAGAGTTCCTCCTTATGGAATGCTGCCAGAATTATCTGTTCAGATAAATGACCTGACAAAAAGCAACCATAAATAAGGTTACTCTTTCAACATGATAAAGTTGACTCATGTTCTGCCCAAGCTGGTTTTGTATAAAACAGCAAATAAATCTAAGAGATAAATATAATGCAAAAGGGATGCTTTTATTTCAGATAAGTTTGTTGATTTGTTCAGAAACCACTTAGGCAGCAATTTTTGGCATATCTAAAATGGTTTCTCTGAGTATGTGCAACTCAGATCCGTTCCCATCTTACGCCACTATAAATACTGATTATTTCATGTCCCACCAAAGCTAAAGTGTTGAAAAAGACCACAAAGAATTTTAAAATCTTCTCTGAAATTATCAAATTTACAATCTGAAATTTACTTTCAGTGAATAAAGTAGCAATATTTTTACAAATAAATGCTTAAGCATGCAGTCCAGGGATCCCTTTGAAGACAAAGGATCTTGTATACTACGTATATTTAAGAGAAGATATATATATTTTTTTTAAACTGAAATAGAATTCAAACTTGGGCATAAACAATGCTGTGCAAAAGAATTTCTGAACAGATCTTCCCTTCCAATTAAAACATTTAGAGACCTACCAAATCCTGGAATGCTTTTGAGACTGGATTTGAGACAGATTTTTTCAAGTCTGAGGTAGCTGTATCGCAGCAGGCAGTTCCACAGGAACATCCAGTCCATTCGTGTGCGATGGTTCATGATAATGACACTCCTTTCTCCAGGAACAAATCCATCACCAGTGACAACCACCTTGGCACCAAACACCATCTCCAGCAAAGCCTACAAATAATACATCTAATTTTATGACTTTACTCACCGAAGAAAAACAACAGTCTATCATCAATGCAAATTAATCTCAGTGACATCACTTCATTTGTTCACGCTCACTATCACTGGTAAACAAATTTGTTTCCTAATAAAAAAACAGCTTTTCAACAAGGATCAAGCTTGTGACACTATCAGTACTCAGCAATATTTCATCACAGCAAGAAATTACAGTCCCTATGTTCTCTTCACTGATAATTATTGCTTACCTCCTAATTTCATTGCAGTTAGTAAAGGAGAAAAGGGTACAATATTAGAAGATGAACCTTGCAACCCTTCAAAACAAACAGAACAGAAAAAAAAAAAAACACAATCTGATATGTAACAAACCTTCATTTATGTCACAAGATATGCATTTCTGAGCACCAATACAGTATCTTATTCCAGAAAAACAAATCTTAAAAGGAGAGGAACAAAGTCCCTTGATTTCTGGAGAAGAGATGAAGGGAGAGACCTTATGCACATCACCTTTCTACAGGAAGAGTTCAAAGAAGAGACCCCCAGCTACAAAGCTAATGCAATGTGAGGACAACTTTATCTCCAAAGGAATTCCTTCTTTTCGACCTGAGACCATTTGTCTAATATAACTAGATGAACTAAATTCTATGAGGATTAAGTAAGAGAATAGCGAAGGTCAGCAGCGCATACCATACAGTAATTTCTGTAATTAGATAGCTGGAGCACAGTTGGAAGCAGAAGTTTATAAGAAGAGTCATTTAGGAATCTCTGCAATTTAAAAGAACCTTTTGCTTGTTAGTGTTTCACCCACCCTTCTCAGATCAGCATTTGACAATGGATAAAGATAACATGAAAAGGCCTTTTCAAGAGTACAAACAACACACAGCAGTGATTTATCTATACATTAAGCTGTAGAAGAGAGGGACTGTAAACAGGAATACAGCCAACATTCACTGAGCGGAAGTATTACCCTTCATAGATGGTTAAGAAAGTTACGGTCTGTTTAAAAAACAAATTATTGAAAAAAGCATTAGTAAGCAAAATGAACAGTTACTCAGAACTTGGTTCACACTGTAACTTACCACTGGAAGTGTGAGCCACGTGGCCACAATGCGGTCGGTGATCCAGCGATACCAGGCCGGGGAGATAAACATCAAAGGTAGAAAAGGACCAAGCATGAAAATACTTCCAAAAAAACTTCCCAAAAACAGTGCAACTACGAAGTATATTCCTTTCCATGACACCATGGCTCTGAAAAAGTAAGTTGGCAATATGTTAGAGAGGCAAAGTAATTATAGAACTCTTCAGACCTGTAGGTTCAGTCTGAGGTAGCATTCCTCCTTCTTTTCATAGCTAACAACACAAAATGACAGTAAAAGCAAAAAGCAAACAAAGTGTTCTACCTCACAAGTAGCTTTTGGAGAACAACTACATAAACACAGTAATCTGTAAGACACACTAACACAGGGGTCAAAAAGTACCAGCTACAACATAATTTCCACCACTTACTGCAATATGCAGTTCCATTCTGAAATCTTAAGAAGGCTATTTTTAACATGGGAAGGCACAGAAGACGACTTACTGTGAAACAGTTTAGCTTGGAAGGGTCCTTAAAGCCCACCCAGCCCTACTCCTGCCCAGGGCAGGGCTACCCCCAACCAGGGCCCAACCAGCCTGGTCTTGGGCACCTCCAGTAATGAGGCACCCCCAGCTTTCTGGGCAACCACCACCCTCTTAATAATTTCCACCTCGTATCCAATCTAAATCTTCCCTTTTAGCTTAAAGCCATTCTCCCTTCTCCTATCACTATCAGACCATGTAAAAAGTCCTCTTGCTCCTAAGTTTCCCTCAAGTACTGGAAGGCTGCAATGAGGGCTCCCCAGAGCCTTCTGCAGGCAGAACAAGCCAGCTCCCTTTGCCTTTCTTCACAAGAGAGGCACTGCAGCTCTTTGATCGTCTTCAGAGCCCCTGTTCCAACTGTTTCTAGTCCTTCCTGTACTGGGGACCCCAGAGCTGAACACAGTGCAGCAGGTAGGGCCTCAAGAGAATGGAGCAGAGGAGGACAATCACCTCCCTCACTCTGCTGGCCACGCTTCTTCCGATGCAGCCCAGGATACAGTTGGCTTTCTGAGCTGCAAGCACACACTGCCAGCCCATGTGCCATTTTTCATCAATAAACATCTCCAACTCCCATCTCCTCAGAGATGTTCTCAACTCATTCTCCATCCAGCCTATATCTGTGCTTGGGATTGCCCTGAGCTAGATGCAGCACTTTGCACTTGGCCTAGCTGAACTTCGTGAAGTTTATATGGGCCCACCTCTCCATCCTGGCCAGGTTCCTTCTCTCCATTGTGTTGTCTACACCACAAAGCTTGGTGCTGTCAGCAAACCTGCTGTGGATGCAGCCAGTCCCACTGTTTGCATCGCCAAAGATGTTGTATGATATAGGTCCCAATACCAACCAATGAGGTATTTGACATTAGTAAAGTACAAACATTAGCAATTTCTAAAGATAAGGAACTTTGCTTTTTTACTTCTCCATCTTGTTTCTTCTTTCTAGGCCCACAATTACAGAAGTTTGCCTTACTGTCTAACCAGGGTCAATGTCTGACCTTCAGAAACTATTTGAACTTACAACTGATCAGTCATTCTGAGCAAGATCTTCCTTTTCAATACAACAGAGCAGGCAAGCAGCATCTGCAGTCCCCCAGCTCACTCTTAGTGCATTTCTGACTCTTTGAAGTCTGCTGTACTTCCACCGTCCTTCTCAGTTATTTTCCAAAAAGCCAATAGCTTTTGCTTGAGAAAGTCACTGAGACTTGAAGTAATTCAGTGCCTATGCTAGCTTCTAGACTGCCTTATTATACATGCACAACGCATAGAGCTTCTGAATGCATTATGGCAGAACACGCAGCGATCCTCCAAGCAACTGTAATAGCTGTGAGCTTTCATAATTTAGCAACTACTACCAGTTATGACAAAGCAGATGTGGAAATATCAGTTCTTTAAATTAGGGCCTAAATATAGACTGTTTTCAACTATTTACGGCTCAGCCAATTGTTTATAAAATGAAAGGTTAAGTAGAAGTCACTTTCCAGTCACTTCACTGAATTCTTGTTTCGACAGGCTGTTTTAGAAATTGTAAGAGCTCAGATGGACAGGACTTCAAAAGAAGAAAAACAGGAAGCTGGTGTTCTTAATTGGAAGTCAGCAATGGAAAAGTAATCCATTAAGACTTGTGTACTCTAAGATTTAATCCATTAAGATTTGTGTACATTCATGATTTATCTCAAGCTTGTTTTGTGCCACGTCCATAGCAATATTGTTTCCACAGCAAAGTATTCCAAAGTCAAAAATCGCATCCCGATTGTCGCTAGCACAGAAACCTGCTTCTTCTACTTGACACTGATAACTCACAAAAAAGTAACAGCATTTGGGGATAATTTTATGTTTAAACAGCTTCATCATGTGCATTTTTGAAGGCAGGCTGAGAGCAGAGACCATACAGATTTGTCAGCGTATGAAGGAAACAAAGTTGTACCAAACTTGATTTCTGCAGCATGGCAAGAAGAGTAACACTAAACGTTAACTGCTGATAGCTGTTTCAGAAAGATTTTGAAAAGAGTAGAATTTGAAGTTGTTTAAAAAACGACACATTGTTTACATTCTGGAGTGCAAAGCCCTCTTTTTGTTGCAAGAAGCAAGGCATGAAGAACCAGCCGGTCACATCTGCACACACTAATAGGATCTATTTTAACATATCAAAGGGTCCTTGAAGAGCACTGCGCCAACTGCTCTACAGGCTTTCTTGTATATGGTACAGCAGTGAAGGAAGGAAGGCTGAAACAAACACAGCTGAGGGCAAAAGAAACCCAGAGAACAAAAGAAATAGCAGCAGGCAAAGGAAAGCACTAATTGTAGCAGGTCTAGAAACACTCTTCCTAAAATACCCAGATTTGAGTCCTGCAAAAGGGCATAGCATTAAAATTCAATATCACTGATCTGATCAGGCTCACGAACTTTTTGAGGAACAAACACAGCAAAACAACTGAAAACGGCTTTCCAACCCACTAGCAGCACAAGCACAGCACTTGGTCAGCTTCAGCCAGCTGCAGCGGTTCTCTTGGAGGCTGCTCAGAGCCACGGCTCAGCACAGCAGGCACGCACACATCTGTCTGGCACCCCGGCCCCAGGACACAGCTGACAGCACCCAGATACCCAGTTTTCCTAAGAGAAGGCACTGCTCTGCCATCCTCCCAAAGTCTTTTCGAAAGCAATCTAGGTCACTTGCTTGCAGACTGAGCTTTTCAGTTTACATTATTCCTTCCCTCAAATTATAGCACGGAGCCAAATATTTAAGAAAAATCCTTTCTGTATTTTATATAGAAGACTGTCTTGTAAACATAATTTCTTTTTTTTTTCAAGATTGAAGTATGTGAGCTATGGTAAAGACTTGGGGAAGTTCTGAAGTTTCCCTTCTTTCACCTGCACTCCAGCAGCGTTTTGTTCATTGTAACAGCATATAAATATATACTGCATCCCACTGGGATGAACACTGCCATGCTTATTCCTAAACACAGAAGATCATAGAAACCACAGAATCATTTCAGTTAGAAGGAACCTTTAAATATCATCTAGTGCAACTCCCCCTGAAATGAACAGGGGACACCCACAGCTAGAAGAAAGATACCATGTGTTTTTGTCATTCATCTCTTGCAGGTACATTTTGAAAGTGTGATACATACTGCATCTTGTTCATTACGTATGTAAATAAAACATATTACCTTCATACTTGCACACATGCATTCATGTAGAATAATGGATAGAGCTTGCCATTGACTAACTTCCAGCACAATGAAGTACATACCATGAAAGCACACATGAGAAACAGAAAAACAGCTCCTAATGAATTCAAGCAGAACTGCAAAGAAAGAACCCTGTGCTAAGGTGAAGAACAGCAGAGCGTAACCATCCAGCTGGCCTCCTGCACGCAGCAGTCAGCAAGACCATTTTAGTAACCGGGTGGCATTGTTAACACTCCCAATTCATTTGCTCTTGTTTGTGGGTGCACACGATGGAATTACAGCCTGGACAACAGGTTACGTGATTAAAAACGCTCCTTCAGAATGACCTCCCTCAACCTGCTGGTCACGATTCTCTTCATGTGACCAAGAACACGGTTGGGCCGGGCTGTGAGTGCACACTGCTGGCTCACACCGAGTCTTTCATCAACCAGCACCCTCAAATCCTTCCCCTGAGGGCTTCCCTCATGCCATTCTCCATTCAGTCTATATTAGTGCTTGGGACTGCCCCGACCCAGGAGTATGATAACTCTCCTCCTATCTCACACCTAGATTGGAACCAGAGTGTTCTTGTACACACACATCACCTACCCTAAGTCTAGCATATGCATTTAATGAAAAATGCAAAAGTACACACCAAGAGTTTCAAAACATGATTGCAAAAGCAACCACACTGGAAAGGTACCTCACGAGAACTTGTACAAATGGCCTGATGCAAAAGTGAAAATCTGAAAACAAAGAAAACCCAGAGCTGATTCATTCGAGAGATGAGATACCCAAGAAATCAATCAAACAATTACATGGAAAGTCTGAGCAACAGAAACCAAGCATTTTCGAAGTACAAAAGTACTTCCTTATTGCTGCTGACAGCTCTCTCTTCCTATAGCAGTAGTTAGCCCTGGATTTGGAATACATAAAGACTTCTGTCCATTTTAGAGCCACTCTCTGTTGGAGCTCTATCAGAGCTGCGGGAAGATGGTCAAAACTATTTTGAGACTCAGGCTCAAAGCTGCAAACAGAAAGACAGCATCCACGTTCTGGGTTTAGAGCTCTTCATCTGTTTTGTGGCAGAACTCCAAGTTATCGAGATACTCTTCGTGTTCTTGTCGCCATAGCAGAAGGAAAACACGCTCTGTCTCCAGGTAACAGGAAACAGTAATTCTTAAAATACAGTTTTTGTTTTACATTTTAGTTAATTCTAAAAATTCTTGGCTACGGTGGGATAAATTATTTCCCAAAGCAGCTGCATTTCTGTCAAGCTCATCTTTATTAAAATATTTTCTTGAAGTTATTCCACAATTCCATGCAGTTTTTGCATAGTAACATAAAGTAGAGGCATCTTCCTGTGATCGTATTCTGGTTCAGTTCATTTATCATCTTTATGATTTTATTTAAGATATAGCTGGAAAGACAAACCATGGCTTGTTATGATGTTTTCAAAAGGCCTTAAGTAGGATCTGTGAATTTGCTGTAGAGATCAGGCTTTTAAGTTTTTCTTCCCAACTCTTTCTATGCCTTAGAAGTGTGCAAAAGATGCACACAAGTATATCTGGCTAGAAACAAGAAGGTTCCTCTGAAGTTAAAGCTTGAAGTCTCACAATAGTAGACTCAACACATGCTTCACATTTCCTGAACAGTGTCAGGACAATTTGAGTTTCTTGTACAGTTTAGCTGTCTTCCAAATCCAATTAAAAAACAAACAAATGAACAAGATTTAGCCTACACTACTGAACTGGAATCATAGAGTCATTAAGGCTGGAAAAAACCACTAAGACCACCAAGTCCAACCCCATCCCACCCCCATCACACCCTGACATTGTCCCTCAGTGCCACGTCTCCATGGTTATTGAACACCTCCAAGGGCAGTGACTTCACCTCCTCACCAGGCAGCCTGTACCACCGCCTCACTGCTCCTTCTGAGAAGTTTTTCCTAATATCCAACCCGAATCTTCCCTGGCACAACTTAAGGCCATTCCCTCTTATCCTATCACTGCTACTGGGAGAAGAGGCTGACCCCCACCTCACTGCAATCCCCTTAAACGATATTACAAAATACTACCTGACAGAGCCAGCTTCCTGATAACGAGAGCAATTTTCAAGTGTTTAGCATTATGCGGTCAACAAATCAGGGTTTATTACAGCACCAAAATAAATGGCAAATAAAACAATGCTGCGTGGTTTCTAGTCGGTATGGTCCCCTTCAATAGCCACAGGCAATAAAATTGCTTGTTCAGTAGTCTTTATGAGCTGAATGAGGAATACCAGGCACTCAGTTTAATTTTTTTTTTCAGTCAATTACCAGTGGAAAACGTAAACACGACTTTCAATTAAAATTGAGCAGAACCTCATACAGTCTTTCTCCAATGCACTCACAAAGAAAAATGCTCCCAAGTCAGAAGATAGGCTTTTAAAACCTTTCACCTAAGTAAAGTGAATTGGTCGTCTTAATGATGCAATTTGTTCATATCCTTAGACCAGTGAACACATAAACAGAACTGCCTGGAAAGGGGAGCATGCAGACAGAAAACCCTTCCCAGCTTGCAAGGCAAACAACACAGGGGTCCCAGCAGCCCCTGCCCAGGTGGGCCAAGTGACAGACCACCGGGTAGGCAGAGAAACTGGAATGGAAATGACACGTCCTAGCAGAATGCCTCCTGCCCAACAGATTGCCTTTTCTATTACAGCGTTTTACAGCTTTTCTCGTAACAGTTCAATGGAAATTTTCACCAATTCTTGCACTCAGAGCAAGAAATGAGTTTCGATATAATGCTATTTTAAAAAGAAAGTTGCTTACAGTTATCTGTTGTAGACTGACTCAGTCTTATTTTTCAGATCCACAACTCACCCCGTCTCCGATCACATAACTTCTCACTTGTCCCTCTGTTAAAAGAGCTTCAGAAACAACAGAAGTTTGAAGAGGCTGAATTATATTATGTATATTTATAATAATAAATATTATAGACATCCCCTCTAATTAGTAGCACATAAGATACATGCAAGAAGCCCCATCAGTTTCCACACATCCATTTATGAACTACATTTTATTCCTCATGCCTCTCGTGTCTTCAGTGTTATAAGGAACATACGCATATGGCACAGATCAACACCATATGTGAGGAAATGGGCACTTGACTGTTAAAACTATTTCCCTTTTACTCAGTTCCTGCCTTTAAAAAACCTTCAGGAGATTTAATATATGCACCATAAAATGATATAGAAGAGGACAATAAAAGATAATTACGATCACAAACCACATCCCTGACTCTCTCCAACAATAACATGCACAAATAAAAAGCACAATAATTAATCAGTAATTTCCATAAGTACTATTGATAAAATATGACTGCTGGTGTGCATCTTACCATTTATTATCTCTTTTATTTGCCCAGACTTAATCTGACTATTACACTTCAATAAAAGATGTAATGGAGTATTTGATTTGCTCTTCCAAGTAATCGTGCCTTTCCAAATGCAAAAAACCTGGCCAAGATTCTCTGCAGCACAGCCCTTAGATGCTGCAAGCAGATAATTCACTCAAGGTACAGACATCAAATTGGGCTGATGATTTTTCACTGTAGTTCACTGTAGCACTATTTCCACTGTTGCTCTAGACAACCACGAAGCCAGCAAAGCTTGAACAAGAACACCAACAAAGGTACTTATAAACACTTTGTAAGAGGGTATCAAGTGACAGCTATGGCTATTTTCAGGAAAGAAAAAAAAAATTATGGAAAAGAAATAACTTTAAATCTTTACTATATTCAGAAAATCAAGTATAATTGACATGTTGGGCTGCTGCAGGAATAACCAAGCTGGCCAATTTTGATAGAGAAGAAATCCACGTGAAAATGTGGAAAAAAGTGCTCCTCTTTGAAACTGGAGATGTTACAGTCAAAGTGTTAAATTAAATGATCTTCCCTGTGTAACAGCATCTCAACACTCCAGTTCACAGCTATTCTTAGTGAGAGGCATTCTTAATTTCAGAAGTAGCTGTTCAGCAGTAAAACCACCAACTGGGGAACAGAAATCAAGTTCTGCAAGCAATAGAAAGGAGAGCCTAAGACAAAACTGGCAGCGCATTCCATGGGGGATCCGAAACTGCCACTGGAATTAACCAACATCACCCCCTGAGAACAGTAAAAGCACTTCAGGGTTATTCATATCTGCTGCAACAGAGCCTCAACACACACTCATAAGAATTTGCATTTCCAAGGCTCTAAAACCTTTGCTGTGCCGACCATTTCCAACTGTTAGCTCAGTCTGATTACAGAAGACTAAGGCACCACTTCCTTCTCTCTAAGGATACATCCTTAACTCAAACAGAACTTTCTCATTGGGTTAAGAACACTGAAGAGAAACGGGAGACAAATATGTGAACAAAATCCAAAGAGCCTCTTTCACAAGCTGTATAAACTACCAGCCATCACCAGGTCAGTAACTGCGTGACAAAAAACCCACACCAATTCACACTGTTCTGAACAGATCGGTTCTGGAAACAAAGGGGGAATGCAAGGTATCCAGCTTGGAGAAGGTTCCAGTGAGAGCTTTTGTAGTCATCCTCCGTAAAATCTTTCTGCTTTAGAACAGAACGTATTAACTCAAATAATTCGTGCTTTTCCAGTTACTGTGTATGCTACAAATACAAGTTGCAAAAAGTGAACTTGACTCTGATGTATACTTAGCATTATTTATGCTATGAGAGCCGCCACCTATAAAACAACTTCAACTGCCAAACTCCTTCATTTCCTGGCAGCATGTTACAGGCTATAAAACTTCAGCAGGGCCAGCCCCAGCCATCCCAATGGCAAACACCAAGGCCTCACCCAGACTCAGCAGTGAAGTCAGCTCCACTGAAGACTTACCTTCATTTCCCTATGCTTTAAGGCATCCTGACTAAACAGTACAATCACAGAAGATGGTTTGCATTGGAAAGGACCTTAAAGCCCACCCAGCCCCAACCCCAACCATGGGCAGGGCTGCCCCCACCAGCTCAGGCTGCCCAGGGCCCATCCAACCTGGCCTTGGGCACCTCCAGGGATGGGGCACCACAGCTCTGGGCAGCAGTGCCAGGGCCTCACTGCCCTCTGAGTGAAGGATTTCTTCCTAACATCTAACCTAAGTTTCCCCTCTTAATTTTAAAGCCATTCTTCCTTGTCCTACCACTATATTCCCTATTGCTCTCCTCCTGCTTATAAACACCTTTTAAATACTTTAAGGACGTTTAGCCCTTATGCAAGAGATGAAGAACTGTGCCTACAGACGGATTTATGCCTTCCTCTCTCTTTTTTTTTTTTTTTGAATAATAAATTGCTATTATCAATCACATAGAACTCTGCCAAATCTTTCAGTCTGTGCTACTGCCTCAGGCTTTTTTTTTTTTAATTAAATATATTTCCAAGACAAATATCAACAAAAAACACGTTCATAATCAATGTTAAACATGTCCTAGCCACATAAATGGAAAATTCCGAGCAACACAGAACTTAAAATTTAGCAGTGCCACATTTGTATCAAGAATACGTAGCACGTGGAAGCATACTTAAGCATCAGCAAATATTACATGTTTCTAATAACTTTAAAATCCACGAAAATTGTAATTTTCTGTTCAGTTTGCTTGCAGGCTGGCTGCTTTTCAAGGTAAGCACAACAGAAAAAACCGATCAGTTACCTGGCAGGCTTGAAAGCAAAAAGAGGAAAAATGCAGTGGTTCTGCAGAAAAAAAATACCATTTAATCCCCACCAGAATCACTACAAACTGCTCATTTACATTTGAGCGATTTCTGGACATGAAATCCTGTACTCCATCTGCTATGTTTTGGTGAAGATGAAATATCCAAAAAACGCATAGCCAAAATACATAGGATGCCAAACTACTGCCCCACTAGTAGTTAATGCTGTTTCTGATTCGGGACTCGAGAGCAAGAGGCAAAGTTCTGCAGTGCTTTCCAGAGCTCTTTGGAGAGCACAGAGAGCAGGGTTTGAAAGGGCCCTCTGGAGATCATCTAGTTCAACCCTTCAGCTAGCACAGATGCTAGTTTGCTCAGGAAGATGCACAGCTGAGTTAGATGAGCTCTACTTAAGCTCACAAAGCTCCATGTCTCAGCAGGGATTTCTAGCCCATGTTGATACTCTTGCTCCTGGTTCCAGGGCTACTGAATCTGATTCTATAAAATACACACTTTTTTTTTCTTCAAACTTTAAGTGTTGGCAAAGTAAAAAAGTGTTCTACCAAGATATAATAAAGCAACTGATGTTTCCTGTTAAAGCTGAATGGATTTGGTCCCTCAAAAGCACAGGAAGATAAGAGCTAACGTTTGGTCCTTATTTCTAAAAAGTAGTTTGCATTTTGATGCAAAGGACAGGATGTTTTGCATGAACACTTAACAAGGTCATTCTGTCCCATAACAAATTACCAGTACAGGATGCTGATCACAGAATTCACTGCTGAAGCAACTGGGGAAGTTAACTGCCAGTGCTTATGCAATATTTTACTAAGCATCCAGAAGGCAAATGGAAAAAAAAAAAACAACATATAAGACTAAGATTTTTAGCCTTATGTAAAATAATAGCCAGAATGAAAAAGAACCTCCACTTCTAATAACATTTGCCAGAACCGAAGAGAGACCATAAAAAAAAAATTAAAAGGGTTTTCATAGGTATTGCATTTCCCATTACAAAGACCAGGTCAAAATTACAGTGAGTTTCAAGCCAGCTGCAAATTGACTTGGCAGTTGCAAATTCATTAGATATACATGGCACGGCTGACACATAGGTGCTAAGCAATCCAAGACTAAAGTATCCATGAAATAATCACAGAACAGCGAGTGACCTAGTCAGGGTAATAACCCATAACAGCTACTTGGGGACTACTACATTTTATACTTGAGGAAGGCTCCAAATTAACAAGAGGTAATAAGAAAAATAAGGAGAGGAAAGAAGGAAAGCCTCACAAGAGCTGCAGATGAAGAGCCTCCCAACACACACACACTGGGTGCTGCTACAGAACAGCTTCCAGCCTTTGTCGCAGCACTGATGTAGCCATGAAAGTGCCTTAAAAGCTTCAAAGTAATTGGGAAAGGAACAAAATGAAAGGACAACTTTTAAAAGGCAGCCACTGCTGAAGCAAAAACTGTTTGCATGGTAAAGAAAAGTATGCTGCTTGTAACTTGGTCTGGAAATGCAAAATATCAGTTTCGCGTGGGAGACATGCAACAAGGCATACATAGTACAGGGAAGGTTATGAGTCCATCTTTGTATTAGATACATCATATCCAGAGAACGAAGATACCATCCAGATTTGACAGTGCAGATCATGCTACCAGAAATATTTAAGCTATGGACATTCTCCTAACAGCCTCTGTAGCTGTGGAACATGGCTAATATCAGCTGTACCTAGAGTAGAGCACTTACATTTAACGACCTAGCAATTCATTATTTTCTTTAGAAGAGTTTCTCTTCCAAGAAAATCTAGAATTCTTAGTTATTTCCAAGCAGGAACGCAATCTGACACAATTTTGCTTCAATTTTGAGCAAGAGCCCTGACCTTTCATTAGAATGTTTACACAAAGAACACGGAATTCCTGGAAAGGATCTGCTCTTTTCAATTAGCACAGTAATACCTCTGAAACAGAACACAGAAGAGCTTATCTTGAAGCTACAAAATAAGCTCATTAATAAGGATATGCATGGAAAAACATGCACATTTTTTGAGTTGTGTGTGCAGAATTCCCAAATGCAGTCATGGATCCCTTTAAGAGCTTGAGATGCCTCCAATAAGCATATAGAGGTGACACTTTTGTTTAGGAAATTAGAATTTCTGGACTTGTCAAAAACAGACACTAGTGACATTCCATTTCCCTCTCTTCCTCGTCACTTTGATGCTTCTCCCTGCATAAAATGAAAGTGAACACACTGCTAAAACACTTTCTACTCCCAAACAACCAAAGCAGGGTACATCTTTATATACTGAGACATTTTCCTTTTACACATAATGGCCCGCAGAGAGACGATATAGAAATCAGTCCATACTGCAAGGGCTGCTATGTTAAGAAAAAGACATCACAAGCACAGCCGCAAAGCAGAATACAAAAGCAAGAAAATTAAAAATAACAGAAGTGACTGTGAAATATTCTTATGTCCCAGAGCTAAGTGACATTTCTCAGATGAGCGTGGAACAGACAGCTACGTTACCCTCTGCTGAGATCTACAGCCTTGACATCATTTCTGTTGCCAAGAATGACCCCTCAAGTAAACAGCCTGGTAAACAGAAGCAAGCATAGCAATGGCAAGTGATGCAATACAAAAACTTGGTAACACACACTACTACTTGGAGTTTGTTAAAACTATTTGTTTATGTCAGCAAAATAAACACTAACAAAAGTTATTTCAAGCAACTCAAGTTGCCAGACTTTCATTAAACAAGGGCTGGTAAAATCGTTTCAACTAAAATGCAACAAATTAACTAAGTGGAATCTGGGTCTTCTCTTCTGGTATCTTTCCCAGGCGCATAAAAAAACCAGAAAGACACACAGGATGCTGCTGATCAAATTCAGCAACAAGCAAGGCAAGGATCCTGCCCTTCCACGCTGTCTTCTCTGCTCAGAAGTTTTAGCCTGAGCAACAACTGAAGCACTAATGCCTCCATAGAGGTTACACAGCAGTTCTTAAATTGAAAACTCCCAGTTCTGGCTTTTAACCATTCTGGAGGTTTCTGTTGAGTGCTTCCACGCTTAACACTGATTTTTTTCTTGGATGTATTTTGATCTTAATTTACCCAAGAGAGCTGTCATTCCATGGGGCAGTTCTTTATATGTTTATGGCCTTAAGAGTGCTACACCGAAATGCAGAATTAGACTTTTATTTAAAGAATAACAATTTATTTTTCATAGCTGAAATACAAGCTAAACGCAAATTATACTATGATATCTCTAGAAGAACTATGTGGAAAAACTCCAGGCTGTTACAGCATCAGCTATATGCTCTGAACAGAACCACAGGATGGCTTGAGTTGGAAGAGACCCTAAAGCCCACCCAGCCCCAACCCCAACCATGGGCAGGGCTGCCCCCACCAGCTCAGGCTGCCCAGGGCCCATCCAACCTGGCCTTGGGCACCTCCAGGGATGGGGCACCACAGCTCTGGGCAGCAGTGCAGGGCCTCACCAACCTGAGTGAAGATTTTCTTCCTAACATCTAACCTAAATCTCCCCTCTTTTAATTTTAAAGCCATTCCCCCTTGTCCTATCCCTACATTTCCTTACCAGGAGTCATCCCCAGTCTTCCTGTATTAAGCTCACTTCAGCTTTTCAGCCACCACCACTCCCAAGTCCTTCTCCACAGGCATGTTCTCAACTCACTCATCACCCAGCCAATATTCATTTCTAAGACCGCCCTAATTCCAGTGCAGCACCCTGAAGTCAGCCTTGTTGAAACCTCAGGCCCACGTTTCAAGTCTATCCACGTCCCCTGGATGGCATCCCCACTGTATAGTGTCATCCACCAAGTTGCTGAATGCATACTCAACCCCTCATTCTGTGTCACTACCAAAGATGTTAAATAGTGCTGGTTCCAAAACTAACCCGAGGGATACCACTCGTCACTGGAATTAACACTGACCACAACTCTTTATGATCATTCAGCTAATTCTTTACCCACTAAATGGCACATCCTTGAAATCCACATATCTCCATCTTTAAGACAAGGATGTCATGTGGGATGAAATAAATGATTGATGTTATGATGGTAAGAAAATCACTTTTAGTTTTATGTAAATCTGCCTAATATCCAAAGCTTCCTTCTCACACCCAAATCATTTTCGCTTGCTCCTGCTGCTGTCACAGAGAGGACAGAAGGCACCAAAACAATGCAACAGTGGGAACGATGGAACACGTTCTGTTACAGTGATAGCTCATAGCTACTTGAAAGTACTGCCTTACAGCTAAGCAAGACAAAACAGCATGCTTTCTAACACAATTAGAAGCCAGTTACAATAGAGGCCAAGCAAAATTATACAAGTGAGTTTTTCATCACTCATCACTGAAGGAGGGGGCAAAGTTGGTTCTAAGAAATTTTCAATGGTGCATTAAGGATAACATCTGAGAACAACCTCAGGAACATGGATTCCTGAGTTCTGAACAAGCACCGAGTTCTCAACAACAGTTAAGATTTATTATATTGATTTTTTTTTTTCTCCAGCAGAAAATACAAGGTATAACAATGTGTTTCCCTACCAGTTTTACTCAACCACTGCTGTACAAAAAACGCTTCCACAACAACTTTTAAAAGATCTTTTAGAATCAAACAAATGTATTAGTGAAGTAATCACAAAACTGTAGCGGTTGAAAGGGACCTCTGGAGATCATGAAATCCAACCCCCAACAGCAGTTCCCTACAGCAAGGACACAGGAAAGCATCCAGATGGGTTCTGAGTATCTGTGAAAGGGAACACACAACCGCAGTGGGCAACCAGATCCAGTGTTCCATCACCCTCATAGTGAAGTTATTCCAGCTGGTGCCCCCTGTCCTGTCACTGGGCACCTCTGGAAAGAGCCTGCCCTGTCCTCCTGACACTCAGCCTGCAGGTACTTACAAGCATCCAGGAGTTTCCCTCTCAGGCTTCTCTTACCTATGCTCCTCCAGTGCTAATAGCAGGAATCAATCACTGGATTTTGTGATGTCAAGAATTCCAGAGCACTTAAATATCATTGCTAATTTTGATATATTGATGAGAACATCAGAACATTTAGCTCCTTTTCATTCTTTTTGGTTCAAAAACAATAACAGAAACCACCACTTTGCCTCATAGAATCATCAGCAATTTTCCTGGTGGGATGCAGTAAGAAGTTCACACACAAAGCACTCTCATCAAGGAGACGATGATTACATGACTTGTTAAATACGCATGTTCTCACCTTAAAGATATTTCGCTGGAACAGTGAGAGCACAAGAGGAAGAAGCCACGGACTCTTGGCAGCACACACAAGCTGCCATTACTGTGATGAAACATCACACCACAAGCAGATCCCAGCTCAAGGCATTCTTATGGAAAGGAGCACGTTTCCTCCAATTTTTATCTTAAAAAGTCAAAGAAGTAATTTTAAGAATCATCCTCTAAATCACCTCTTTGCACATACATTACAATTACATTGCCATGGTTCTGGACTAGCAGTTCAGTTGCTTTTTTTTTTTTTCCCTCCTCATTCTCCTGTCTCAAGTCTCTCCACTCATTAGACTGCTCCTATAATCTAGCCTGAGAAAAGAAATCTCCACTTTCCCTTCCTGTGAAGCACCAAATACATATACAGCTTATTTTCACGGTAGCCTGACCTACAGGGGTTTAATATTAAGAACTTCTGAGCAAAACAGGTGAGCACCATAGGGAAATCTAAACATACACTTAGCCTCAGGAACTCTCCTTATACTTCATGAGACACAACATCCTTCCACATTTCTTCTGAGAAAAGGGAAGAAAAGAAAGGTGTACAGGATGCCCTGGAAGAGCTCCCACTAATGAATAAAGCTTTTCCTACAAAATACATCACTGCTGCTGTCCCATACAGATTGCTGTCTTAAAAGGCTGCAAAATACAAAACTTAGCTCTGACAAGTTGGTTTTGAGATCAGATCAATACCAAAATTGTATTAGAACTGCAGACACACATACGAATAATGACAATGAAAACTGCTGTTTCTTTTTACATACAAGAAGCGCCTACACATATGATGAATAATAAAAGGCATCAGCAATTTAAAAACCTGTTTAAAAATGAAGTGCTTTTGCAAACTATCCCCCTCCAAGGATGGGGCACTCAAGGCCAGGCTGAATATGGCTCTGGGCAGCCTTAATAACAGACTGTTCAGTACTGCCAGTCATTACAGCACTAACACTGTCCAGTAAGA
This sequence comes from Lagopus leucura, assembly GCF_019238085.1. NCBI lineage: Eukaryota > Metazoa > Chordata > Aves > Galliformes > Phasianidae > Lagopus > Lagopus leucura. The sequence continues at coordinate 93,534,973 of NW_024962252.1, forward strand.
CTTTGAGTTCAGTAATTTTCTTTTGTCAAACTTATTCACTAGATTATTCCTCCCCGCCCCCCAAATTCAGAAACAGTATCATCTGTCTCCAGGCAAATTACTTGTAACTCAAAAGAATAAACAGCAACCTAACTGGGAACTTTTCTAGTTTATCTGGGGACTTTCCAAGCGCATATCTAACTTACAAGAACTTGGCCCTCCAACAACTACTTATCATTATGCCTACGTTCAGAGACAAGAGTACAAAAACAGGATTGTAACAATCAAACATGGTAACAAGTTCTTGCTCAGGGTTCCTACCTGGCTAACAAACGGTGAAATATCTCATATCCAGAATATCTGAACTCCAAAACAAGCTGAGCATTTACACTTCATATATGGAGACGCACAACATGCTTACACAGAAGATGAGCTGCACATCTGCCTAATCCTGCATGGAAAATTCCCTCCATCTCTGAAAGGGGAACCAAATGAGCACTGCCACAGCTGAGGAAACGGCCACTTCCTCCAACTACTATTGAAAAGTTACCTATGACATAATAGCTGTAGGTTAACAAAGAGAAGATTGCTCCAGTTACAGTCCATGTTGCTGTTGGTTTAATTTAGGGTTTGTTTTTTGATTTTTTTTTTTTTTTTTTTTTTTTGAGTTTCAGTGTTTAGTTTGTTCTCAAGATAATTTGCTTTTGAAATATCCCAAACATGGCTCAGATGCAGTAGCTGATCCAACTAAACTAAGCAGCCAGCATAATTTCTTGACAAAATAAGCCCAGTTTTCATGGAGACTGAAGAAGTCCAACCATGAAACTCTCAATATTATAGGCCTGCGTTGCTTACGAGTAAAACAGGTACGTTTCTAATGAAAGAGTAAGCAACATTCCTGATTCCAGGCCTTTCAGTCAGTCACTTACAACTTTAGAGAAAGCAAGCAGCAAGATACAGAAAAACTAGTATGTGTTCATACAAATCAAAGACGCTAGGAGTCCGCATCTGAACTGAATTCATCTGTGCGTGGAATTTTACTTCTAGCATTTAAGTTTTGTTTTCTGACAAATGAATCATTTAGAAATTAAATCATTTCATTCTTTTCATTAGGGAGACCACAGGGTTTTTCAAAATACTAGAGGGTTTTGTAAATAATACAGCATATCTGAACTGTGGAGGAGGTGAGAGAAGTATCAGGCTTGCACGGCAATCACCTTCTATCAAACTTTCACATCTATCACACTGGGGCGTATTCATTTCTCTTTCTCCCATAAGAAGAAATTAGTCATGCAGTGGTCAAGGCAGAAGACAGCTACCCTCACCTTTGTAAAAGACATCAGCTGGCACTTCAGGGAATGAATTCTAGAGGCTGCATCCCAACAGAAACGTAAATCAGCACAAACCAAAAACTTGAGTTAGAAGTTAGTCTTGAGTTAGAAACACTCACTGCCTTCGGTCAATGCCAGGCCTTTGCAACCATCAAAAACACCTGCTAAAATAAAGCCTCCTACTTCCCCCCAGCTATTCCCTCACACAATACACCTCTGATTAATAACAGTTTTCTTCTGAAGTAAATTCCTTACTTCCGATCTTTGTCCACAGGATAAGAAGGGTTATAAAAAAAAGTGGCAATCAGTCCCTATGGAGAATAGATTACAAGGCCTGATTACTTAGACAACACAGAATAACACCAAATATCCACCTCTGCAAAATCCATGGAATACTGGGCAGGAAAAAAAGCTACCTACTTGTCTAAAATCAGCCCAAACTATGGACTTAAAAGGGATCATGAAGGATATGAGTCATGGGGAAGATTTCAGGGAAATTTCACATGAAAAGGAAACCCACAAGCAATTTCGTAGAATTTTCCATGCTCACTGCCCTCCCCCCACACCCTGCTTTTTTTTTTTCCCCTCCTCCTTCCCAGAGGGTTGACGGCAGAGGATAGGCCTTGAAATGCTTTTATTTTTCCTGCTGCTGAAGAGAGAGTGAAATAGAAAATAGACCATGCTACGCTCTGATGTCCTGGTGTTGGTTGCATCTTTTCATTCAAGGAATTAAAAAAAAAAGTAACGAAACACCCATAATGTTTCACAAACTAGCTGTGACAAGCATTCAAGAGCCATGATTCAGATTACCAAAATTCTAAACACATTAGATAACCATTCTACTTCCAGTTTTCAGACGCGCTGCTGAGAAATGAATGTCCAGCTTGCACATGTATCTTTTCTCATCCTACATAAGCAGGCAGGTGAAAAATTCCCAAACACATTCGTCTTGCAGCTGTGTTTCCAATCAGCTGTAAAGCAAACATGTCAAAGTCCCCATAAGGTCATTTGGAATTGATGTCAGTTCACTCCCTGAAACTTTGAGTCAGCCTCCTACCTTTGCTCCTGTTTTAGAGTGTCTTAGCTTCAGCTGGGACAGAACTGTCATCTTCAGATCATATGATGCTATGGCTTGGTTCTAGGAGAAAAGCAATCTGATAATACACCAATATTTAGAGTTGCCTGCTAAGCAGAGTTGTACAGAGCCAAGGCCATTGCACTACTCAGGACCCAAGGAGCTGGGAGGGAAGAGAAGTAGCACAGCCCTTAGAACGGCCATAGGGATAGTAGGGATATTCTATACTGTATGACATCGAGCAGAAGGTGTTTTGAAGGGGATGGGAGTTCATCTGGCTCTCTTCCACTACTTGGGGGCTAGCTGGGCATTGGTCAGGAGGCAGTGAGCAATTCCTCGTGTATCACATGCCATATATACATATGTACATACTTGGCATAATTATCATCCTTTTCTTTTTCTCTTAGCAAACAGTTTCATCTCAACCCATGAGTTCTACTTTTAGCTTTTCTTCCCCAGTTCTTTCTCCCATCCCACTGGGACTGGAGTAGGGGGGGGGGGGGGGTGGTAGGGGCAAGAAGTGAGCTAATGACTGTGTGGTGCTGAGCCACTTGCTGGGTAAAACACAGAAACCAAAAATTTGAGGGGAAAAAAAAAAAAAAAAAAAGCCCTATACATGAACAGAGGTCCAACAGGCTTTATTCAAGCAAATTAGCTTCTTTCTGCCTTTCTGCTGTCAGTATCTTATGTCATCACTTAATTAGAGAAAGAGAAAAGCAAAGTGCTTTACTGTTCTAGGTCAGCATAGCTTTCTTTTTTTTTTTTTCTTTTTTCTTTTTTTCTTTTTACAGAAAGCACAGCACATTGGAACTTCTCAGCACACAGGTCACAGTGCTCTGCTTGATACCATTTCCTGCTTATACACTTCCAGCCTCCACAGCTTCTAAACATCCAGTTAGATTTGGTCTGGATTCTGAATAGGGTTGCATTTCTGAATAAAGTTTAACACAGTTTGCAGGGTAATTTGTCTGAATGTGTTCAGAACAAGAAAAATTGAGTTCTCATGCAAAACATCTGTTTCCAGTAGGCTCACAAAAGGATTCTGCTACTAAAATGATATCATGTTTGTCTCTAAAACAAGCATGTTTCCCAAAAGCCTTCCACTGAGACCTTCCATGGACCTGAACCAGATTTTTAGCTTTTGCTCTCTTCAAAAAGCAAAAAAAGCAGAAACTGTATAAGAAAGCTAAATAGAAGCAGCAGCACAGGAATTGAAAAGAGCTTTTTTGACAATGATCCTCAGATTCCAGACTGTCTCAGTTTGGGTGGCTGCTCCTCCTGGTTTGGGAATTCCAGTCTGAAAATCAGTGAGCTCCTCAAAAAAATATCTCAAAGAGGTTGCAAGTCTCACCATGACTTACACTGAGTGAAATGGTTTCACAGAATCAATTACTTACTCTTTGAATGTGACACGGTGTATCTCATACACAGAGAGAGTGGTGAGGTGCTGGAACAGCTGCCCAGAGAGGTTGTGGATGCCCCATCCTTGGAGGAGGTCAAAGCCACGCTGGATGGGGCCCTGGGCAGCCTGGTCTAGTATTAAATGGGGAGGTTGGTGGCCCTGCATGTGGCAGGGGGTTGGAGAATCATGAACCTTGAGGTCCCTTCCAACCCTGGCCATTCTATGATCTGTGATCAGAATTAAATGGGAGACAGGGAAAACAATGAGGTACTCTGAATGCCTGCTTTGCCTCAGTCTTTATGAGAAAGGCCTTCAGGATGTGCAGGTCTGAGAGAGCAAACTGAAAGGCTGCAGCATGGAAGATCCACACCTGATGGAAAAAGATCAGCTTAGGGAATATTTATGCAAGCTGGGCATTTGTAAGCCCATGTGGGCTCTGATAGGATGTACCCACAAGTGCTGAGGGAGTTGGCAGATGCAATAGCAAGGCAACCTACAATCTCTGACCAAACATGGTGACTGGGAGAATTTCCCAAAGATGAGAGAAAAGCAAAGGCCACTCCTATTTTTGAGACTGGGTAAGGAGGTCCTAGGGAACTACAGACAGGTCGGTCTCTCCTCAAACTCTGGGAAGGTGAAGGGGCAGCTAATCCTGGACACTATTTCCAGGCACAAGCTGATGGAGAAGAAAATCATCAGGAGCAGGAAGTCACACTTCACCTATCATGTAAGCTTCTATAATAAAAATGACCAGCTTGATGGATCTGGAAAACAGCTCTGAAGGAACTCTGAGTTTCAAGAGTTTCCAAACTGAAAATAAGCCAGCTGTGCCCTTGCCACAAAGAATTCTAACAGTATCCTAGTACACATTAAGCAAAATTATTGACAGCAGGTGAAGAGAGATGGTCCTTCTCTGTTCAACAGCAGTACTGCTGCACCTGGAGTACTGCTGCACAGACATACTGGAAAGGGTTCAGTGAACAGCCATGGAAGTGATGACAGGACTGGAGCAACTTCCCAGTGAGGAAAGACTGAGAAAGTTGAAACCCTGCAGCCTAGAGAAGAGATGGCTTGGGAGAATCTCATCAGTATCTATGAGTACCTTAAGGAAAGGTGCAGAGGGTACGGAACAAGGCTCTTCTCAGTAGTTCCCAAACAAGACAAGAAGCAATGACTTGCTGATACAGAATGCCTTTGGGGAAAAGAAAAAGTTTCCTCTCTCTAAACTCTCGTAATAGTGAATTCATTGTAACTCCAAGAATGTAAAAAAAGAATGACCTGTAGAAAACAGCAACATGTTCAATTCAAGACAGTGAAACTGCAGTCAGTCACCAACATTCCCAGAGTCAGCTGTCTTTGTGACTGCCATTAGTGGTTGCCACACACACACAACCCAAACAGCTATTTTGCAGTTGCAGAAAATATCCGGATTGTTGCTCTAAAAATCTGCTTCCTGTCCCTCTGGACATTGTTCGGCCTTGGTTTCTGATCCTGCTCCTCAGCAGTGGCCCTTGGCACTCCAGTCCTATCACCTCCTCCTGCCTGCATGCCTTCTGCTCTCAGCCCTGTCTCTGGCCTGCTACTCAACACCACCCCCTACATCTCACTCCACACCACATCCAGTTCACTCCAGCTTCTTTTGATCACATCACTGAAGCCAGAGGAGAAACAAGCAGGTGTAGATCACAGGCTCTCTAGACAGAGGCTCCTTGTACATCACTGTTTTCCAGCTCTTCACCACAGTATTTCATCCCAATCTGTTCTAAATTACAGGGTCTATTCATCCATGCCCCATTTAAGGTTCATCTCAATCAATTAGAAGAAAAGCACCAAGCAGCTAACTGATGTTCCAGCTGCAAGAGTAATGGATGGTATCAAAGAGCAAGTATATGCCTTAATATTTCCTGCAACCTTAATAGAGAGATCAAGTCTCCTTCATTGTTCTTGTTCCCTGGCATTTTTGTCGCTGCACCTACTGTGAATTAAATCAGATCTGAAAAAGAGTCTGGTTTGTTTTATAGGTTCTTTGGGAAGCTTTGTTGTTATCCTGGGACAAGGAAGTAGAGCAACATTTACACAAAACCTGGCAAGAAGTGGCAACACCCTCTTTTCATTTGTTATTTTGGCCCCCACTGCTGATATTTGTGGATTTTTATTCTGGAAAAAGGATAAAGATGAGGAATTGTCTGAGGGAGTGTTTGCTGGGCTTCCTGCCTTCAGTAAATTGGAAGACTGCCCAGGCTAAAGAAAGGACGGATTCTGTAAATCCTGATCTAATCTGTGTTTAACAGAATAACATTTATAGAGAACGAGTATTTACAGTGTCTTGACCTAAGATACCTTGTATCTTGTATATGATGCTGGGAAAAAAAAAAAATTACCAGTGGAAGAAGCATAAAAACTGCCCAACTGAGGAACTGTAATAACAGTAGCCCACCCAGTGGTATGCCTGCCCATGTCTTGAACCTTCAGAAGAAGGGGCAGGAAGAAAGCCTCCAGTATGCAGTTATGGCACTTTTATTCTTAGTCTGTTGACATTAATCTGTAACCATAAAATACATGTTCTTATATCCTTCCCAACATTACTCATTCATTAACAGATGGATCTTGTTTTCCATAAGAACAAAGGGATTATGCCTGCTTAAGCAACATACTTCGAAGCCTTTTTCACTGTTGCTGAGCATCCAAATCTACAAACATGAGTGACTGACAGCAAGCAGATAACTTGCCCATTCAGGGCAACAAAGGTACAAATCCCACCCAGCTTCACTCAGCTACCACTAACAAACAGGTAGGAAGAAGTGAGGGGAGACCCGTGTTGTTAGCTGTGAACAGCACCTCAGATTACGTAAAACAACTTAAAGGCTTCAGGGAACAAACTATTAAAGAAGAGGAAAGTAGGAAGGAAAAAATTAGATCTTCTAGGATTGGATAGTTATAATAGAGCAATGGGTGCCTCTCCAAGCCAGGAAGATCTTGCTGAACTTGCCAGCAACAAAACATGCCAACTAAGACTTAATCATCCATGAACTGCTGGAAGAAGCTTCCAACCAAAACACAGAAATAGTAAATGCAACTATCAGTCATTATTTTATACAAGAACAACGTACATACCATGATTCACTTGCACCAAGTCTGACTAAATATATCACTACCTTTAAACAGAAAATGCATGCAATGATTTAAAACTAGAAATAGAAATATGTGGATGTGATGTACCGACTGTGTGATTTTCTCCTATTTTACCTTTCATGTAATCATAGAACGGCCTGGGTTGAAAAGGACCATAATGATCACTTGTTTCAACCCCCTGCCATGGTTGGGTTGCCAACCCCTAGAACAGGCTGCCCAGAGAAAGCGTTTCTGTAGGTGCTTACCAATTTCGCTGCTCCATTCTTTTTCACTCACACTTGCTTTATTTTTCTGTTGTTTACTAAAGTAAGAAGACTACAGACAAATGTGTTTCTAGAACTTTATACAAAATAGGATTGCATCACTACCGCAATAAGCATGCTGATATGAAACGTAGGTGCCACTGTAGCTGAAGAAAAGCAAATGGCAAAGAAGATGACAACGAAACGTGCGGAAGAAAATACCTAAATAAGCCCTTCATAATGAAAGAAACTAGAACTAAAAGTCTTCTAAAAATGTCAGCTAGTGGAACTCAATAAAGGTCAGGACACTTTGAAAAGGAGAGGAGAGAAGATTTTCTGTATTTACATTCCTTTGTTCCATAATTCAGTACAATGTATTCCAGGTTACTTTAATCTAAATGTGACCTTTATTGCCAACATTCTCTGTCATTATCCAAGACCCAATTTTTGCCTGAGGAAGCAAACTTGTTGATGTGTAAGTTGCCTAAACCTGCATCTTGCAGCACGCTTACTCATGTCAGCCTTCAAACTCAATACTTGGATGCCAGAAGTTAACCAACATAATTGATTTCCACTATTCTTGCATAAATCAATATAAACAACAGCTGGGAAATGACTTCACATATTTTACAAAGCCTGTAGCGTTACTGATCCCACCACTAACAAATGGAAACAGGTGAGGAAAGTGCTTTTGTGCCAAAAGAAATCTCATTTAACCACAGAAGCGTGCCAATATAGTTAACTAAAGTATACAGGCACGTTTTGAAGTCACTGAATTTACAGGCACAACAAAATTGTGACAATAAGTGAGCAGCTGAAAAAGGGGAGCATTTGTCATTACAAAGAGGCACGAAGATTTCCTTCAACTAATAGAAAGTCACGCTTTCACAGTTTTTAGAACTGTCACTCCCAAAACGAAAGCAAAATCAGGAACAATAAATTGTTTCTGATACCACACATGCTCCTGAAACTTATTTTTTTCTGTTGGTGGGGGTTTAACAACCACATTTTCCTGTGTTAAAAGTGCTTCTGTCCTTTCTTACAGCGCAAAACCATTACACAAACAAGAGTACATAGCAAGTGTTTCTCTTTCCTTCCTCCCCCAGGAAGGAAAATTATTTCCTCTGGCAGCCCCGTTACAACACACAGAAACTGCTCTAACAGCAGCAGGTTTAAAAACACCACTTTGGTTCTCAATTCACACCCTTCCTAAGACTTAAAAGAAGAAAGAAACCTTCTTCCAGAACAACATCCCTGACTTATTTTAAGCCAAGTATTTAACTCCTCTGAAGTGGATGAAAGCTTTAAAGGAATTAAAGTTACCTTTTATTTTAAAGAGAATCATCTTCCCTCAAGAAGCACCTGTGGGTGATCTCAAATCAATAAAGCCTGTATATCATGTGCACAAAGTTACCTGCAGCATGCATAAAGGATACAATACAGCAAAGAAAACGAGATTGATTTCACAGAACTATAGAGTTTGCAAGGGACATCTAAGAGAGTCTAGTCCCTCTGCTAAAGCAGTTCCATACAGTAGGTCACTAAGCCTCCAGACAGGTCTTGAGTATGTCCATAGAAGATGACTCCACCGCTTCTCTGGGCAGCCTGTTCCAGTGCTCCAGCACTGACAGTGAAGAATTGCTTCCTTGTGTTACTATGGAGCTTCCCCTGTTTTGGTTTCTGCTCACTGCCCCTTGTTCTATTGTTGCTCACCACCAAAGAGAGCCAACCCCATCAGCTTGACTCCCTCGCTTCAGGTGTTTATAGACAGTGATGAGATCCACTCTCAGCCTTCTCTTCTCCAAAGTGAAGTGTCTCAGGTCTCTCGGCCTCTCCTCATCAGGGAGATGCTCCAGGCCCTTTATCATCTTTGTGGCCCTCCACCACACTCTTTCTAGCACATCCCTGCTTTTTTTTTGAGTAGGTGGGCCCAGCATTGGACACAGTACTCCATACGAGGGCAGAGCAGAGGGGGGAGGATCGCGTCCCTTGACTTGCTGCCTATGCTCTTCTTAATGCATCCTAGGACACCACTGGCCTTGGCCACACTGCTGGCTCATGGCCAACCTGTTGTCCACCAGAACCTCCTGATCCTTCTCCACACAGCTCTTTCCCATCAGGTCATCCCCTAGCCTGCACTGATGCATGCAGTTATTCCTTCCCTCATGCAAGACCCTACACTTACTCTTGCTGAATTCTGTGACATTTCTCTCTGCCCAATTCTACAGTCTGTCCAGGCAGTGTGGCCTGCCGGTGCATCAGCCACTCCTCCCAGTTTCATACCATCAGCAAACTTGCTGTGAGCAGACTCTATTCCTTAATCCAGGTCACTGACAAAGATGATGAAAAAGATTGGGCATTAATGACCATCTGATGACATCATTTCTTCAGATGTCAACATGTTTAATATCTAACATGGCAAAAAAGAAAGCAATCAGTGGTGACAAAGCAAGAAATCAAGTAGAGAAGTTAACTCTAGGAAACTCAGCCTATACATCCTGCTGTTGTTTCAGAATTTAGTCAAGCAGCTGCTACAAATTTCAACCTGTACACTGCAAAGACATTCAAACCACTCTAAATCTCAAAAAAAAAAAAAAATGTCTCTAGCTAACTTGCTGGTAAACCAGCAACACTGCAGGTTATGGGAATGGCAAAGCTTTAATAAGCCTTAATGAACCAAACAAAGAAAAGGCTTGCAAAACCAGCTTTGCACGTAATACAGCCTATTAAAAAAAAAAACTTGCAGAAAGTAACAGAACACAGTGAAGGTGTACAGACTGATGGCTTATGAGTGAAACAGGCGGAATCTTAGGTATTATATGGGAAAAAGGAAAATTGAAGTGATCTGAAACATCTACCGCCATCACTGCAAGCCTTTTGTACTGCTTCAAGTCATGTTTGACTGTATTCGTCACTGAGAAAAAATGCAATGTTTCCTGATACTTCACTGAAATTCCTCAACCCATCTATAACAAAAACAAATTACAATCCTTTTTAGAAAGAATGCTCTGAAAGAATGCTCTAACAGTTCTTCAGGCACAGTACACATTGAAAATACTTTAAATTTTCTGGCTGCGATTCAAAACAACGCAGCTGGGAATCATCTATCAATTGTCCCACAATACTCAATGTAGACGAATCATTTCTCTTTACAACTTTCCATCTGCAGATTCTCAGATTAAGATATCAAGCACATACATGGAAAATTACATCACGATATATCATAACTAGCCCTTATAAGCTGAAAGTAGGTTTTGCTGTACGCTTTGTATAAGAACCAAACCTCCAATTCCAATTACTTCAACATGGCTGCAAGATGCTCTGTTAAAGAAAAGCATCTACAACCTGCAACGTTGGTAATGTTATACATTTTGATCGTTTATTTTAGTCAATTCTTACTGTGCAGGACAGAGTTTACTCTGCAATGACAATGTTTTTTTCTGAAGCTCTTCAGAAGGCACAGAAGAGTAATATTTTTCATTAGCAAGGAATTTAAGAGAAACTGTAACTTGTAGTCATCTATATGTGTAAAGATGATTACTGCATCCAACAGCTGAAGAAAAGATTCAACTTGTTATCAAATAAGAGAAGCTAGAATGAAATTAAAAATCCCAACTTCATGCCTCACTCATCTCACACATCTCTCATAGCACACATCTCCAACTTACCCAACTGTAGAGATATCAGCTAGTTCGTCAAGTAAGCTTTGTCTCGTTCTAAATATCACGAAAGACAAAGCTGTATTTACATCAAGTAAATCAAAGTATATTTTCACAGTATAAACTTCATGGTGAAAGCCAACAAAGTGTCTCACTAATTAAGCAGTAAAAGCCCATCAGTGCATAGTGGCTTAGCACTGATTTCCCAATGGAAAGGCATCTCAACCAACACCCTTTATCTTGACTGCAGAGGCATCAGATTGAAACTGCAAATAGCTTTTTCCTAGATAGCCAATACAATTTTAACATGAAATTTTGCAAAGGAGAATTCAAAATATTAACTGATCGATTACAAAAGCTGTTTTCCTATTACTCCTCCTTGGAAAACAAACCACATGCCCAATCATGCATATAAAAGACTATTTCACTCTGGACAAAAGCAAAATTTGAAGAGGAAGCTGTACAATTCAAACTGCAGGATCATTTATGATCATTAACTGCTTCAGAGAAACAAACTGGAATGTCGCCAGTTTTAAAGTCAGCTTAAAGGGTGTGAGGTGTTCAGCACCCATCAGCATCCCATTACTGAACTGTAACCTTTACAAAACATTCAGTGAACATCTAGGATATTGAAGCTACATGATCATAGAATCGTTAAGGTTGAAAAAGACCACTAAGACCATCCAATCCACCACCCACCTGTCAGCCATACTGCCCAAAAAGCCACATCCCTAAGTGCCACAAGTGCCTGTTTTGGGAATGCCAGGTGATTTCCATCACCTATTAGCTGCTACGTGGTCTCCTTAAAACAAACTTGCCTTCATGGACATGTGGCTGGATCACCAAGGAGACAACTGAATTTGGTACCATGCTGCAATGGGGAAGCCAAGTTCAGGTAGAAGCAAATGCTTAACATTCCTACCCTCAAGCATCCTATCATCAGGCCAAGGCTGCACACAGTGATGTGGGACACCAAGCCCTCCGACCGTCCAGTGCCAGAATCACCACCATCATTCCACCGAATGCAGAGAAATTACCTAACACCAAAATTAAGGCTGTTCCTTCCCAGCTGGTGTGTCTGCCACATCCAAAGCACACTGTTTGAGACCAGTTAGCAGGGATACATTATTTTTAACTTCATTTTCACTTCTCGTAGTACAGTGTTAAAATTAGCCTAAACTACTCAAATCTTTAGAGGAAAAAAAAAAAGAAAAAGCTATTTTTCTCCCTCTATATTATGCTCAAGATATTACAATCTGAATGTGTTACATGTCATCATTTTTTTCCACAACAGATTATGCTTTTGCAACTCAAGATCCATAGCACAGAGCATATAAATTGTGTGTGCCTGATCTGGAATGTTCTCAGTCTAATTTTTCAGAGTGTTTATCACTGTGCATAAATTCAAAGTTACTATTAGCTTCAGCTGTAGAAGCTTTACGTGGCTCATTTTATAGGTGTCCAATTTGAAATCTTAGCATTCAATAGATCACAATTAGCATTGCTTTAGCAGTAGCTAAGAGTCTCTATCATGTAAACAGCAAAATCCAATTCTTAAGAGCGGCATTCAACTAAAAAGAACTTCCAGGTGACCATCATCAATCCCTCATCCAATTCAATATACAACATCAAGCACATACAACTAGCACAATGGGTTCTATAGATCATATGCTTACAGATGCTTAAGGCATTTGTCAAAACAGCCAGCTTGAGAAATTTAATTTATTTCCACGGGATGGAAGAAAGCATTTTGTTCTTCCTGGATTTCCAACAGTCATAATGAAGAAGTTGGACAGCTTCAACAAGAAGGCCGGCCATTTCCTTGTGCAATATTTATGCTTTATTAAAAATCCCAACTCAACACTTAATGAGGCCACACAACTGTAACACCTAAGCATCCTCTGCAAGGTCTTCATGTAAATAAATGACTGAAGCATGACCTGAAGAGGTAACAGGCATAAGTTCTTCTGCAAGGGAAAATCTGTTATCAACAGATCAATGAGAGTAAGAACAAAGCTTTGGGTTTAATTACCACTTACAATTCAAACCATTACAGTAAGTCTGTGTATTCACTGTACAACTCCTTAAAGCCAGCAGGCTACCCTGGATTAAAGAGTAAATCCTATCCCATTTAATATTCCACAAGCCTGGTTCAGGTTTCTTTTACACGTGCTTCTCTATTTCCCTGTGGAGAAGCAAAACAATGCCTCCTGCTGCTATTAACTGCTCATAAAAAAAAACACTTCTTTGAATAAAAACTTAATATGATAATTCTGAAATGCAGCCTATTTTTTTTTCCATATAAATTCTGTCCATTAAGGAGTATCACTGAAAGCAAACTTTTAGAATTTGAAGATAATAAAGATAAAGCAAAATGACTCTAAACCTTTTTCCCTCCTGCATTAGTTACATTTCGGTTAGAAAACTTCCTTATTCTACATTAGGGAACGACTTACCTACCTAAGGGAGCTTGCTTCTGAAAAAACAAATGTGGCTTTTAAGAAGAGGTTTAGTTTAGAATAGGCACATATGGAACTTCCCTAACTCTATTCCAGAGCAAAAATAGTTTAAAATGTTTTAATTAATCCACTTTTCCTTGACAAATAGTTCCTTCACAATGTTTCTAATATAACTCTACATTGGCTGCATCTTTCCTGACAGCTGGTATTTCCTTAACAGAGAATGTCTCAAATGGCTTATGTATAACATTCCTTCTAAAATTCATTTCCTTTCTGTGTAAGACGTTAATACAGCAGGAAAAAAAAGCAGGAATCTTTCATGCCATGTGGGATATAACAGTTCTAGAGTTTTGCTTTAAATTAGCCCAATAGCTTTTTCTTGGTAGAAACATTATTAATGTGGCTGTAGCTTAACATTTGGAAAAAGGAAAAATACTTGCCCACAACTTTGCTTCTTTCCAGATCACATTCCAACATGAACTTTATTTTTATGTTCTAGCTCTTCAGTACAAGCCCAGTGGAAGTCTGACAGTATCTTAGGGGAAAGAGGTAAGAAGAAAACAATTGTCTTGTTCAGAGGCAAGAGACTGATAGTTCCATATCAAATAGCTTCCTAACCAGAGAAAGAAGCTCTCAATAACTAAGCTCTAAACATTAAAATCATTCAAGCCACTGAAACGAGAAGAAAAGCACACCAGTCTTTCTCAAGAGAAGGACAGACACTACAGCCTCACCAAAGAAGATGCCATGGGTGGGCCGCTCCTCTACATTAACAACAGATCCACTGCCCTGAAGCGCTGGGAGCCTTGTAGGAGCTGCATGTAGGAGAACTGAGGTCTCACATGCACAGACCCCTGGAAAGGCTTCCTTACAGGATACTGCACACAAACAGAGGCATTCAGTCTAAAGTCAGTGCCTGCACCATTGAAAGGTTGTAAAACTTAGCCAAATGCCTGTCACTGCTGTAGCTCTCCAAGTCTTTAACTGATTAAGCAATACGTCTTGATAATTTCCTTCCTCCGTCATGCTATAAAGCCATATATTGCTATAAATCACAATACTCTGACAGATCAGACCATTGTCAGTACTGCACGAAACTTCCAGTCTTCAGTATTCTGCAGCCTATACACATTGATGCACAATGGTATTTTTGCAGCTACTCTCCATTTGAGGTGGGGTATCTCCTAGCCAACGTGCCCTTTTGTGATTATCTTTGTTAATAACTGCACACACACAACAGTGAAAGTCAGTTACCAGAAAGCTTCTCTACAAGTTCAGGTTTGCTTATCTTTGCTTCATGAATTGGCACATTTCTAAACTTCAGCAAAAGCCCATCCAAAATATGCCCTCCTCAACTAATTCTACATTTCAAGTCACAGTGAGAGAAGATGGATGCAAGAAACGTTCTTTCTTTCTAACAGGCCAACTCATTTTAGCACCCAGCTCACAAAAGTAATACCTTTAGTTCTGAAAGCAAGATTTATCCTGCATGCTTTAGCACTCGCATCAAAGCCATGGACAAGCAAACGAGCACTGCAGATATTAACTGAGTTTATGGATGCCTCACGCAAAGCTAAAGCAAGAAGAAAAAGCCAAACTTACCACTTTTCTCTGCCACCACCTACATGTAAAAGGACAAGAATCTGAACACTTTGGGGGTCACAGGAAACAAAGGAATCATTGAATAGCTTAGAGCTTTTAGCTTTTATTCTTATGAAAGTATTTGCTACAGCCACTTCAGAGGCTTAGTGCCCTTACACAAGGGCAAGGCTTGGCAAAGCTGAAGGCACAAAGAGAGGACAGGCCCTAAGGAAATCATGCTAACATTGACTGATGCAATCAAAGCTTACTAAATCCTCTAAACTTTTCATGACGTTACTTTCACTGATTCAAAATACCTGCTATTAGTGTATTTTCAGACATAGTGTGCAGCACAAGGGGCTGTGTCTCACATGGTGCTGTTCTGCAGCAGAATAACCTACTGCAACTACTTTAACAAGAAAAGAATTCTATTTATTTGTCCTGTAGGGAAGAGATAACATAAATACTGCCACATTCTAAACGAGATACATCATACTTAAAGCACTGACTTAAATTTGGGATGTTTTTCTTGCTTATTACAGCCAATACTGCTCAACACATAGTGCTATATCCAATGGAGAGGGGCAAAACCAACTGCTTCTCAACATTTAAGAGACCAAGAGCCTTCCTTCAGAGTAGCACTGAGATACACAAAGTACAACAACCTGCAATGTAACAGAAGCAGAAAAACTTTTCAGTGAACAAAGTCACACAAATGACTGCCTGAAGTAAATCATGGAAATGGATCTCAAAGATACAACCATACATAACAAAATAATGAAGTATTCATCTTGTAACGTACAGCAGACCAACGCAAACACTGGAAATAGTGGAAACTGACAGGGTTTTATTTTAAACTCGGTATTTGAGTGAGAAAATTTAAACCTGATGTTCCCAATAAAAGAACCCATTTCTCTGAGAAAAGCCATAACTCTGGGAGACACTGTCACTGCCAGCGGTCAGAAACAGATGGATGAGCCTGCAGAACACTTTCTGTAAATCACAGTGACACATGAGGATTTTTCTGAGGAAGCTACACTGCAAAACCCATCCATCTCCTGGAGACAGCACAAACTGCAGCAAGTCTGATCTCTTTGTATTTTCTTTTCCTGGAGCAGTCCATCCCAAACTGCAGAAAGATCGCACACTCCCAGAACGCCATACTCCATCTTCCAGTTCTTTAAGAGAGATTAAACCAGTTCTAACACCCTCTTTCCAAATATGAGGTGTATGTCAATTCCCAAAACATTGTTTCCAGTGTCTAATGATGGCTTACACATAAGTTCCGTGGCGATATATTTACTTGTTGTAAAGACAAACCCGGGCAAGAAACCTTGGAATAAATGCCTAAAACTGTTTTCTCTTTAAAGCAAACGACTGCTCAAGTTGACAGATTTACTGATGTTCTCACATGAAGAGGGAAATCTGAAAGAAAGGTCCTGTCAAGGCAGGGCACTAGAAGGAAACGACTCGCCTTACTTTACCAGGCTCCACACAATGCTCCATTCCAGGTAACAGTCCTGGTTATGAGAAAAACCATGGAGCAAAATCCAAAAATATTTATTCCATCTAAGTTTAATAGGATTCAGTGTAAGATGCAGCCACAAATAATCATGAAAAAGTTGCTATTGCTTACTATTGCTGTAATATTATCAGCTTCCTCAAAAAGCACATTCATTACATTCTAGTAGAGCGTAAATAGCAGTAACAAAAGTGATGTGACAGCAAATGGAATTAACCATCTGAGCAAACCTACACTTATTCTAAAATTAACTATTAGGAAGTAGAAGCAAACTGAAGCCCATACAGTGAAACATCTGACAAACTAAGTTTTACACTGCCACATCCAAACCCGGCCAGTGTTTCACTTCTAAATCATTCTCACCAAAGGACCAGCGGGTCAAAGTTACCCACAAGTCTCAGAAAAGCCCACTGTGTTGCCTGTAATGGACATCCATGCCACTCACATCTCCCTGTCATGACATTCACCTTCACCATTCTCTGTGAGAGCACACCACCCTGAGTGCAAGTGCTAACAAGGGGCAACCTGAAAAGATGGCTGCTGGCAGAGCAGTGCCCTTCATCTTCATACATGCCTCCTTCTGGACATCCCCCACATCATTTTTTTAAGCTACATTTGGGTAAATACTAAGGGCTATAAGGTTGGCAACAGGTTTTGGTTTTAAATACTTCTCTAGAGATTGAGCCTACCAAATTTCTAGCAGCAATTCATGGAGCTGTAATAACCACCCGAGAGTCAATTCTGGCATCAGACCCTTTCTGTACATCCTCAGAAACAGCAGCAATGTTGAGCACTTCCCACACAAAGCTTAACATCTGCTACAGACCCATTTGCACCTTCAGCACACTGCCAGAACATGGCAGTGACACCTCGCCTGAGGTACAACACGACCCATCTCCAAAACCACCTGCATTTTACTTTGTTCTGATGTTGTAACTTGGCCGCGTGCCGGTAGAATTCACAACGCATTTCCAAACAGCTACCTTTCAACCTTCAGAAACACAGCATGAAGCGCTTTCAGTGGTATTAATTACATAAAGAGTACTAGTATCGAGACATATTTAGGCAGTCTATAAATGTTTTTAAGTTATAAAAACACTTCAAAAGCATTAATCAGCTTAAAAACATTCATTGCCGCATACATCTCTCTACATATGTTCAATCACATTAGGAGAACACATCTTCTGAAATATGGCTCAAGCTAATTTTAAGCATGGTTGGAAAAGTTTGGCCTACGCTGATTAAAACTTATATTTAAATGAAAGGAAAATTTAACCACTGAAACTGTGCTTAGTTTAGAAAAATAAGCATATCGCTGCCAAAGCGCCGTCCTAAGTTTGGATTGCTGTCTAACTAAAACATTACAAGAAACTAAAATGGATTTTTAAATGTTTCAAGATGAAACACCCATTGAGTAATTTGCAAGATATCCAATTATCTGCTGAATTCAAACACATAATGCTAATGCTTGATCCGAACAAATGCAGTCTGTAGATTGTTTCTTGTAAGGAAAATGAGCAAATCGATGTTAAAAATCAATAACAGCACTAGATTAAGAAAAACCATAATGAAACCTAAGAGCAAAATTACCAAGTGATGTGGAATTAATTACTCAGACATAAAAAAAAATACTGTTTAAAGGAAGGGGAAGGAGTGTTTCGACTCTTCATCTACTGCTTCTGTCCCTCTGAGAGCTCAACAAACTGAATAAAGGCTTCTCAGGTTTTTGAGGAAAGGAAGATTGAGGTTGGATGTCAGGGAGAAATTCTTTACTATGAGGTGGTGAGGTGCTGGAACAGCTGCCCAGAGAGGCTGTGGATGCCACATCCCTGGAGGTGTTCAAGGCCGGGTTGGATGGGGCCCTGGGCAGCCTGGTCTAGCATCAAATGTTTGAAAGGTTGGTGGCCCTGCCTGTGGCAGGGGGGTTGGAGATCCATGATCCTTGAGGTCCCTTCCAACCCTGGCTGTTCTGTGATTGTTCTCCCCACTTTTAAAACTGTATCAGTGCTGTATGAAGTGCTTCGTGCATCACCATCACTAGACTGATTCTCAATCCAGATCCCAGGTGATGAAAGTAACTCCCCACCTACTCAGAACTGATCAGGACTACATGGACCTGTCAGAACCTGCACTGCTTACTACTGCTTCTGTTTGGATGAGCAAAAGAAATGAAGTGCTTAGTTTTATTTCTTGTTTTCCTGTAGAAGCCTGGGTGTTCTGTTGCTTTTTGACTCTTGTAGTTACAACCACATCAGCTGTTACACTGACTTGGTGAAGGAGCACAAAACAGTCCGTGAGCACGTCTAGGGACACAGCAGTTTGTAGAACACTGCCACAGTTCAAAGACTAATTTTTGTAAGAAATTAGAACAGTCTTCAGAAAAGTTGAATCCCTTTCTACAAGCAAAACATGGAAAGCCTTCTAACTGCCTCATATAGATTCACTGGGCTGTCTATTCATTTAATCAAACAGATATACATTGATTTTAATCATGAACAACAGTGGATGTCTTAAGAAGAGCACAAATGCTACGAGCTCAAAGCACTCAAGATTATGCTGTACCATCAAGAATCGCTGGAACTAAAGCATTACTTGCTCTCTTGTTATTCAAAAGGACATCAACAGCAGGCTTATATCAATGGGTGACAAAAAAGACAGCAGCACTCAACAGTGTAGAAGTCTCAATACCACAAAGTAGCAGCCTTGGAAAAGCATTTTTAAAAGCAGTAAAATTTAGGAAAAAAAAAAAAAAAAAACAAAAAAAAACACCACAGTTGCATCAATTAAATCCCAGAAAAGAATAAATCCATTGTCAGATTAAAAGTAAATTCATTTTCTTAAACTTGTTAAAAGACAGTGAGTGAACTAAGCAGAATAACTGTTTTTATATTGATCAGAAAGCTTCCTCCCATTCTGTACTTCTAAGCATATAAGAAACCCCAATAAACACAAACTGAATTAAGGATATATACTTTTTTAATAGTAGAACAAGTTCACAAGCAAACGAGCTCAACTTGAAAGAAAAAAATATCTAGAAGAACAGAGAGAGATGATGTCTAGGCTTAAAGAAGTCTGCTAACATTTTCCTCTAGCATCTCACTGTGCTTGCAGCAGCAACAAGGGCCGTTACAAAGCAGAACTGTCTTCAGTGGTGGTCAGCTTTCCAGACAGACCAACAAAAAGGCACACGAAAACAAACTGCAGGCCTTCTCACACACTCAGAAGGGATTTGTTTCAAAAGTCAATTCTCTAAAGGTTCCATTTTCCCCTCCAATAGCTCCAAGTGTTGACCAACACACATAGCACAAACAAGCCAGCTGCCACCAATCCATAACTAATAAATCATCAAACCAAATTTCGCAACTCAATATCAGATACAGACAGTGGGGAATCTTACCTGCCTGTTCTCAACACCACAACCTGAAGAAACAAACGAACAATGGGTCAGTGAAGAGTATGAATTAAGAGAAGAAAAAAGGAGAAAGGAAAACAAACATCACCTGTACACAATCAGCACAAGCCCAGACAGGTATCCTGTGTGTCTCAAGGAGTTGCAGTGGAAGACAGCAAAAGCAATGAGGTGCATGTTCTGGCAAAGGAGGGCGATGTGTGGGGCAGGGGAGATGACAGCCTGCCAGCCAAAGGCAAGACTGGGAAGAAAGAAAATAAATTAAGACCGATAAAGCAAAAACTAGGAAGTGAAATTCCATCGGGAGAAGACTTGGACAGCAGAAGCCAGCAGAAGCACAGGGTTTGTGCTTAGGGCAGCTCAGGTGATTAAGAATTCAGTTTGGCATCTTTAGAAATAGCAGCTGAGGAAGCAGAGGCTCTGCAGAAGCAGATGAAATACATGCCAGTCTCCCACTTGTGAGACTGGAAAAAAGATTTGCTGGATCAAGTAACCTTAATGCTGCTAAAACTCCACATGAATGTTTTAGTGAACACTTTAATTTTCTTTTCAGATTACTTCTGTGAAAAAAACAGGGAACTCCACAGAAGTTAAAATTTGCTAAGACTGAGATGTCAGAATGTACCTGAATCAAGGGTTCTCTGTGTAATTTCAGTTTGGCTTTTGCAGGAAGACACAATACTGTTTCCCCTTATGACTCTTGTCCTTAAAGTCTAAAAAACACTTTGTAAGGGGTTTCTCTTCTTTTGCACAGGAGCTCTTTGACACACAGAGAATTAGTGGGACTAAAAGTCACTTTAGATTTTTAATCCTTGCCTTCTTACCACTTATTTCCTACATAGGGGCTGCCTTTTTTTTTTTTTTTTTTTTTTTTTTTAATCCAAACTTCAGCAGCTTAAAGTGTAGTCCTTACTCTACTGAATGAGCATTTTGGGATTCAGTTTTTCGAGGTACAACTGCACCTTAACCCACATTAGTGCAAAAGGAGAAAGTTCTCATTCATACGGTACCAAACACTCAATAGAATAACTTCCTACTGACAGAAGGACACCCCCTTGGAATTGTTGGATCAACTGTCCTTGCAACCATCAGATCCATTACAAAGAAAGCAGCAGTAACCTGTAACCTGTGATTGTGAAGGAGAGAGACCATGCTTTTTAGATGCAGCCCACATATCAACCAATGTATTCACACTTAACTGTACCCTAACTTGCTGAGAAGCTAAAATTGCACAGCTGCCACCGAAGCTTATACTCAGAGCATTAAGAAAATACAATGAAACCTGACAAAAAAGGCAGCCAACATCTTTCAGCTGTCTGTGCTCAGTTTAAGACACTTTTAAATCCATGTTTCCCCGTTTGTACAGTCATAAGAAAAACCACCTCAACCTCTGCTACAGCAGAATTAATTTGCGCTTTGATAAAGGTTAGAACGTGGCTGTAATAATCACTACTGAAAAGTCCATAGTCCAAAAGCAGAGCGTAGGCGGTGTTTTTGAAACGAGAAACACCTACCACAAAGTAAATGAGTTATGGAGACACTTAGCAATCAATAAGCTGCCCATTACATAAGCATACTCCACTCCATGAATTAGCATAAGTACAGCTTAAAAATAGAGCAGTTACATCCACTTATCACCATCAATATACATATGCAGCAAAATGAGCTAGCACACACAGCTTAACTCCAGCACTCAGGTCTCAGCAGGCAGTTATGTTCCACGTGGTTTGACTGCCAGAGCCTTGACTGCCAGTGGGATGGAGCTCCCCATCCTACGTTAGGGACCATTCAGGTCAAAGTTCAGCTTTGCTACAGAGTGAACAAAGCTGAGATAGCAGCACAGGAACCAGCAATGGTGGCAGAAGTAACAACAGGTGCAGTAACTACAGCAAAGCACGCAGCTACAGCTGGGAAAACCTGACTGATTTCTTCGTACATACAAGTCAGCAAGAGACAGCACTGCCTCCAAAAGAAAAAGCACCAAGGGTCAGACCACAGCAGGAACCCTCCGTTTATTCATCTATGTAACAAACATAACAACCCCTAAAGCAAGGCTTCTCACACAGAGAACGTATTTCCAGACGAGCTCAAGCACTTCACTTCAGCCACTCCCTGCCCGGCATCCCCCACAAGGCGGCCCCGCCCGCGGAGCAGCGGGATGCAGGTGACAGGCCGGCACGCCGCACCTCGGCCTTAAGAGCCGGCCTGCCCGCTGCTCGACCAGTAACCAAGGCCCAGAGCCCCGGCTCGCGCCGACCAAAAGCTCCCCGGAGCCCGCCCTCACCTGAAAAGGGGCAGCGCAGCGGCGGGAGGCTCCCGCCTCGCTCACGGAACCGCCGCCCCGCCGAGCGCGGCCACAACGGCGCCCAGCGCCGCCGCGGCCACGGCCGCCATGTTCCCGCTGCCAGCGGCGACCTCTGACCCCCAATCGCTTCCGGTCACGGCCGTCAAGCCGTTGTTATGGCGCCGCTCCCGGCCTCGGCCGGCCTTAAAGGGGCAGCGCGCCCCCGAAGCCCTGCTGGCCGCTGCTGGGCTCAGGCAGGGGGGATTTAACGTAGAGACGCGACGCGTCGCAGCGCTTACAGTTCAGCCGTGTGCCGTCCTTGTGAGCAACGGTTTGATCGAAATGACAGGAATTCCCATTGCAAAATCTGTCCTGCCGCTGCCAGGCCTTTCCCCCAAAAGCAGGGCAGCTCGGCTGGGACTCCCAGCAGGGCCGTGTCGGTCAGTGCGTGTAGGGCTGCAATGAACGGCGATAAACAAAACAGAAACAACAAGCATTCCTCTTAATTTTGCTATTAGCTTAAAAAGGACGATGGCTAATCAGCCACTGAGTGCCATACGGTGGGCAAAAAGCTGTGCTACTGCTAATGGCAGATTTTATCATCAAATAATCTGCCAAGAGCCAAAGCAGCAGCAAGGGGCCACGGAATGATTTCCATCATTACGAGAGCAGGGCTGGGGGTGGTTGCCCTGAACTCTCTGAAACTGGCAATATTTCAGTTTCTATTGCACCGAACTTTACTGCTGCTCAGTTAGTCATTTTATACCCTTTCTACATATGTGTTTTTATAAGGTAAACGGATCTGGTGAAACCTCCCCAACCCAAGAAGGAAAACTCCAGGAGTTTTCAAGTGAAGTTTTATGCTGTGTTAGGCCAAACGGAACGTGTCCAACTCCATGGATGTGCTGCATTAGGACCAACGTGACCTGGGCTCTCCGTCTGACCCCCCCAGCCATTCTGTGTGCACAGCAAACAAATCCCTTGGAAAACCTTCTACAAAGCACAAGTGCCAGGGCAAAAAACCTAAGCCTGTAATCAAAGTATGGCTCTTTGGATTTGTAGCGCAGGTAAACCATGGCTCTTTGTAAGCTTGATAAACTAGTAATGGGTAAAAATGCCTATGACTTAATGTCATAGGATGAAGTTCTCTGTGAATAAACCCATGCTAAAATGGGTTAATAAAATGTTGAAGTAGATTTTGTAGCTAAGCAAGTCTTTTTCACACACCAGCGTTTAATTCTTTGCGCAAAAGGAGCCCAGACACTTACCATCTTGCTGTGTCATTGTGGCTCCGGACAAATGGCTCCTTCTGCCTCTTGCACAAGCAGGAATAATGACACTTTCTCCTGGAAGTGCTATCAGAAGATACTAATTAATATTCATAATTTGATAAGATAAGAAAATGTGAAACATTATGCAGCTTTGCTTGTTATGGTGGAAAACACTTAGCTATACGAACTTCCAGGCAGGACATTTTACTTATGCCTGTGGAGAAAACAGTTTGTTAAGACAGATTATAACACGCAATTGCATTCCAGTTTTCCTCAAGGACCCCATTCTGTGTAGTTTGTGGAGGCATCATTTTGTCATTGAAGTGCAGTCTCCTGTAAGGAAGAACATTGCTCTTTTCAGCTATTCACCACAGCAATCTACTAGAAAATGCACGGAATTGCATTTGCAGCCACAGCTACACAGGCATTGTATATAAGCCCTTGAACTTCTCTGAGGTGAGTTAACATAGCCATTTTGTTAGAAAGCAAACAGTCTACTTGAATCTATACATGCAGTCATAATACCCCTACAGTTTTTGTAAAAGTGGAAAGTACGATTTCGACAGCCAAAGACAACAGTGAGGGGAAGAAAAGAATGTTCAGTATTCAGCAAAAAGAAAGAATCTGGCTGACTGGAAATGTATGCACATTTTAAAAGGCCTTGTTAAAATAATATTAGGTACCGGTTTTACCTCCGCAAAAATAATGCTGTTTGAAGCTGCAGTCAAGCTTTTGACATGTTTGAAATAAAACAACTTAGATTTAATTTAGGCCCAAAACAGTTCCTGTGTGGAGAGCTGGCAGTAAGCAGGCCTGATTTATGATATATTTATTCCCTGCATCCCTCGGCTCACCTCCTTCCCTACTACATTGATTTCATCTCCTCCCCACACTGTGATCATCAACCCCGCTAGGTAAAAAGTGGTAGGTACAGGTTGGCCAGAGTGTACCAGCTGCCAAGAACAATAATGATGTTTTCTCACTGGGAGCACAAGTTTATTTCTTTCTCCTCTGAGATGCTGTTGGTATTAACAAATCTTCTAGGAAGGTAATTGTTTCTGAAACCACTGCTCTTCCATCACACCTGACAGAAATTTGTCTCTCAAACTATTGGAGGAGAACTTGCAGCCAGGCTAAAAGCCAGCATGGCTGAAAAAGAAAAAAAAAAAAGAGAGAGAGATAAATTAACTGTGGAATCAATGAGAATCTTTTTGGATGGGGTTGGAATTAAAAAATGATTCAGACTTTGTAGTTGGGCAACACCTGAAAAGTAGAAAGTGAAAAGAGAGAAGAGGTGAGGCAAGCTATCGTCCATCCACTGATAGGGCTTGGAAATGTATAGATGAAGAGCTAAGAATTTAAGACCTCAGTACTAACACAGCAAAAGAATATTTTGGGGCAATACCCAGGGCAGGATTTGTAAAAGGTTTTCAGTGATATGAATTGCTATGTGCCCCTTCAATCTGTCATCTGTAGGCATGGTTCACCAGGGGTTTACAAGTAGCATCATAGAGCTCATGAAAAAGCGCTAAGAAAGTGATGACAGAGAGGAGGAGAAGCTTGAAGCTGGCTTCTCTAACAACAGCAACACACCTTTAACATTTTGCATTTTAATCACCATTGCTTAGCTCTGTCTTTTACTTGCAGATAAGGCCCCCTTGGGGCCTCTATCAGTGCCCAGGGAAATGACAGACCATGTGGCACTCAAGAAAAAAAAAAAGAAAAAAAAAAGATAAGGAGTGTGGAAAATATCTTTAAGCAGCCAGTCACACCCCCCCTAGAACTGCCAAAAAACAGCAGATAAAAAAATTCATGTTGTCCCTTCCTTGCAAAATCCTCAGTGACTTGATTGAGAAAACACTCTAGCAGCTCATGCTGTATATATTCTGGGCTATGCTTGCATCAAAATGTCTTCAAATTGTGACCCGCAAGCACCTTATGTGTCTGGCAAGAACCTGATATTCACATGGTTATTTCCAGCTCCTAAATAAATCCTTTGACATGTAAGCAACTGCAAAGTTAGACTCAAGTTGTAAAATGGTAAATTGAAGAAGTGAGAAGAATCGGAAGAGGAAAGGACTGTGTGATTGAAAGGGAAGGATGAGTAGGGATCATAAATGCAACAGGTGAGGGGTTGTGAGATGCTCTTCCCAAAGACTTCCACCCCAGAGAGCAGTAGAGATACTGCCATCAAGGCTACTGTGTACTCTGTTACCCCTTCAGAACGGCTTAGTGCTGATCCCTGTGATGTGCCCTAACACAACTCATGTGGCTCATTTGCAAAAACTGCAGTACTCCACCTGGATTTTTCCTCTCTCTTGAGCTTCTATGCAAATTTAACTGCTTGTAAGAAGAGCTGAGTTACAGGATATCTGGTTCATTCACCTCCTTGCCTTCGTTTTCCTGCTTTTCTGGAGAGCTAGAGATAAGGAATTGACAAGCCAACATAAGGACTTTCACTTCTCCATCTGCTTATAAAGGAAACCAGATACCAGATCCCACATACCCTCTTAGGTGTGGAAATTCATTAGCTGCTCATAACATGCCTGAGCTGCACTTGTTAAATTTTTCAAGAAGGGGCCCTGACTCAAAGGGTATCAGCACAGCAGTGTGCATCGAAACGGGAGGCAGTGACAGCATGGAAAGACTGCACGGATTTAAGCTAGTACGATATTTCTGGTGCCAGTAAGGTAGGCATGTATCTCTGGAGACAGACTAAACTTGTTCTTTTGCACAGTCCCATGAAAAGCAAACAACAAAGGCCACTATTTACTGCCCTACAAATACAGTAACTGGCACAGGTGATATAATGAATTTAGGTGATTTGTGAAACACCATGAGTTTAAGTGCTTCTTGCTCTCAAATTCAAAAGCCATCTGCAGGTATAACCATGAAAGGCAATTCAATATATTGCTGGTTTTGTGGGCTTTCTGTGTGTGTGTGTGTGATTATTTTTTTTTAACTCCTCAAAGCCTAAGAGAAAATGGATTTAATTCAGAAATATTTGTTTGATTTATTGGCTGCTTGGTTCACAGGAGACTTCCCACAAGGGCAGTAAAAACCAAGAGTGCCTTTTTACAGTACAAAGATTTTACACTGCATCCCTCTCAGTCTTTTTAAACATGCCTCCCTCTTGTTTAAAATACTAAAATATTCCATTCATCATGACTCAGAAATTTCAGAGATGGAAATGATCTATTAAGTCTTACAATCCATCTCCTGAACACTGCAGAACTGCTCTGTGCAGTGCATTTGTATTTTGAACATGTTGTCCATCAGTTTAGAAGGTCACATTACCAAGGTGTTTTGAATCAAATTTCACGTTTGTGTAAACAAATAAATGTTTGCAGTGTTTCAGTGTGGTCTTACAGATGAGCCAGAGAAAGAAGGCAAGTAGTAGCCAGGATAGATGGCAGGGGCCAGTATTAGTGGTTCGTTTTGATGTTAAATGTGATTGGTGCTGTGTGCAGTGGGCTTTCAACTACTCCTCTTTGGAAAACAGTCGCTCTGATGTCAGTCACTGGCAATTTACTGCTGGTCAGTTGGGAACAGCATGCTTTCTACAAATACCTTCCATTAGTCACTGGTTCTGGTCAAAATAGCTGGTTAGAAGAGAGAGCATGCTCGTGTGACAGGAGTTAACAGGATGGCAGAATGTATGGGTCCGTTATCATAAGACACATACTTAACATTTTTTGAATGCCAAAACTTAGCCAAACAGGCTCCGATCTCTTTTATGTTGAGGTCAGGCTGGAGCTGCACCGCTGACATCCAATGGAGCCTTTTGAAAAAAGCTAATGTATATGAGATCACTGTCTGGCAGCAGTACAGAAGTACATTTGCTTGTCTCTGAAATGCAGCCACCTCTGGCTTGAAACATGGCAGCTGTTTAACGTCAAATGGTAAGGATGTTGACCAGTATGTTTCAGAAACGAAGGAAGAGATAGAGGGGGAAGAACATGGAAGAGTCTCACTAGTTTTGCATTCCTGTCATCAGCCTGTTTAGTAGAAGCTTCTATGACAACTACACGTGCTGTCAGTTCAGATACTTGCTGCTTTGACAGCCTTTTGTCTCACTGAAAATAAGCATTTGGGCATGATAGGAGACAAAAGGAATGAAAGGATATAGCTTGGTACTAAGGAGAAAAATGATGCGGCAGAGAAAACACATCAGAGTAAGCAGCACATCAGCATTCAGCTAAGTCGTTCTTCAGTTTTCTCATGGTACAAAAGGTTGCTTTAAGATCATAGAAGTCATTTTGGAGCCTCTAAAAACGTATACTGGGACTCACATGCAGGCATGTTCGATAGCAGAGCAGAAAGAGAAGCAGCAACTTTTGAATACAAAGCTGCTTGTTTCTGGAGCAACATACAGGGAACTGGGTGGTTGCTCCCTAGGGTCAGGGTAGGAGCCTAAGGGTGTAACTGGGAAACTGGGGGTGGATTAATGCTGTCCCTGGAGGAGACAGCAGAACCCGAACAATGGATGGGGATCAGAAAGGGGGCAGAGGAGCCAGCCTTGCATAAGCCATTTCTCAAAGTTACACAATGGAGAATAATACTAATGCAGTTTTATAATGCATTCCTACAGAGATTTAAAATGCTTTGAAAAGGTAAGTAAATATTATAAGATGACAGATGGACAATCCGGAGCGATGCGGAAGTAAGAGACTTCCTTGTAGGTGGAAGGAGAGTCAGAAGGGTGGTGGGGAGCAGAAGTAATGTTCCTGGAGCCCTCGGAGAGCTCGGGGCTGCTGGATAGAAGTAAAACCAGCAAGTTAGGAAGAAGTTTTCCCTAAATCAGGAAGCAAATCAGAGGAGAGAAGCACATTTTTCAAGATGGGAAAAGATGTTTAGTGAAAACATTCCCAGGATTTTATTATCTTTTTCTAACGTGTGCCAAAGGATCATATCCAAGTTTCCAGAGTTGATTCTTCACAGGAAAACTAGGCTAATAAAAAGCATAGCAATTGCACAGTAAAAACAACAACAATAATAAAAAAAGATGCTTTTTGTTTAACCACCTGGACAGATTCAGCACTATGCAAATAAAATGTGGGATAACAAACTGCAAGAGGCAGCTCTCATCTACGGGGGCCTGTTAGACCAAGGCAGTGAACTGAGGCAAAGTGAGCTGCTGCAGGGGAACGAGGAGCAGCACTCCCAGTGGCATGCTCCTGCCCATGCTCTTCACACACAAGCTGCTGCTTGCCATTGGTGCTGGGGACCCTCAGGAATTTTCTCCCCACCTTGGAGAGAGAGAGAGAGAGAGATTTGTCCAGTCATATGAAATTCAGTAACTAATAAATAATCATCTGTGTTTCTCTGGCTTCAACATTAGCAGCCATTAATGAGTGTGCTATGGTAACAGCTCAGTGGCCAGCCAGGCATTAGCCCATTTCTTCTGGGAGAGGCTGCAAGCTGCCAAAGCTTGCTTGTTTTTATATGAGGAGTGTGCATACATTTTGTCCTCATTTTTCATATGTACAACTTTGACCTTCCTATCTATGCTACCTGCTGACATTCTGGGTAGAACGGGGTGCCTGACTGTGTCTTTATTTCATGATATACACAACCCTCACCCAAGTCAACCCCAATTTCTCATTTTGCTGCACATATTTTCTCCCAGTTTTCTCTTTCCAACCACCCTGTTCACTGTTTGGAGGGGCAGAGCAAAGCCAACAGTCAGGTGCTGTATTCGGGCCTCCTCCCAGTTATAATCCCTGCAGAGCATTACTATTGCCAGGGCGAGACCCCAGGAATGCCTGTGGTCTGTCTCAAGCTGCTATTTTCCTCTGCTGTGTCTCATTGCAAACAGCTGAGGCTGGCACAGAGGGGACCAAGCTGGCTGCAGGAAAAGCATGTGGCTCTCCAAACATCTTGCAGAAAAAGCAAAACCAGCAGTTCTGACATGCTGTGAGCAATAAACAATGAGTTTTGTCAGCATGTCTGGAGGAAATGGTAATTCTTAGAGTGTGAATGATGAAATGTTAACCAAGGTGGAGGATTTGGATTGCCCTGCACTTAGAAATGCATATGTGCATCACTGTGGAAGAGCTGATGCTAAGGCAAAGAGCCCTTGACTAAATCATTACATCTTCACGACCTCTCAACCTACTCTGCACGGTGGTTTCTTCTGCTCGCTTTGTCAGGGGAAAAGCATGTCTTCTGCAGGAAGGCACATTTGCACTGTTGTAACCAACACCTGAATCTGCTTCTTTCCCCATGTGGATCTTCATCACCAACCACTCCGTGCTGTCATTCCGACCTCTGAGACACACAAGTCTTGGCTCAAGTCAATTTACTATTGAAAATGCATTACAAGATTGGCTATCCATCTTTCCCATTCTTATTACTGATACACAACTCTGATTGCTCTGGTCTTTTCTCCTAAAGGTGAAGCTTACTGAAATCAGTGGGAGACTTTTTATAGCTTAATGTAAACTTGTCAGATACCTGGAAGCCCAGGATAGTTTTAGGACCAAAAGAGTATTTGTCCCCTTTGCTCAGAGGACATTAGATCTATCCACTGCAAACCATTTCACATGTTCCCAATCAATCTAGCAATGGATACCACCAACATGCATGTATTAGAAGAACAACTGAAATCAAAGACAATAATATAATTATTCCAAACTAATACTACTAATTTCATTATGTTGTTATTATAGTGGCAAAAATAACCTCAAGATTTATTCTAGTGTGTGGGATGGAGGACTTCTGTGTACCTGAGTATGTGCAAGATCTTATTAGACAATAACTTTCTCCCGGTGTACCCTTGGAAACATGGATCTTTGCTGTCCCCATTATTCAATGCTGAGGAAAAAAAAAAGAAGAAAAAAAAGAAAGAAAAATAAGGCAAAGCCCCAGTGTTCTGCTATGGCTAGTATTACCCTCAGGCATTTCTGGTATGTTTCTGTTATAAATTAATTTTATATGTGGCCAGGAAGCACAACATCTTATTGCATCATGTAAGAAAATACCATATTTCTTCCCTGTTACTCATTTCCAGTCTCTATAAGCATCTGGTGGGAGCGTGTCAGAAGATCTGTCATTAAGAGTTTTGTCTCTCAATGCAGTTTCACGCCTGGGCCTCATCTTGAAAGAATAGAATCAAATCATACTTTAGTTTTCTCCCTTTTTAACTGTGTCTTTTTGTTGTGCTTCTCTCTTTTAAATGTGACATCCATTTTCTCTTCTACTAAAAACAGCTTTTACCACTTCCACCTCTGGGCAATTTTCTTTCGAGTGGAGATAAAAGTTAACCCTGGTGCTTTCCAGGAGAATCCTAGCACCATTCATTTCCTCCAAAGGCTGGCCAACATTTTAACATCTCCAAATTTTGAGGCACCCTTAGAAAAAAGAAAAAAAAAAACATAGCCCAAAACACTGAACAAGGAAAAACAGTAAAAGACCAGACGCTTCAGCTCATAAGAGTGATAATGCAAGGTCTGAGATGATGGCTAGCAATACTGCAGCATTTGCTGGAGGAGCACAGATTTGTTAGAGATGCGAAGGCTCATCTGTAGTATGATGAACATGGCTTCTCTCCCACTTCTCGTTCTCATTTTTTTTCCTCTCTATCCTGATCAAGCCAACATCTGCTTTACTGCTTCCGTCGTTTTCCCAATAACTCCAAAACATGTCTGTTAAGCATTAGGGGAAAGATAGCAAGCCATTTGCACAGCGCAGAAAAGACTTTCATTGTTCCTACAAAGCCAAGGTCCATGCCCAATCTAGAGCACTGTCTACTAGCACAGTGCCTCTCAACTCACTACCCCACACACACAGATATTGAGCACTGCAGCACACATGAGTTGGATCATTTCTGCCCAGCTCTATTCCTTCATTATGTAAAGCCACGATCTGCATGTTTCTGTCACTGTGCCTCATCTCCCATGAGTGTCTCTTTGTCACGTATTTTATTTGAGAACAAAGATATAGATAGGAGAAGTTGTGTTTCCTTGTGGTCAGAATAGTTCCTCTGACATAAGCCTCACAACTCATAATGGAAGCAGGAAAATGTGACAAAATGCATCTGATGTAATTAGTGTAACCTTTCTGCCAGGTGGTTAACAGCAGAGAAAACGTCTGGATTTAATATACCCATGGCTCCCTTTGATAAAGGACTGAATTCCAGTCTTCACTTAGAAACCTGAGAAAACCAAACATACCCTCCCTGAGAGCTCTTAAAGAGATGGATTTCCACCACTCATGCATTCCCAGCTTTTTATTAGGCTCAGGGGAGCACAGTCATAAAGCCAGGCAAAACCAGCAATGGCAATATATATGCAGATAATGAGTAGAAGACCCCTCTTTCTTGGTTTTGTTGGCAGGGGTCCGCCTGCCTCCACTCCCTCCCTCTAGTGAAGTTGCCCCAGGAGAGCCCCATAGCTCCAGCAGCGTGCCCAAGGTCAGGACTGGTGAGCAGTTTCACCCCAGGCAGTGGCGGAGGACCCCAACTACACTGCCTGTGTTACTGATAAATGTGTTTCCACCTGGCTGCTCAACCACTTAATGACAACATACACTGAGATGCCACAACATCCCTGGGACACATCAGTCTCTGCGCGGTGCAGAGCTGCAGAGTGGGGGTTTAGGCAGCAGAACGCCATCAACCCCCATTCAGTTATCAGCGAAATGGAGTCAGCGTTAGAGTCACTATCATAAAAGTTGTGTCCACATTGGTATGCCCTGGGGACAAGAGTCTCTGAGGCTTCCTGCTCTCAGGTGGCTGGACAGCAGTAGCTGTGATTTCCAAAAGTTGTGCATGACTGGGAGGTTGCATCATCCCAGCTTGAAGACGGGACCTTCACCTTTCTGCCAGCTGGATTGTTATGACTTGCTCTGCCCATTAGCTGGGTTTCAACCTATTTGGAAGCTACTGCTCCATGCTGAGTGGTGCCCAAGGCCAGCTGTAGGAGGTATTTCCAAATGCATTTCACCATTTGCAGCTGTTTATACATGATTTGGGATGATGATGAAAGTGTTGATCTTCAGTCTGAAAGACTTAAAGGATTTCCCTCATTTAGTCAAACTTAGTCATATAAGAGATGGATGGCTTTTTAATTACAAAATGTACTGCTCTCCCCTTCCATTCTCTTACCCACTTACTGGGTCTGAAATACACAGGGGCTGGATATGAATTCAGTTCACTCTAGGTTGGATTCTTCACTGTATTCGGGTAAGCTCAAAACTAAGCATAACTCTTAGGGATGAAGACAGAGAGTCAGAAATGATAGGAAATGTTTGGAGGATTTGGCTATTTTCCAGGTTTTGCACATGATAGACTTTTGCCTGACTAATGTATACTTTGTGCCTGCTCTAAATCTAGAAACTTATTCAAACAACCTAAATGACTCTGAGACCCTTTCAAATTACCTTCCCCAGATATGAGATTAAGAGGATGCTCTTTCTCCTTTCCTTAAGTCCCTTACTAAAACAATAAAAGGCCTTGACTCCAGAAAACAAGGAGCAGAACAACAGTCAGGACCAAGGAAGGAGACGACAGGGAAAAGACAGAGCTGGCATCCTTGAGAAATAGCCCAACCGGTAGCAAAGAGACAACAGGAGATGTTCACAGGCAGTTCTCCAGACAGATCCGTTCATCCCTCCGTCCGTACACCCGGATGAGGAGAGCTGGGACAAGTCAGTGCTAACAGCAGGGCTGTGCGGAGCGCTGCTCAGTGTTTGGATAACGCAGCCAGCCGTCCTCCTGGCTGTCCAAACACATCTTGTGACGTGGGCTGAGGCAAGAGGGGCTGTCTGGACAGTTTCAGAGAAGACTCATCTTTCCCATCTGTATCGAAACAATTCCACTTAGTTCTGATCTTTGCTCTCTTTCCCCCTACCAATTCTTTCCATCTCTTTTTTTTCCGGAAGGCCCATCCCCATGGCCATCTGCAGCATAGCAGGTTTGCACCGAGCAGCATCAACCCGCAGCAGGGCAGCTTGGCGAGGGGAGCTGACGTGAGCTCTCCTGTGCAAAGTTTGTGTAATGCTGTGGGAACTCCTGGAATGAGCAAGAGTTCTGTAAAGGAGAGATATTCCTGGGGTCATTACAAACTGTGGGATGATCCTCAATCCTGTGAATTGCTTTCATTCATCTCAGCTGATGTCAACAGTCGAAAGCAATTTTAAGCACTTGGATCATACAGTATATATAACAATCCAATGATAAGTATGGCTCCCCGTTGAATGAACAGGATATCACAGCCTTGTTTCATCTTCCAGATGAGTTGGAGTTGATTCTTTCTCTGGATTTTCACACATTTTCTCACAATAGGTTAGCTTTTTACTCAGAGGAAGCGTTGCTATGATACTCAGGCTCATCACAAGCACACAAACACCTCTGGATCTTCTGAAGATACTTAACATGAACTTTTTACAACCTGCAATTCATTTTCTCTTTCTAACAAACACCTTCATTCTTAGGTACAGGTATCATTTTGGCTCATGCACTCAGCCTGTACTGCACATCTGTGGAACCAGTAACCTTGAATCAATACATATCCTCTCACACTTCTTTAAGGTGAATCAACTTTTAGAGACAATTATGGCCTTTCCCATAGTATTCCTATTTGAGTACCAATTCTCTTAAATAATGACATTGTATTCCTTGTTTCAGATAGACTATTTACAATACCAAAATAGCCTTTGTAAAAGATGATAAAAAATGCCTGCAGTATTGTACAAGAAGAGCAATTTTGTATTTTTAAATGATTCTATGCTACAGTTTTTTGAAATTTCAGCAGCCACTTGCAAATGCTGCAATTCTCATCTGGCAGCTGCTTGCAGAGAATGAAAACCACTGAAGTGAGCTCAAGAGTAAGATTATTTTGGCTGTGTGTGTGTGTATTTCTTTAGGACTTAAAAATAAGACAGTGAGAGAAAACAAACTCCAGTCTTAGCTTGGAGAGTATAGTATGTGTTTATTTTCCAGTATATTTTGGCCCCTGTGTTCAACATACAAGGTGTATTGTTCACCTATATGTCCAGATGGACTGTATCTGGAGTTGGAACTAGGTAATGTTTAAGCTCCCTTCCAACCCAAGCCATTCTATGATTCTGTTTGGACTTGGAAGGACATGCATGCAAATACACATGCATGAGTATGGGCTTGAACGCATACATAAATCCAGACCTAAATTCATGATTACAGAATGTTTGTGCTGGTACTGTATGTGATGCCATGGTGAAGACTTTCAGTCAAAGATCTCAATCTATTTTGAAGTCATTCAAGAACCACACAGCCAGCGGGTGTAGCCATGTGCTACAGGTTGCCTTGAAGCACCCACACTAAAGTAGGTTGTTTGTCAGAGGAGAAGCAAGCATGGTGCTCAGCAGCTGGGTGAGCCCCAGCAGAGGGCCATGAGGTTTCTGTGAGAGGCTTTGTTGAGCAGGGCACAAAGCAATCAGCATCCCAGATCTGAGCACTACGGAAAGGAAAACGAAGTTCTAAATTAAAAAAAAAAAAAAAGAAATCCTGTCAAGGTTAATCTTTCAAAAGCATTAGTTCAGCTGGGTGCCCTACTCCTCAGTATTAATTATGAAGACTCGCCCTGCAATCCATAAAAGTGAAATATGAGTGAAACGTAAGCTCACTGCAGTTGCATTTAATATTTTGCTTGCTAAATCCACCACGAGCAGGAATTCATCTAGCCTCAGGGGCTGCCTAAAACACGCAACCTCTTTCATTGAGCGCTAATCTCCTCCACTGAATCTTCGAGCTCGTGAAGCGATGCTAAAGGCTGGTTTGCTCCAGGAGCTCCCAGGGCTGGAGGGGCTGAGTGCAGGTGCAGCAGTGAGCACGGCTCTGAGATGAGCTCGTCCAAAGGAGCCGATTCCAGTGTGATGTTGGAGGCAAAGAGCACTCAGCTCAGTCTGTCAGCCACGGGAATGCTGGCGTACAGAGTCCCCGCTAGCAGTCTTGAGCAGTGAGATCGATAATAATTTCCACAAACGGCGCTGTTTCGCAGAGCTCCTTTCACATCCCCACGGGACACACAGCTGGGCGCTGGGCTGACATTTTGCAGATGTGGCTCCGGGAGCAGCGGTGGAGGCGGTGATGGGAGAAGGGACACAGGAGGAGGAGAAGCGGCTGAAATTCATTACTTGGAGGGGTCACGGGGGTCAGTGACAGTGGCACTGAATGGATTTTTCCAGTCGTTTCGAGCTGAGATTTGCACTCTGTAATCTGAATGCTTTTATCTATTTCTGAAAATAGACAGGAATTTTTTCCACAGGCTGCTCCAATCTGGCCGTGGAGATGCAGGGAAGGATTACAGGGATAAATTCAGGTTTTGTTAAGCAAGCAACGCTTTTCCAAACCAAACATAGAGAGCTTCCTTGCAGCATAAACACACGTACAAAAGCCCCCTGTGAAACAGATGCAATGCCGGGTGCCCTGCACTGCCCTGCAGTCCCTACCTCTTGCTTTGCACACTGTTTGCTCCTCTGGGCCAGCTGTGCTGGAGCCAGTGAGAGCTCTCCAAGGCTGCAGAGAATGCTCTGCATTTGTTTCCCCTGCTGAATGGATGAGTTTACTCAATGATTATTTTCTGTTTCACTCGCCTTGTGCTGCAGCTAAGCTTCCTCTCTTGCTTAGTCACGTCCTCTTCTGGCAGAGGTTTCTTTGAAATGAGAGCTGGTGTTAGAAATTAGGGCAGAAACCACTGTGGGGGGGAAGCTGTAACACAACAGTCTCAGGGGTGAGGAACTGATAAGGAGCCAGCTTTATTTACTATGTCTCTTCTATCTATCAGGAACAGACGATGCAATGCTAGGGCCTAGTTCTGGTGTTAGTAAAGGACTTTGAGCTGGAAGCTAGAACATGTACTTGGGTATCTGCATGCCAATGCTTTGGGGTAAAATACTGTGGAATGACACAGCCTGCAACCCCACCGCATCAATTGTTCCCATGAGATTTTACCTCTTGGTGTCCCTTAGTCTTACCAGTCCTGTCCTTGAGCAACTCCCCTACCACCCTTGGAAGGCCTGGGCTCCTTCCAAGTGCCAGTGATGAACAAGCTATCCTTTCTTCTCGTCTGTATTTTAGCCACCTCACTTTGCACACACAAATAAAAAGGTGTTTATAAACCATTGAGATGCCCTTTTTGGGTGGCAAGAGTTAAAGACTGAGATACGAACCTGCTGTCTCTGTCTGCAGGCTGGGCAGCAGATCCAGAGCTGTTTTTCCCATGCTGCCATCGGATGGCTCTGCCTAGCCATACCCACCCAAAGGAAACACCCTTCAGCTGTAATTACAGGGAGAAGTATAAAACAAAAGGTAATTCCATTAAGCATTGCAATTATTAATGACTTTAATTAAAAAAAAAAAAACCAACTTTGACGTGACATCCTGACAGCTCTGAAAGACGGTGATGGCAAGGGAATGTCCCCTGGGAGTCTCCTCAGCTGGAGATTCAGAGCAGGGAAAGGGTCTCCTAGGAGGCTGCCAAAGCCATTGAGCTTCAGTTGGTTGACAATAGAGGTTTAGATCAGCACTTCTCTATGCTATCCAGCATGTCCATCAAAACAAAGCAAACACACACACACAAAATCCACAGCAAGTGCAAAAACCCATTGACATTCATCCACGTTGTTAACATTTACACATTTACAGGCAGTCTCTCACCACCCTCCTGTCTGTGCACCCTGCCATTTGCCTGAGATCAGAGCATTCTCATCGCAAGCCAACAGCAAGCACTGCCTTGGGAGTCAAATGCCTTCAGACACAGCCATTCTCTGGCACTGAGGAAGATATGTCAACAATTTCCCCCAGCCAGCTAATGCTGACAGTAAAATCACTTGAATACATAATTTGGAAATTAAGTTTCTGTGATTTCCCAAACAGGTCAGATTGGAACTTTCGAGATCCCATTCCCCAGGCAGGAAAAGAGTCTGAAAACAAGCTTTAAGGAAGCATTCAAGGGAATTTGCTTGTGGGGCAGCAGGTCTGGATAGAAGGCATCCCAGTGCCAAGAATATTAGCATAGTGCTTGGACTCAGAGGACTCTGCACTTGCTCCCAGGGATCCCACCAGGTAGAGTGCCCCACATATCAGCCTACCCACACTGATGGTGGATGGGCTCTGTCCTGTCAGAGCTCCAGCTGCTCTTCTGCCTCTCTCTGCCCTCCCCAGTAAACAAATAATGGCAGACTCCTGTTCAGCCTTGTCTATTTTGGGATCTCTAACAGTCCTAGTGATGATCACTGATATAAATGTTTATACGGATAGGAGACTGGCCCTTATTGTGCAGAGATAATAACAGTACAATTTGATATTCAGGAGGTGCTGATGATCTCCAAATATAGAAACTGAGTAATTATTGGTGGCATTGCAGACTGGAATTCAAAAAGCAGATAAATGGAGAAATGGATATGCTGTTTATTGCAGCTTCGACAGTTCACAACAGGAAAGCTCTCTTGATTAGGCAAGGGCCAGACTGCAGACAGCCGAGCACAGGGCAGAGGGTTGAAACATTCTATCAATGGGAGAGAAAAACACAGAAAATCAGAAAATACACCTAATGCCAAGCTCTCTCCATTGTGCATGACTGTGCAAGGCAGAGGCGAAGGAGGTTGACAGTACCGTGAAAACCTATTGTGTAACTGAGTGGGAAAAGCATTGCAGCCTTTACTACCAAGCCCACTTCAGGCAATACAAAGCCTTTGGCCACCACAACCCATGCATGTCTGCAGTGAGAGCACCAACAAGGCTGTGGTGAGAGCGTGCTCAGCACCAACCCTGCCCACCTGCAGCACAGGCTGTGGTCAGTGGGCAGGTGCAATAGCATCATGATAAAGTGACACAGCCCTTTCCTCTGTAATGTCTTAGGAGAAAATGGTCCTGTGATCATTCCCTTCACAGAATGAACCATCCACATTATGTCCAGTAACAAAAGGCCAGTGTTTCAGACAGTCATATCATGACTGATAACAGCAGGAAAACAAACAAACCAACCAAAAAATACCACATGAGCTCCTATTTTGTCATCCTTAGATCCATTATAAGGATATTTATCTCTTACTGATGGCAACAAAAATAATGGGCGCTCAGGGCTTTTAATATACAGGCTGCTGTCTGACTACAGCGTTCTTACACACAGGTGTAAGCACTCAGCTTCACACTTGTAGGCTGAAATCACAGAATGATTTCCTGGCAGAAGCTCTCCTTTGTCAGAAGTGTGTGTGCATTTGAGAGTGTGCATGTTTGGGGCTGTGCCCTTCTCCCATTCTCAGAAGGGTCCTGGTAGTATTAGTTACCTAATGACTGGAAAGATACCCATCTGTCTGTCCTTTGGAGTTTCCATGCAGCAGTGATACCCACAGGGCTGAGTGTTTGGACTGCCAAAGTCACCCAGGATATAAAGCTATTTTGTGCAGCCCTTCCCTCCCGCACAAAGCCAGATGCACTTCGACTTTGACCTTTATTGCTGCTGCTGAAGAAAGCACTCACAAGCTTCTGTTGCTAGAGAAGAGGACATAGGGACCATAGTCCGCCTGTTCTGCATTCCTAAGAGTTAAGCAGCAAACTGGACTCTAAACATCTCCCAGGTTAAGGGATTCACTGCTTACTTGTGAACTTCACATGCATCATCTCAATGCATGTAGAATGAAAGTTTTTCACATGCACTGCAGCTCTGCCCTTCCTGTATCTTCTTTGTGAGTAGCCAAAAAAGAGAGAGAAAGAGAAAAGAAGGAAAAAAATGTCTAGAGTTTCAAGTGAGAAAAAAATAGCCATTACACTCCATAGCTTGTATGTGGCATTTAGTACACTGTTACAGCCTTATAAATGTTGGCCAACTTGTGAACCGCGCTATAGATTATTGAATTGGGTTACTCTGTGTTGTTGGAGCAGTGAGGGTGGAAGTCCCCAGGACTTGTACAGCTGTCAGACAACACTACAGGATTTTTACTCAGATTTTACAGTCAGGGAAACGAAAGCGCTGAGAAGCTGCATGTCTTGGCCAGGGACACACAGCAAATCACTGTCATGATTTCCCTGGACACTCAGCCTTGCTCTTGGTCAACAGCACCCTCAGACAAGAAGTGTTTTGGTTCAAGTGCACAGGCATGGGGTTTTACACTGGATCTCCCCAGCAGCATGAACTACATGTGTCTGGGGACACTTTCATGTGTTTTGCTTGGCTCTGGGTCAGCGTTAGAGAGGGATGAGACTGCAACTGGCTCAGTGTCACTGCCCAGAGGTCACAATGACTTGTCCAATGGACCCTGACCTGGTCCAGACTTGTCTGCACCAAGTCAACTCCCACACTGACAGATTCATCAGGCATTTTGCTCAAATAACTGGCAGGGGATGTTCTTGTTGTTGAACATGTGTTTCAGTTGGATAGAGATTGCTCAGCCTGTAGGGAATCTGCTGTGGCAAAGGCAGATGAGAATGGTATTTTTTAATTAAAAAACCAAAAAAACAAAAACCAAAAAAGCAAACGTTTTAAACACAGTTCCTACTCTGCCTGGGGAGGAGCTTTCTGCCCTCAGGGAGTTTTCAAGATGCTGAGCTGTGGCAGCAGCTGTTGCTTCTCCACTTCTTGCCCTTAACCAATATATTGCTCTCCCAGGCAGGTGATGACAGAGGCAGAGCAACACCTTCTCCAGTATAATTGGAAGCTCCATGCAGTCTGTTCAGGTTACAAAAGATGCCCAGAGTGGGGGTGCTTCTTCAGAGCTGGAGGTCAGAGATGCTTGCCCTGCAGTCTGTAGCCCCCAGGTGCCTAGCAGGAGCTCCAGGTGGTCCAGCACAAATAAGGGAAAATGTGACATTTATTTATAAATTCTAGATTTTTCCAGTTCCCATTTGGTCACAGTTCAAGGATGGGCTTCTCAATTGCAGCCTTTACTGTTGTTTTTTTCTCCAATAAAAATATGAATTTTGTCTTCATTAAATCAATGATTGGAGTTTTCTACTCCAGGAGCTTTTCTTCTCAGTCACACGTGGCCTTGGGCCTAGTAACTCTATGTCTGAAGACCACCCTGTGGCAACAGGCAGGGTTTCTCACCAAAATCAGTTCTCTTCACCTGAGACTTCCTCCACCCTTACATCATAAAATCATAGTATCATTTGAGTTGAAAGGAACACTTAAAGATCATCTATTCCAACCCCTCTGCAATGAATAGGGACACCCACAGCTCCATCAGGTGCTCAGAGCCCCGTCCAGCCTGACCTGGGATATCTCCAAGGACGGGCATCCAGCACCTCCCTGGGCAACCTGGTCTCACCACCATTACTGTAAAAAGCTTCTTCCTTATATCCAACCTAAATCTCCCCTCTTTTAGTTTGAAACTATTTCCCCTTGTCTTACCACAACAGACCCTGCTAAAGAGTGTCCCCTCCTTTCTTACAGCCTCCCTTTGCATAATGAAAGGCCACTCTCAGGTCTCCTTCTCCAGGCTGCACAGCCCCAGCTCTCACTAGCCATGCTCATAGGGGAGGTGTTCTCTCTTCTGGATGGACTCCAGCAGGTCCACATCTCTCCTTTGCTGAGGACTCCACATTTGGACACAGTACTCCAGGTGAGGTCTCATAGCGCAGAGCAGAGGGGCAGGATCACCTCCCTGACCTGCTGACTGCACTGCTTTGGACACAGCCCAGGATCCAGTTGGCTTTCTGGGCTCTGAGGGCACGTTGCTGGCTTATGTCCATATTGCCATCCACCAGTATCCCCAGGTCCCTTACAGCAGGGCTGTGCTCTGTCCTTAAATCCCCTAGCTTGTACTGATCAGTCCTGTTACCTGAAACCAAGGGATTAAATAGAAGTGAAATAGGATTTAAATGAGTGTAACAAGCCCCGAGAACTAATCTAGCTGTGTGAACTAATCTATTTGTTACATTTCCTCTGCTGCAGTTGGTCTTATTCTTCATAGTTGAGGCTAAGAGATGGTAACTTCTAGGGCTTGATATAACTCCTTATTTTTTAAACAGCATACCCATGTAACTCCTTTGAAGCACAGTGCAGAGAAGTCAAAGCACGTACTGGAGATGAGAAAGGAGTTCAGAGAACAGGAGAGAGTTAGGAAGAAGAAGGTGGAAAACCCAAACCCTCAGTTTTCACTCATTACAGAAAAATACATCAAAAGCGCATCTTTACATGCAGCCGAAGGTCAGTTTGCTGTTTGGGACAGTGAGGGTGGGAAATGGAAATAATTATTGTTTTTAGCTCAGAGTACACATCCAAACCAAACCTCCACAGCTATCTTTCCTCATAACTTTTTCCACTTCCGCTACCTGCAACCCTCGCTTTGGAATGAATGGTGGAAACAGTCCTTGTAGGTCATGAGAAAGGATCAGACCTCTAAACATGTTGTTATTCCTGTTTTCCAGCTCTCAGCACCCACAAAAACAGATGATTAGATACAGTAGGTAGCAGTCAACTGATCCAGCTCTCCCAGCAGG
Source organism: Lagopus leucura (assembly GCF_019238085.1). NCBI lineage: Eukaryota > Metazoa > Chordata > Aves > Galliformes > Phasianidae > Lagopus > Lagopus leucura. The sequence continues at coordinate 93,576,737 of NW_024962252.1, forward strand.
TAAAGAGCATTCTCTGCTGAGAACAAAACCACTGGAGTCGACATTCTCCCTGTTGAAAATGTGTATGTTATTCTTTAAGACCAAATCAATGCATATGCTGCAAAGAAGCATCATCACCTTACTGAAACAACCCTTCCTGCCTTTTTGCTCAGGCTTATTACTAAATTACTTTGTCTGCACTGTCCTTCAACAAACTGATGAGCAAATCAGCACCTCTCCTACTTGAATGAGGCAGAATTGTGGACTGCTTTTTAAGAAAAGTCACTTTCTTACATCTGGATCAAAGACAAAGCTTCTGTGCAATGTAAGCTCCTGTACAGATACATCTATACAGCTACATCTGTACAGGAGCTTACATTGTACAGAAGCTTTGTCTTTGATCCAGATTTCTTGCCAAAATCATTCTTTGATCCAGATTCTTGCCAAGAATCAGTAGTAACCACACGCATGCACACACCTGTTATCTAGTACTGACATTTCTGAATTTACAATAATCTTACCCCTTAAAGAAAAAGAACCAATAAAGACCATAGGTTTATGTCATTCCTCTGCCATGGAGTCTATTGGATACCAACGACAGAGCTCATTTTCTGCTGATGCACCATCATCCTTCTCAGTAAGCTGACTGGTATGGTACTTCTAACATTTAGACCTTTCACAGCAGTATCATTTGCAAAACATACGTGTGTTGAATGGAAAAAAAACACTCAATGGGCATTAGATTACCCTGTTGCTCATCATAACTTCATCTGTTGAGTAAGCTCCCTGGCATTTGCTGGGACAGAGGATGAAGTCACTTATGAGTCCAGGCCAGGGAGAGGACTCAAAGGCCTTTCCTAGAGGAGCATTCTCCATGGGAGAGTCTGAAAAAGATGAAGAGGTTTCAAAGTAGATCAGTCAACAGTCAAATTAAGAATTGCTTAGGAACTCCTGAAGATAGATTCCTGCTCTGCTGGGATACCCTCAGGTGGCCAGGACAGCCTTAAAATAGACATAATCCAGCCTCCTCTCAACTAAGCACCCTCTTCTTCTCTAAAATGAACTCACAGAAATATGCATTATAGGTGTAGCAATTCCAGCTCCACAACTGCCTCAGTCATCAAGCCTGGAGTAGAAGGTTCAGCAGAGGGTGTGCTGATGTGAAGGTAGGGCAGAAACCAGGGCAAATGTGTAGGACATCTGTCTCACACACTGTCAACAGCTCCAAACCAACAACATGGGAGATGAGTTATGTCAGCCCTTAGAGATGGAGCCTGAAGGAGGGTCTAGAGGTTTCCAAGCAGAAGAAGTACATTCCATTATGACTCCACTCCCACTACACTGCTTCAATAGTCTGTTACCTCCACTTGGACATGAAATGCCTCCCAGTTGCTGTGAGTGCTGCCCAGCAGGGCTGGCAGGGAAACTTGGCCTATATGAAATGTACGGCCAGCCCACGAGACATGCTCTTTTACTTCAGAAATGCCAATGGTGTTTTCAGAGTGACCAAAGCCATCCCAGCCTTTGCTGCATGCCTGGGGTCACCACCTCACTGAAGCTACCAGACCAGCTGGTCTAGGAGAGGTGGCCTTGCTCAGGTCCCCACATACAAACACTTCAACACAGTCATTTCTTTGCACTACCTGGATAGAAAGCCAAGGTCTGGCAGCCATGGGAGATGAGCAGTCAGGATCACTCCTCAAACAGCTCTGCAAATACAATAGCCCCGTTTCCAGAGGGGCCTAACTAGTGGCAACGTTGCTTATGCACATATACAACTGGGATTCATTCCTCTACAAAGGGATTTTTAAAAAGCCAGACGTTTTCCCTTTGTCCTTTATTTTTCTGCAGTGACACAATGCAAAGGTCAATGTTACACAGATGGTCAACAATGAAGCCACGTAACAAAAGAGAAAAGGAATTGGCCTAAATATTTCACAGGGAGCCATCACATTTAATTACGGAGCAGAAATAAATGTGACCCACACAGCACTGGTAGGGATAGCTGGGATTTGACTCCCCAGTGCGACTTCTACACCATACCAAAAGGCTACCTGAAAATCCCTCACTGGAGTCAGCCAAATTTTTCAGACATATTCAGGGACCTCGGCCAACTCAAGTAGCTTCTGGTTTATGAGCTTTGTGGACCCTAAGGCGTGTGCAGTGCTCCTATACACCGCAATGGATTCAGACTGGCTCTCTGCTATCTATATTTATCACGATCCCCTCAGGAAGTGCTTTGGCAGGGTTTTGTAATGAAAACCCTGCCCAGAGCACTCTTTGGCATGCAGTGAGCAACCTTAAAATAGTGCGGTGACATACTGCAATAATTACTCATATTAACACTCTTTATTGTGCAGCGTGCTGCTTTGTTCCTATTGCCTGGCTCGTTCCACTGCCCGGCATCTGGTGGGAAGGCAGGGAAGAGCTGGCCCTTCCTAAAAGGCAAAGTTCAGTGCCAAGCTCTGACCCAAAGTCCCGAGAATGACGCCAACCCAACCATGCTCTCCTCCATTACACAAAAATAGCCAATGACAACACTGCAATTTTCTTCCAGATCCAAAGCTTGCAGGTGTTCAGGCAGGATATCTTGGCTGTTGTTTGTGGAGAACATTAAAAAAATATAAGCGTAAAAACCAAACCAGAGAATGACTATGAATCCACACTATAGAAGATGGTTCTTTGCTGGTTATGTGCTTTTAGCCTAGCCCACATTTTGGGGTTTTATACCTTTATGAGTAATTTTTACTGCACTGTGCTAAGCTACGCCTCTTTTTGCCTTAAAAGGTTGAAGAGAAAAAGAGTTGTTTCAGTCATAAGAGAAATGGAGAAGTGGAGACAACTTTGCTTGACGTTCATAGAACCCTCAGAAGCTTTAGTGTCTTTGAGAAGCATTGCTCTCTGTTCAAAAGGAAAAACAAAATTCAAACTGCTTGAATTGTGCATCTTGAACATCTGCCTATACAATAGCTCAGAGTTCCCCAGGGCCATGGGACAAATGTTTCAAGAACACACAGCCCTGTTATTACATGGGCCAGGATCTCTGAACAGTTATCAGTAACTGCTTAATTGCTGCTTCACAAAGACAGACAATACTACGGTGTCTTCAATATACTCTGATACAGAGAAAGATAAGTTATGGCTTGACAGCAGCCGCTTCTTTAAGTCTTTAATTATCAGCAAGCCTTCTGTCATTCTGGGGAAGATTAGCACCTGATAACACACATCCCTTGATTTGCTGGCACAACCACATATTCTATTTGTGTATAGACTTTCATAATGTTATCTAAGGAGCTCAAAACACTTCCTGAACTCATTTGTGCCTACATAGCAGGTTGCTTTCACACTAACCCTTCCAGTCAGCCCCCTTTTTAAGATACAATAATATCAAAGATGTGGAGATGGAGCAGTTGCCCAACATCTCTGAAGATCCCAGAGGCTGAAGTTAACGTGCATAAGTGGGGTCTGGGCTGAAACCTCACTTACCTGTATGGGATCCTTTTGCTGTCTATAGGGAATGGCAGGAAACCCACAGCAACAAGACCAGAAGATAACAGCAAGAAATGTCACTATGGGAAGTACAGTTAAACTGGTTCAAACATACATCTGGTACCGCAGCATCAGTGTAAGCTAATTGCTGAACCTCAGAACACTTCAGCATTCTGATAGTCTCGTAGTCACCAACAGATTGAGATTTGGATTATATTCACTGGGCAGCAGTCATCCCAGGATCTGTTTTTTGGTTCCATACTCAAGGTCCCAGTTCTGCTTCCTGGTTGACTCACTGAAACTTCCTAAGGAGAAATGAATAACAAATATCCCCAGTGAGCAAAGCGCTGGGGAGAAGCAGAAGGGGCAGTTCCTTTCCTGGCCAGCTTCCAAATGGTTTATTGACTGTGAGCATCTTTCAGCGTATTTATGAACAGCAAAACACAACTGAAAGGACAAGAGCAAACTGAATCAACACTCAAGGCCGTTTTCTTCATTAAGAAAACTAATTCAGGTAACGCAAGTTAGTGAAAGTGCTCACAACCACTTCTGTAGCTGCGATGCCATGGAAGAAATGCTATTCTGAGAAAGCATCTGGCTAAATACAACAGGCTTCCATTAAGCGTTCCGGCACTTTTGCCAAACTGCAAAACATCTTACAGAACACATCCAAGGACATTTTCCAAAGCTGCCATTCTCAGGCGTGTCGTCAGATCTACCCGTAAAGCACAGCCCGGCAATGAACTCAGGATCTGAATTCGTAATGGCCTAAGTATCTGCCAAACATATCGTCACCAGTGAACAATGCACCCGTCATATGGATTTTTTTCCCATGCACCAGTCTTTATTAAAACTTTTCTAATTAATTCCCTGGTCTCCAGGACCTTCTGCCAAGGTCACCATTCATGGCTGAAAGCGCTCCTCACTGAGTAATGAACACTAACTTCTCTGGAGACTTTTTGGCAAGACGTAATCGAACGCAGTCTTCTGTTAATTGCTTACGCATATTTGGTGTATTAACAAGAGCATTAACGTACTAACAATGTATATATACACCCTAACACAACTGAGGAAGGCAAGGCTTAGATATTAGCACCATAAGAAGATCTTGTTGATGACTTTTCTATTAAAGCCGGATCTGATTAGTGACACGGGGGAAATGTTTTATTTGGAATAAAGCCTTTATTTCAAAGACTATCTCACAAATGCAGTCCTGTTCTAGCATAAATTCTAGCCTGTGAGAAGAGCTTAACAATGGACTCTTGTCCTAATTACTGCTCTAGGACAAGCTGTCAGCTGGAAATCCACTCCTGACCATCTGGAATGAACCTGAACAACACTGAACAGCACAGCCTGCCTCACCACACTCAAAAAAATAAGAGGTCCAAGGAAGTGCTGCTGTGAGCAAACAGGATCTGATCAAATCAAAACCACCCACTCACACAACATCCCACTCACCCATTAAAACAGGGTTATTCAAACTTGTGAGAATACTGCTACTTAAGAGGGATCGGTCAGCTCGGCTGTGACACCAGGGATGGCTCTTGGTCCTTTCTCAGCAAAGAGTCTGGTTAAACAAAAGCTGATGGCACAGCTGATGAACCTGTTCTCGAGCGAAGTGGCAAGAGATCTCCTCTCCCCAAAACCCTCCTCAGCCTGACTGTTGACCTAAAGGAAGTAATAATCCCTACCAAAACACGGAGCAGAGCAGGACGTCATCACAGACAGCTGTAGGCATTAGCAGAGCTCAGCAGGAATCAAGGAGGGGTCAGTGGGCAGGCAAATGCCTGTCCTTATCTCCTAAACGTCTAACTGACAGGAGGGAGCTTGCACATTGCCTGCCTCCAGGACTCAGAGCCGTTCTCTGAGTTTATGGAGATGGCATCTTTTGTCATCATTTGTCTCGAGTGAGCTTACAGGCCACTCCTTCCTACCCCAAACAGACAAATCCATGCATTTCTGATTGTACTTGCTTCCTATTAAGTGTGAAGAGAGGCAGCCTCTGGTTCTCAGGTGGAAACTGGACAGTATAGTGATGGATAACTGTCAGAGCCTGTTAAAGATATGCACCTTGCTTTCTTTATCATTTTTTCCCTTTGAGGCAATGGCACATGGGACCTTTACTCCCCAGAGAGTAATTTCAACAGGTAATACAGCTCAGAAAGTCCTGGAGAAGCATGAATTTGATCTCTAGGCCTTTTCTCCTTGCTTTTATGATCATTGTGCAGGTTAACATGTTTTTCTAGGTATGCCACAATTCATATTACATTATTTTTCCATTGCTAGTTTCAGATTATACTGCCTCTCCCTCTAAGCCCATAAAGTTCTTTTTAAAAGCTCATAAAATTTCACCTGCGTTTGTTTATGGCTCTCTGGATATGAACTAAACTCAATTGATTTAGCTATATTTACCATTGCTGAAGTTCACTCTGTATTTCTCTGTACTACCTTTTCAGGTGCCACTTCCCCTTCCTTTCCTCTTACTGAATTCTCCCAGCGTGGCCACTGAATCCAATTCTGTTTTTCCATTTGTTGGAAACTCACTGATACAGTTTTGGTTTAGAACATAAATAAGCATGTCTACACTGACAGATAGTGTAGTTTCCCACCTCTCTCACATGCCATAAGTTTATGATCATCCAGAAAACATATTCACTAGTTGGCTCAAAGTATTTCCTTCCAGAAAAAGCCACAAGCAGAACTCATGGGACCATTACTCTAGTTTTCTCATGGCACTGGCACAGTAGGCATGGAAGACTCTACTGGTTCCTTCATCTGAGATGAACCTGCAGTGCTTTTATGGGACCCTTCACATTCACCTCCTCTGAACATTCTCTCACAATAACCCAGAGCACACAACACATACCATTAGCATCACATTAGAAAAGCACCAACCTATCTGCTTGCAACGTGACCCCCTTGTTTCGTCAAGATTTTCAACCAAAAACCAGAGAAAAGTACAAGTGATGAGTCAAGGCCATCACCTGCAGCCCAGAAAATACCAAAGCCAAACACTTTTCAATGTAGGTACAGGCAGGCTGCTCCAGAGGAAGTAACCTGCAGCAGCACTGACACCAACCACTGCATACCCCTATGGTCTCGGGACAAAGGGTTGCCTTTACAGATGGCCGCCTTGAGCAGAACAGATAAAGCACCTGAGAAAGTTCAAACGTGAAGCCTAGATCTTATAAGCAGCCAGAGCAATGGCAGTGTTATGCAGATCTCAGCTTGGAAAAGCCTTGTTCTGGAAAACCTAGGTCTTGCCAAGGTTGAGCAAAGAGGCTTTATCCAGGAGGAGTCCAGCAACAACTTTGCCCCTCGTGCTGATAGAAATTAACACCCATACAGTAACACGGTAACCAGGCGTAAACCCAAACCTGGAGGTGAAGTTTATCTAAACACATCTGAGTTGCCATGATTTCTTTTCCCATTTTAGACAGGACCGTGAAAACAGTTTTGATCTCTAGCCCTTTATTTCCTTTATGGCTGGAACATGAAGTGAATCAACATTTCAGGACCTCCAAAATATTTTGATTTGCTTTCGGCATTTGCTTGTAAAAATGATTGGATTTTATCAAAGGGAGTGGAAGAGCAGGGTTATTTTTTGCTATGTGGAGAAGGAAGGAATTTGCAAAGGGTACAACAAGAATTGGCTCCAGCCTTTCCAAGTCTGTGAGTTTACGCCTCATTCTCTTTCTTGGTTTTAAAGTAAATTGAATGATCCAGCCCCCTCGTTTCTCACAGCTTGGGACTTTGAAGTAGTCGTTCAACTCTGGTAGCCTCACCTCTTGACAGAGGCCATCACTACACATTCCTTACCCTTCTCCTGCATGGACCTCATGGCCATAGTGGGAGAAGAAAATGCATGCAGGGATGTGGGAGGACAGCTGTTGAAGCCCAAGTTGCAATGCAGAGGCATCCCACATGCTGGAAGGGGAGCACTGCTCCTCAAAGATAAGCAAGGTTATGATTGCAACTGAAAAGAAGAAAGCTGGATGACTTCATTTAAGTGTATTATGCAGAATTAAATGTGATGGAGAAAAAAATAATCACCTCAGTATAGAAGCTTCTGCTTTTTCTTCTCCAAAGAGACAAAAAAAAAAAAAAAAAAAAAGATGCACATCTGTCCTATCCAGTGAGATCTGAAAGGCCTGGGCTGAAAGCAACATCCCAGGTGTGAATTTCCTGAAGTTTAAGATTGAATCTCATCTCCTGTGGTGGTCCACATTTAAAAAAAAAAAAACACTGTGTAATAGCCATACCAAAATTCTAAAATCTAAGTAAAGGTGAATTTTGAAACAGCACATCTAGATACATATCTCAGGTTAGTGGGTTTCAGATATGGGAAAACAACTGATGTGGCATCCCACACTTTAGAATTCAGTGTTTTTCTTCAATACCACATGCACTGAGATACCTCAGTAGAAATACTCTCAGGATACTCCAGGATATTTTCAAGTGAGAATAAACACAGTCATATGTGGAACTTCCCTCTTGCTTGGTTTTATACAACAGACTCTGTGAAAAACAGCACACCATTCCTATTAACAGACTCATATTTCTGGTAGCACTTCCTGGAGGGAGCTGGTTCACTATAGTCTCTTCTCCTTTTGTATTATTGCTTTAAAGGTCCTACCATTTTCTTCAGTAAAGAGAATGATGGGCCTGAATGAATGGACCAAATACCCTTCCATAAGCAGTTGCAGAGGTGGTCCACACACATCAGGCCATAATGAGGTGTAGGAAGGGGATTACTCAACTGGAATATTAGCTCTCCGGGTTCATGGCTTTTATGAACGAGAAAAAACAAGCTGAAATCATAGGTCTTAGCTTCATAGAATCATTAAGATTGGAAAAGACCTCTAAAATCACCAAGTCCAACAGTAAACCCATTAGCACCTCAGACTTCATTCACTTGAGCATTCTCTTATATTTCAGCTTCCCTCAGAAGTGATTTTTATTTATTTTTTTTTTTTACTCAATGAGAGGGGCCATAGTAAGAAGTACAAGCTGCAAAATCTGCTAACACACACCATCAGCTGCCACACAGCTCTATGAGTGTGCTCATAACCCCACACCCATGCCACACAGCTGCTGCCTGCTTAGGCGGCTTTCCCTTGAGCTCCTGGCACTGGAGCTGCCAAGGTGCTGGCTTCACACCATGCTGAGATGACAGAGGATAGTCCCAGCCACTGGCCGTGCACACATAGGTAAAGAGCAGCTAGTTCAGCTCTGACTGCTCTTCACAACCTCCCCACTGGAGGTTATCAACACCTCACCAAGGCACTGATGGGAATGCTCCCAAAGCTATTTCTCTCAAAAAAAAATTTTTTTAAAAAGGATTTTTACTATTTCATTAATATGGTTCAAATCGCTTGAGATCCTTTGCAGATAACAACATGACAACTCTATACACAGATCTAAAGGATTCAGAATCCTTGGGGGAGGTCAGCAGTGGGCGTGCAGATGCAATAATGTCTTCAGCAAGCAGAAGTGCACCTGGAAAAACTTACAAGCGCACAGACTTGGCACCATCTTCTCCCCTTTCTTCCTTCCACTGGAAACTTCTTTGACACATTTAAGTTAATAAAGTCTATTTGATAGATCACCTACCACTCATGTTCCCATCTCCTAATCACTTCCATGTCTCATCACCACCCTAGCTGAAGACTGATGACCATTCTTACTCACTGCCATTGCTGAGAGTGCCAGACACCTGGTGCCAAGGCTCTGTGAGCTCTGTCCGTGGAGCACCCGCATGCCAAAACCCAACTGAAAATGGCTCCTTCTCCTGAGGGATGGATGGTGGATGCTTTCACCTTAATAGCCCTGTATTTTTAGAGCAGTGGAGAAAATCAACAGCGAGGCTTCACAAAGGCTGGCATTTTTAGAGCAGCACCAGGCACAACTCCATGGGATAGGTGAGGAACATCCTGGTCCCACCACTGGCCTCAGAACTGGGAAGTACAGAATCATGGAGTATCCAGAGTTGGAAGGAACCCATAAGGATCACTGAGTCCAACTCTTGACTTGACACAGGACCATCCAAATCACCCAGAGCATCCATGCAGGGCCAGGACAAGAATGTGCAAGCCATCTTTGGGTGCCCTGGGGGCCACCTGGGTTGCGGAGCATCCATGGGTAGCTGGCAGAACTTCTGCAGAGGAAGCACCAAGCCATGGCCTGACACTGGCAGCCACTGTTTGTGGGATGAGCTGGCCCTGCCTAGGGAGAGCATTTGAATCCATGCTCAGTGAGTGCTTGCACATCGCTGCTGCCATGGTGGATGGTTGCTACAAAGGTGGGGTTGGTGCCAGGAGCTTTCCCGAGTCACGCAGCCTGCCTCCCTCATCCCCCCTGCAGGTTCCTGTTAGGGCAACACAGTTTCTCACTACACCCTGCTAAGGGTGTAATTTCATGCACAGTCTCCATCTCAACAGGCCCCAGATATCAAAGGGAAGAAGCTGGTATTGCAGAAAAATTCAGATCTAGTAGGCATGGTGCTCTGCTCTGTTAAAGGCCATCTGGCAGTGGAGAACATGAATGAGGAAGCACTGGGATGTTCCTGTGTGCTGTGAGGGCAGTGCAGGTTCTGTGCAGAAACATTTGCTTGCATAAGAGGTTAAAAATTAGAGCTACTGGAGACCTACTGAATCCTGCATGCATCTGAACTTTGCAGCATGATTTTTTTCTTGCAGCACTTATTAAGCCAGAGACAGAACCTTTTCATTTCAAGCAACTCATCATGTATCACACCCTGTTAAATCCGTTCTGGCACCAAGACAAGAGTCTCAGAAGTCAGAGTTCCCAAACTGTGGGTCCAGAATCATAGGGGCTGCATTCACTCCCCAGAGGAGCTGGGGGATATCAGCCCTAAGCACCTGCACACGTGGGCCAAGACAGAGGTGTCTACAGAACATGGCTCTGCTGCAGTTCCTCTCCTCCTGCACCTATATCACTTTCCACTTCAGTTTTTCTGTACCACTTCCCCTACTCAGATGAGCAATGCTTCAGCTGTGGCCAGCTCGGTAAAAGCTTGTGTGCACAGGTGACCCCAGATCAAGGGTGAAGGGTGCTTTTGCAGAAGTGGAGATTCGGGGTTGTCTGGTTTGGGGTTCCCAGACGGAGATTTCAAAGGGGCCCAAAAAGGGCCGATGATGGGCCTGTTTCAAACCAGGCTACATAGTGTATTTGGACCTGAATTTTTGAAAAACTAAAGCTCTTGAAAATCCCAACCCTCTCTGAAACCTGAGGTAGGTCATTTCAAATGTACAAATAAAGTTCAGGATATTCAGCCTGTTTCCTCAGGTTTGAGCAGAGTGGAAAACAGAAAAGCATCCAAAAGCTTCTTGCAAGCAGAAGTTGATTTTTTATTATTATTATTATTATTTTTTTTTTTCTTAAGTCACGTGGAGTGAATTAATCTCCCAGACCTCTACTCCTTCTCACCTAAACACAACTGTTGTTTCCCTTTTCCTCCCCTTATTTTAGTCCATCCTCTTTTAAAACTTCTTTCCCACCAGCCAGGAGCTGCTGGCTGCAGTGCAGGGAAGGACTGCTGGGAGAGACTCCTACAAACATCCCAAGGCAATGCCTTGTACCACTGCCTGCTTTCCCAAGGTCACCCCACATCCTGCTGGAGCATCACCACTCTGCCACTGTCCTGCTGCTTGCATTTGGAGAGGTGTTGCCATGGCACCAAGGGACAAATTGCTTCTGAACTTCACTGCAAGTCCTTCCCAGCAGAGATGGGCTCGGACCCATGAGCTTAGCTATTTTTAGCCATGTGCTACATAATGCACAAGTTGATGAAGATCTGCACATCCTCATTAGTCAGCTGTTCCCAGGTGCCTGGAGATAGGAGCAGGGAGCCAGAGAGAAGAGGAAGGCAGGGATCAAACACAGAGAGGGCAGCTAGCTGCTTGCTGTGTGGGAAAAACTCAGTCTTGATTTCACCTCCAACCCACCAGAACAGAGCTTGATGGGAAGGAACCTTTGCTTCCCACAAGCCTGAGGACCATGGACATATCAGCTTCTTCCCTGAGCTGCCCAAGCCACCTGAGCACAGTATCCATATGGTGGCATCTCCCCTGCCTTCCCCTATTCCAAAACCTGCTTGCAAGTCCACCTGCTGTTTGCAGCCCTGGCAGGGAAGGGGGGTCCTGGGAACCAAATGAGGCCCTTGGGCAGGGAATGTCCCCAGTCCTACTGATTTTCTGCACTTGCCTCAAGCACACCCAGGGCACATCACTCCGAGCCAGCCAATAACTGGGAGACAGCACAAACCGCTACAGGTGTCTGAGGCTGCAGTGAGGGTGACAGCACTCTAAGTGCCCTTAGGAAAGGGTCACATGTTGGTCTTCAGGAAATGTATCAAAGATTATCAAATGCAGTAAGCTCAGATACCCGCTCCCCAGCATCTCTGGGACACAGACTGCCAAATTACAAGAAAACCTTGTTATTAATATAAAGACGGGCACAAGCTGCAAGTCACTGTCAGAAAGAAGGCACTGAGACTGGAGCTGCTCAGGCAGGTTAATTCCTCCCACTGCCTCCCAGCCATCGCACAGCCTAAAAGCAGCACAGCAGCACTTCCATTGCCTGAGACAGATGTGCTGCTCCTGCTCACTCTGTTCCTGCCTTGCTGAGGATGGCCAGCTAACAAGGAAAGCAGAGCAGCAGCCAGGCAAAGTTCCTGCAAAATTAAATATTGCTGGCTGCGTCCTTGCATGAGGTCTGACACTAGGAGAGAGTCTTTAGAGCAAGCTTTTACACATGGGGAGGGGGAGGAGGGGTGTCGCAGCACTTCTGGCTTTAAGGGTGCAACTGCTGAAACCAGGGGAGCTGTGCTGATTTATACCAGCTACACATTTGATTACTGAGGAGCAGTGCTGTCTCATTCCATATTTTTCCTATTTTATGTAATGTCAGGTGGAAAACAAAGCCATGTTAGGCTCTGCTCTAAGTCACTCACTGCAGTTTGGGCAAGGATACATAGGCACGTGCAACTGTACTGAGGGACCAGTGGGACTCTGAACAGGGTCAGTAGGTAAAAGATGGTATTAAAAAAAAAAAAGTCACAACAACAAACAAAACCAAGCAGGACATCCAGGTACAGTGGCACAGTCACGTTCAGCTTGGTCACTCCACCAGCAGCAGAACATCCTACCCACAGGGGATTCCCATCCCCAAAGATGCTCCTTACAACAGGGCAGCATTGCAGCACATCAGTGCCCTAGCCCTGATGAACCACAGCCATATCAGCGCCCCAGGGATGAGAAGCACCACAGCCCAGCACGTCCTACCTGTAGCAGCTCAGCCCAGATGCAGCAGGGCTGTCCTCAGGTGTTCATCCCACCCCTCCTGTTCAGAGAAGGGGACCCAATGGCCACAGAGCATCTGGTTGCTGAGCTTAGGCAGCTAAAAAATGTTGGACTGCAGCTTTCACCACTGCGTGTTGGAATTGTTTACCTTCCTGCTTCCTCTGAAAAACAACTCATCCCAGCTCTGGGTCACAAGGAAAGGAACAATAGCCATATATTTTTAGGCTCTATCTGTGAATCACTGATGACCAGTTTTTCCATTTTGTCACCCAGAGCGTTTTGCTTGAGCAAGAGACCTTGTGAAGCATCTCAAGGCACACAGGGCTGCAGCAGGGAGACGTGGTCCTGCTGGTCTCTATTAAAAAGCCAAGAGTGCCTCTTCTCTATTTCAAGCCCAAACACCTGGGCAAAACCTGCCTATTTCTCCTCCCCTCCTGCAGCCTCATTGACCATACAGCACAGAGACACTCAGAAGCAGCTGCAGCCCACACTCCACTCAACAAGTAATTCACCTGCTCATTGAGCAGCAAGTTAATGGTGCAAATCTACAGCCTAAATATAGCACGCAGCTGAGCCCCAGCTCAAATGCAGCCGTGTGGCACCTGAGGGGATGTCGTGCAGTAACAGCCTGACCATGATGTGTGAGCAAAAGGACACAGAGCACCTTGTTGGCATGACCATCCCCTGGGCTTGGGGATTGCATGCACTGCTGGGCAGTGTCTTGTGCTGCTGTGAGCTCTCCAGCCAACTTCACGCTTGTTCTCCACAGCATCATCCTCTGCTTCTGCTAAGCACTGCTTTTGGAGGAGGCTACAGGTGGATTTAAAAAGTCCCTCATGAACTTTGAGCACAAGTTCTGCTCCCTGTGAATCAGTAAGTAGTATGGGAATCATTTCTCCCTTAAGACAGAAAGGAAAATGGAAATGATTCAACAACAGATTGCCAATCACAGACTGCCTCTCTCTCTGATCTCTTCCCGTCTCCTCCAAAGCAGTAGCTCCCTGTGAACTTCAGTTAGCCCACAAGGCTGCCTTCCAGCAGCAATTCCTTTTCTCATGGTCATAGATGAGGTAGTGTAGGTGCAAAGAGGGAAAGATTTGTTTTGGCTTGCATGGAAAACCATGGGAAATTCTGCCTCTTGTCCTTAATCATAAGCCTATCAGCAGTCATCCAGACTCCTCATGTTGCTTTCTCATTAGCCCTGGGGACTCTTCAACCTGTGTTTTTCCCAGGTCTCATACATAGCATGAGTACCTCCTCCCCAGGCCTGTAATAAAGGTTTTTATCTTTTCCACGCAGAGGGGCAGGTCTTGGGTATTCATCTCACACAGCCTTCTCTCCCTTTGCATAAGCACTGATTCATGTGAAACACAGATACCTGTATTTTATATGAATAATTCCCTCTGTAGCTTACGTTCATGACAATATTTTTGTGGAGCAGTTTTGTTAGCCCACAAAAAGCCTCATTACTCAAGGCCTCCCCCACTCATCTAGCGTGTTTCCGTAGGAAGCTTTTCCACTCTGCTGCCTGGTAATTCTTTTTCATGCAGAAGAAATGTTTCTATCAGCAAATGGATGGGCTCGTGCAGTCATTTCCCAACGCCTTATACTCAATTAATATTTCTGAGGATGCATATGTGGATAAGAGCAAGTAGAGCAGACAAAGCCCATAAACGCATGTTTCCTCCTTCCTGTATACACGCCAGAGCAGCAAAGAGCATTCATCTGTGCAGTTTGATATGTGTGCGCATCTGCAGACATGCATACAGATGCACACATGAGACCAGCCACAGCCCTGCTCATTCTCCCCACCTGTCCCACAGGTATGCACAACCAATATCACACAGGCTGTCATGTCAACTTGTGCCTCCCCAGACATGTATCTCCTATAGCAGCCCTGCAAGGAGTTAATGGGAGAGAACACCCACCCTCCTCAAGCAGGCTTCTGGATGAGGCCAGTTTCTTGGACAGAGCTGGATTGAAGTGAAAAGGATCAAAGCAACGTCACTTGCTGGCTTTACCATGCCCAAGAGGAGCCCTGACTTTATCTAAATGATAGGAAACCACGTTTGATGCTTAAGTTCCCTAGAGCATAGGCAGCCAAGCCATGTGGCCAGAGTGCTTGCAGGATGCCAGAGCTGCAGTTCCTGATGCACTTCTAGGAGAAGGGACTCTCACCTTACGGACATCTTTTCACATATTAAATTGAAATGTACTGGGTTTCTTTTATCCCCTCCCAGTATCACCTCCTCTTCGCCATCCCACCAAGAAAAACCCAACCATTTATGAGCTTCTTTCCAAGGTCATAAAACAGTGATTTAAAGGATTATAAATTCACTAAGAGGTACACTTTGAAAGAAGCATTTCTTCAAGCAGATATATATATACACACATAAGGAGAGGAAAAAACTGTTCCTCCCCATCTTGCAAATACCCTCCCCTGTATTGACACACATTAAGGAAGGATATGGGCCTCTACATGCTGCCTTGTCTCCTCAACCTAGAGCAAGTTCCTGCAGCTCCAGAACTGCAGGTACAGGTTTGCTGCAACCAGGCCTTGGGCTTGAGGAAAGCATTTCTTTTGTTTAGAAGAACTGCTGGGATAACAGTCGTTCCTTTTTCATGCTGGGTCAGACTGCCTACGTGGTCATGACCAGACCAGAGCTAGAAACATTTGTTTCACCGTGGTCCTTTGCTCCAGAAAACACAAAGGTCTTCTATGATGGAGTGACAGTATTGGTGGACAAAGGGAAGTGTCACGTACCAGGACTTCTGCAAGGCCTTTGATATGGTCTCCCACCATATCCTCATTTCTAAATTAGAGAGATACAGTGTGGAAGGCTGGACTATTTGGTGGATAAGGAATTGGTTGGATGGTCACAGGCAGAGGGTGGTCATCAACAGTTCTATGCACAGGTGGAGGCCGCTAACAAGTGGTGTCCTCCAGGAGTCCATCTCAGGACTGGTGGTCTTCAACATCTTTATCAGTGACATAGATAGACAGTGAGAATGAGTGCACCCTCATCAAGTTTGCTTATTACCCAAGCAGGGGTTGGAACTAGATGACCTTTAAGGCCCTCCCCAACCTATTCATTCTAGGATTCCCTGATTACCATAACTGTGTGCTTAACTGGGGGACACCCCACACCTCTAAAGAGTGCTGTGTGCATGGCTTACCTGGCAGCACTGAGCTTTTCTCCTCACCACCACTTCATAGTCCCACACCTTGCTCTCCACTGGATTTGGATCTCTTGAGCCATGCCCTGCCTGTGCTGTGTGAAGCTGCACACATGCAGAACTAGCCCTTCAGACAAGAGATACCCTGCTTCAGTTTGCAGCACCCCTAGCTACATCTTACAGCCTTTATTCAGGCAGGTCTTTTACTGATAGATATTTCTACTATGCAGCCTTAATTGGTTTATTTGAGGTTAACTAGGCCAGCTGCACTGGCCAGCTGAGTCAGCAAGAAAGAACAGTGTTGTTTTTTTCCCCCCTAGCCTTCAAACAGGCTGTGAAGGGAACAAGTCTCATCTGCTCCCAAGGCCATGCAAGCCTTGACTAGGCTCCAGATTAAACAAACCCTGCTAATGGCACAGGAGCATGGCTGACTAATTCTGAAGCTGCAGCCACACCACTTGTAAAATGTCTCAGTGCTGCTGCAGGCTCTGGGTCATCTGCTCCAGCACGAGATCAGGGCCAGCAGGATCTGCCTGCTGACCCCAAGCATATGCTCTGCTCTTCTCCATTGTCCCCACCAGCCCATGCATGTACTACTGCCTCCCCACAGATCAAAGAGAGGCTTTACAAATTGCAAGGCTGTGGGCAAAATTTGTGCAAGGCAGCTCCATTACTCTCCTATTATCACTGTTGCTTTTAAAAGCAACAATTGTGCACAAGGAGGAGGAGGAGGTCACTTGAAGGATGCCTGAAATTCTTTCCAAACCACAGCCGTTTCTGACCCATCACAAATTTCCCCACTTGCTCTGGCCTGTGAACTCTCTAAAATGCAATTAAAACAGAAAAAGCAGAGGCCTGAAACCTCTGATTCAGGCAGTCTCTCTGACATTCATTAATGAGGACAGCCTTGTGCAGTGCTGATTCAATAGGATTGACTGTCTGCTTCCAGCCTCAGTTCATCAAAAGTTCATTAGATCTCCCATCCAACAGAAACCCGCATGAAATTAATGCCACGTTCCCAGAAGCAAAGGGAGCAGCTTATTTAATGGAGGCGACTCACACCCTTGCCCAAACCTTGCTCTCGTGGCTTGAGCATCTAAGCAGTGTGAGATATAACAGGCTCAGTCAGGGAACCACTCTCTGCCGCAGCATCTTCTGTCCATAACCGCATGCACGCTCTGTGTGCCCCAAAACCCAGCTGCCCTGATGAGGGGGTGTCAGTGAGACACAGAAAGCAATATGAGCTGGAAGAGTATTCATGATGAGTACTAAAGGTTTAATCACATTCATTCCCAGGGGAAATTGGCCCCAGGTCCATGGTCTGGGGACTATGTAACTGATCTACCATGAAATGAAACCTTTGAGTTGAAGGAGAGAGGATGTGCACCTAGGAACAATTGGATTTAACTGTGAGCAGTGCATCCCTTCTTCCTATGGGGCTCCAACCTCCTTCCCCAGTAAATCTCCCACTGGGTTCCCTCAGCATGTAAGGTCATCTGTACAAAGATCACAACCCGATCCCTGTGGTAACATTATCTTCTGCTGTTTAATACCAGTAGGCAGAACTATCTGTATGGGGCCACCTGGGTAACTTGAGAAGCTCCAGGAGATCTCCTTCCAGCCACCCAACAAGGACGACCCTGGGAATAAACTCCCCGTTGCTTGGGGCTGCTCCAGTTGTTGGCAAAGCAGAATCCAGCTCCATCTGCCCAGGGTCTGCACTTGGCTGTAGTGACCCCAGACAGAATCACAGAATGACTCAGGTTGGAAGTGACTTCAAAGCCCATCCAGCCCCAACCCCAACCATGGGTAGGGCTGCCCCCCACCAGCTCAGGCTGCCCAGCTTAAGTACTTGAAGGGCACAATGAGGCCTTCCCAGAGCCTTCTCTTCTCCAGGCTGAACAAGCCCAGCTCTATCAGCACATCTCCATAGGAGAGGTGCTGCAGCCCTCTGAACATCTTTGTGGCCTTCAACAGCTCCACATCTTTCTTTCCTATGCTGGAAGCCCCATGCTTGGACCTTGGTTCTTTCTTCGTCGCAGCCTCACAAATACGTGAAGCACATCTTGATGAAGATGTTGAAGAGCTCATGTCCCAAGATGGATCTCTGGGGGACACCACTCATTATCGGCCTCTACCTGTGCAAAGAGCTGTTGATAACAACTCTCCTGCTACGACCATCCAACAAATTCCTTATCTTCATAATAGCCCTGCCTCCTAATATGTCTCTTTCAAATTCAGAGATGAGGATGTGGCGTGGAACCATGTCAAAGTCCTTGCAGAAGTCCAGGTAGATGACATCAGTTGCCCCTTCTTTTCCACCAGTGCCATCTATCATAGCAGGCCATCAGATTGGTCATGCTGAACCCATGCTGCCTGTCTTGGATTACCTCCTCATATCACATGCACCTTAACATCTCTTCCAGGAGGATATGCTCCATGATCTTCAAGGCATAGAGGTGAGGCTCACTGACCTATAGTTCCCTAGGTCTTCTTTTCTCCCTTTCTTGAATATGGGAGCAACATTTCCCTTTTTCCAGTCACCAGGAACTTTGCCTGACAGCCATGACTTTTTGAATATGATGGAGAGAAACTCAGCAACCACATCTGCCAGTTCTTCAGGACTCTGGGATGCATGTTGTCTGGGCCCACAGACTTGTACAAAGGCTGCTCTGAAGGTACTGCCTCCTATTTTATTACGTTGACCCATGATTCTGAGGCAGATGTTGGTGGGATGACAGCAGAGGCTGAACCTTCATACTAATATCCCACTACATTTGCTGCCACGTGACAGATGGCAGCAGAGGGGCATTCTGACACATTGGCTTCTAATGTGGAAGTATGTCTGAAGCAAAGGGCTGTCACTGAATTTCTCCATGAGGAAAAAATGGCACCCACTGACATTCATTGGCATTTGCTGAACATTTAAGGAGACCAAACAGCGGACACGAGGACAGCAAGGCAGTGTAGCTGAGAATTTGCTCTATCAAGCAGTGTTATTGTGCTATTTGTGTCTATTGTAGTTTCCATGGAAAAAAATAGGAGGCATTACTTTCAGAGTGACATACGCACATGTTCGGTCTCATGAGGCGATCTCAGACTTGCTCTTCTCTTACAGTGGGAGGGATTTTGCTCCTCCCATCCCTGCCTAGAGGCTCAGGGACTTGAGAGATGTGGGAAGCCTGACTGACAGTGAACGCCGAGATACATCTAACACCAATACTTGGTTTCCACAGCAAAGAAATCCCGAGGCCTGACGATTACGATCAGCAGCAATATTCTGCCTTCCAAGATTTCAACCAGTACAGGGCTAAACTGCTGTGGGAAGAGTTTATTTTTTAATTTTACACCAGTCCAAAACTATATAGCTTTTAAAAACCACCCCCTGCTTTCTACCTCCCACCCCCTTCCCCCTCTCCCCCCACCCCACCCAAAGTGGAATATTTTCATGCTTCTCTGCTTCAAAGCACAGAATTAAAAAAAGGCTGCCATGGATTTGAAAAATACACTCCCAGTCAACATGGAGCCAGACCACTGCCTGGTTTTTACCCTGAGCTCTCAAAGCTTGTCTTAAAAGAGATTAAGCATCAAAGTCCATTTTACAGATGGGGGAGCTGAGTCATATCTTGGATAAGCATCTCAAAGCTGTAGTTAGGAGCAACATTGGAAAAGCCATCTGGGGCTCCTGACTTCTGTACCAGTTTGTCATGCAGTGACAGAATGAGCAAAATAGCCCTCAAACCTGTCATAAAGAAAAGCAAGAACTGCAGATGGAATGCCTATTAAAAAGATATTAATTTGTACCCTCCTCCAACTGCAGTTAAAGTGATAAATTCCTTCCATGGACTGTAACAAACCATTTTGAAACCTGTGTGTTTGATGGCAGATTCTTTCCTATGACTTGCAATGAGAAAATATATCAAAGGCATCATTGCCACCTCAGATGAGGGTGGCTTTGCATGGCAGCAGGCATAGGAAACCATAACTCACCCACCCCACATCCATGTCTAAATGCAATCTAAACGTGTATGGTTCCACATGCTTCCTCAATGATTTCTAGACAGACTCCCTTAGCTCTGAGCTGGCCAGGATGCGCTGCAGCAATAAGCATGACCACTGCATGGGTACTTGGCTCCAACCCAGCTTCAGAGCAGACCCATGGAATAAAACCCAAAGAGCACAGGGGCAGCCAAAAATCTGGTCTTCTCTGGAAGCCATCAGAGGAGAGAATGTGAGATTTGGGGAGGGTCCTGCCATCCTCATCCTTAATGAGCTCTCATCATAGAAGAGCCTAGTAATGGGGATTCTAGCACCACCCTTGGGAGATCATTCCACTGATGAATAGTTCTCAGTGCAAAAAAAAATCATTCTTAAGACAAAAACTCTCTCAGTGCAGCTTGTACCCATTGCCCCCTGTCTTTTAGATCATGGCCAAGTGCTATTCTCATTTAATACATCCCAGATCAAGAAAGGCAAAGTATGCACCTACAACATGAAAAATTATATGTAGTTGAGACCGTAAAGAACAAACTCCAACAATTCCAATGTATCTGGTAGTATTTTAAACTACACAAGCTTGACTTTTTCCCCCCAAACATCTATCCCTGGCCATAATTGGATTTACTGGATATAACAGCTGAGTGACAACCATGTTTCCATGGAGAAAACAGTAGGTACAGCTCATCCTCTAATATGCTCTTATCTCCATCTTCCTCAGAGGCTGCTGCCTGAAAAGCTCCCTCATGGTGAAGGCAGAGCCAGAGGAAATAACTGTGAACACAGAGACATGGCACTCTGCATCCCAACAGCCTCACACAGGGGGCTGAGGAGTCTGCCCTGTGCCACATCCCTGCTCTTCAGGGGCAGGAGGGAAGATGCAGATCAATGGCAAGCAAGACACACTCTAATTACTCTTTTTATAATGAAACGTGACTGAATTAGTAAGCCCTGCAAACCACTCAACTGCCTTACACAACTTCTAATTACTCAGGGAATTCAGCATTCCTATTGTAGGACAGTTGGCTGTAAGCTTGTATTATCTTAATGGTACATCAGGCCCTGCAACATGAAGAGAAATACTTTCTGCAGCTTTGCACAGGCAGGTGTCTGAAAACTTTGTACCAACTCCAAGATCTTCATGTTTCCCTGCCATTTTTTCCTCAGACCAGACAGCCAGAACATCACCCAAACACAGTGCTACTAGAAAGCAAACATACATGGAGTGGATATAAAAGTAATTTAAAAAAAAAAAAAAAAAAAAAAGACCTTTGAGTTGAAGAGTTATTTCCAAGGAGCTATCTATGTTACAGTGATAAATGATGAGACTAAAGGGCATTTGACGTATTGCATGGGGCCTGACCCTGAAAAGCACTTGAGAAAGCAAATAAGGCTCTTAAACACATTTTCTCAATGACCGGCGCTTACATTTTATTAAACACATTTTATTAAACGTGAGTAAATGGATGCTTGCAGAAAGGGGAATTAGGCTCTGACCTGCAATCCTGGATCAATCAGATTTTTCCAGTGGCTTTAGCAGCGGCAGGATAAAAACCTACTCATTAGCCACAACCAAATGTTGTCCTCATCTGATGGGGATTGGCACGCCAGAAGTTCTACATGGGAGCAGAAGCAGAACTCCTCCGTCCCCTCACACTTCATACCATCAGTAGCACTCAGGTACTCCTTAAGTTTAATTGTTCCCCAGGTCCTGGAGGGTAAGCCTCGCTCCATGGCATTCCCCTTCTCCCTAAAGCAAAATCTACAGGCCAGTGATTTTATGGGCCTCAGGATAATACCGGTTTTGCACACCACAGATCTCAGCAGCGTTTCTGCTGATATGTTATCTGCAGAATCAAGTCCAAATAAATAAATAAATAACAATAATAGAAGCAAAATTTGGTATTTAAGGCATTTGTGGATTCCTTCCATTTCACCCTTTTCAGGCTTTTATGTGCAATTAGCTCTCCCAAGGACCCAACTGGGGACCATCATATTAAATAATAACTCAACGTTGAATTACAGAAATGGCTCTATAAACTCTTACAAGGCACATTAAATGATGGATGAAAAGGTCAGTTGGGGAATAGGGATTTCTGTTCTCTGAGTTCATCAGGGAAATTACAGCAAGCACAGCTGAGCTCAGCTTGTCCTGCTGTCCCAGCCTGGTGGCATTTGCCCTGGCCCAGCACTGAGAATGCCAGGAATACAGGGAAAGATATACAGGGTAACTGTGGATGGACACAAGGGATATCGTGGCACATGGTGTTAACAGATCCTATGTACGCGTGGTTCAAAACCATGAGACCTTGGTGCCCATGGTCACAAAAAAAAAAACATGGTAAAAGCAAGAGGAGGGCAGAAGCAGCCCACAGAAGTTGCTTTAGAGCTGGAGAAGGCACACACAGGGAGGCAGCTGAGAGCAGTGTCTTATTGGGAAGGTGGATGTGATTACCATGTGCGAATGTAAAACTCCAGGCACCAAAAGGCTCCATCTACAAAAGGGAGAACGAAAAGCAAAAGCTTCAGACTGAAGCTGGCCGAACTATGTCAGAAGAACACAAACAGCACGAATGTGGGAGTCAAAGACAAGCACTGAAGGAAACAAAAAGCTGAGACTCCATCTTTCAAGATGGTCAAAGTAAGCTTGGAGAGCTGCCTAGAGGAAAAGATTTAGTCAAACAGTCAGCTGACTCAGTGCAGGGTTTGTGAGGTGAGGTTGTACAAACTTAGATGTGGAGAAGTCAGGCTGGCGGTGCCTTTTAAACTCGTGAACGGTTTAAGTCAGGCCATACTGTACAGTCTAAATTATTTCCAAAAATACCCCATCTTTTCTAATAGCCTGCAG
This sequence comes from Lagopus leucura, assembly GCF_019238085.1. Taxonomy (NCBI): domain Eukaryota; kingdom Metazoa; phylum Chordata; class Aves; order Galliformes; family Phasianidae; genus Lagopus; species Lagopus leucura. Next base: position 93,599,549 of record NW_024962252.1, read on the forward strand.
TGATATAAAAGCCACCTGCCTACAGCCATCAGACCTCCCTGAGGTCCCATTCTGTCACTGCAGCCCATGTCCCTGCCATGCTGGCACAGGCACCAGGGTCCTCAGAAATGCTAAGGATGCAAAAGACTGTTTTTGTTCAAGAACGCAGAGAAGGAAAGTCACCATGCAGTCCTGACCCCTGTGCAAACAAGCCAAGGAAGCTCAAGTGAGTTTCTCCTTTAATTAGTTTTAGGCATTAAAATAGTTTCCTGCTTCCATCAGCTTCTCCTGATACAGTAATTAGCATGCCTTCCTGCAGAAGGAATCCCGATAGAGATGAAGCCATGACCTGGAGAGAGCTGGGCTTCCAAGGAAGTGCTAATTAGTTCTCATCTGAGAAATGTAGTTAAGGCAAGTGAGCAGGTGTTGCTAGAAATTGAAAATAATCTGTATAAACATGTTCTTTCCTACGTGACAGCCCAGCTAATTACACCTCCTTGAGTTCACTCCATTCTACAGAATCTCTCTCTGCACGAAGTGTATTGCTGCCAGGTCCACAACTTTAACACAATGTGTCAGTACTGAATTAACCCTTCCTGCCATCACAGCTTGAGAGGACAGACGTTCTATCAAACCCTCCCACTCCAGGAACAGCAGAAAAATTTCCTCCAGGGCAGGTGGTCAAAAAAAGAGACAAGTCTGGGAAAGCCAGTATAGCTCTATGTTCAGCGTCCAACCGATGAAAACTCCATGGAACCTTTTCCTCTGCTATCTAGCGGGTGGCCAAACCCACGACCAGGCCAGAAGCATTCAGGACACGTGGCTCTGCCACCACCTATCAGGCTGAGGTGCTCTGCAGGAGGCTGCCCCGTGCCTGCTGTAAGTTCTCCAGCCCGTTTGTCTCACCTGACATCAACATTGGAGCAGTTCATTCATGTTTACTGCATTCCACTTCTATGGCATGCAGTCAAAGCTCTGCACCCTCCTGGAAAATTAAAATGTCCCCTGAGGGAAGATGGTAATTAATACACTGAAAGAGGATGATTCCACACCAGTAATCGGAAAACTAATTATTTTTTACATAAACTGTTCTGTGTGCAGGCTTTCACAGGTACAGTGGTCTCATTCCACTGGGTTGACTGGGGGCCAGTGTGATGTGTGTGTCTCTACAATCTGAGAGCTGAAACTAAGAAAAAGGGAAAGCACAAGCTGATACAGGAGGGGAGCCTGTCTTCCTTTGACAAGGAAGAATTTTCTATGTGAGAAGAGCAGCCTCCCAAAACCAAGTTACCTCTACGTTATTTAGCAGCCATCCCACAGTTTTAATTCCAGGTTTGCATCACATCTGTATGAGGAGATGGAGGCCAGTGCATCCAACAGGCAGTCAGCATGAACGGAGGTCTTCTCCAACCTTAGTGTTTCTCTGATTCTAAGTACAGATATATTGCAGGACTTCCAGTAAGCTGCCACTACCGGCAGCTACTTTAAAGCCAGTGCAAGGAATGAATGGTCACCATACATGACTCACCGAAGCCTTGGGGCCCTACTTTATCCATAAGTCATGGATCAGCCCTTACCATGAGGCGGAAACTTGACCAACAGAGAGCAGCTGATGCTCAGCATGACTTTCTGGGCACCCTGCCTTTGTGACATGGGACAACAGTGGCCAACATCAGTCTGAATTAGCTCTGCTTACAAGATGAAGGGTACAGAACAGGCTTAGCAAACTTGATGTGAAGTGTGGTTTCAGGCAAGCCTTGTGATCTAGCTGTCAGTGTGTGCATGCAATCATGCAGGGCTTCCTGTTTACCAGCTCTTCTTGCTCTTTGGTCCTGGCAGCTCCTATTCGTTGCATGGTCATGGGGTCTGCATCTGGCAAAGAGCTGGGAGGCAGATAGGACTGGAACTGGGGATTGGTCTCTCAGGCAGGAGAAGATCAAGGAGCAATCCCTCTGCCTCGTGGGACTGCAGAGGCGGATAAAATAAAATCACCCTTTCTATTTGGCAGACGCCTTCCAGCTGTGGAAAAGCACACTCTTCTCCCATAAACAGAATCTATTCTGCCACCTCTGATGCTGCTTCAGTTTGCAAAAAAAAAAAAAAAGGCTGCTAATGTACATGCCTGTTGACAAAGCAGATTTGCAGGATGGTTTATGACACCTACTGTACTCCCGGCTCAGATGTAAAACAATATCCACTGTAGCTACTGAAAGGGCTTGGCTAGAACAGCCACATCCAGAAGTATCCAGCAAGAAAAAAAACAAAGCTATTAAAAACACTCACACACAAGCCAGGAAACATCTTATTATAGATCTGAGGAAGGGAAATTAAAAACCCAAACCCACACTCAGCATATGCCCAGCTATATTTGTCTGATCCATTTATTATCTTCGCCAGTACCACTTAAAAGCTGCACTACTCCAGAGTTTCATGCTAAAAAAAAAACAAAAAAACCCAACCCTGCACACAAGATGACATTGCTGGCTTACAGCTGAGGCCTATCCTGTTTCCCTGAACATTTGCTGATCTGGCATCAGCACAACAGCAGGGGAAGCAGGGGTGGGGGCTGTGATCTGACTGGAAGATGCAGATCAGGGTAAAACAGGCTCTTTCTGTATTTATAGCATTGCTCTGCTGGAAGGGCAGCAAGTGGTGATCTTTAAAGCTGTGGTGGAGAATGTGCTGCTTTGAATGGGCTCCTTTGCTGAAGATGTGCTTCGTGTCTGCACTTTTAAGTCTGCAGAAGATAAAATAAAAGCCCTGAGAATGCCACACCACACATACAAAGAGAAATGTGAAACAGAAGACATTACAAACTAAATAACAAGCTCAGTTATTGCTCCCAAAGTGTAAAGTCTAGAAATCAGCACTATCAGTTCTTCATTAAGAAGCACGGATGGTAATGGATAAAAGGCCAAGCTGACCTGCAGTTGGGAGGGCTTCTGTCCTCAGAGCAACCAAGCACCCCAGGATCATAGAATCACAGAAGTTGGAAAAGACCTCCAAGATCATCCCATCCAACTGTTCCACCCACCACCAGTATTTCCGCACTAAACCATGTTCCTCAATATAACATCTAAATGTTTCTTGAACACCTCCATGGACAGTGACCCCACCATCTCCCTGGGCAGCCTGTTCCAGTGTCTGACCACTCTTTTGGAAAATAAACATTTTCTAATGTCCAACCTGAATTTCCCCTGGCGCAGCTTGAGGCCATTCCTTCTATTCCTCTCACTAGTTATGCAGAAGAGATCAACACTCACCAGAGTGAGGCCCAAGGTATCATTCCCTTAACTTAGAAGAAATTTGGTGTCTAGGTGGACAAGAAGCCACTTCTGTGTCCCTGATGCAGCAAGCTTACAGAGGGCTCTGAAACACTCACTTTTATTAATAGCCTGGATGTCCCAGGCATTTTTCCTTTTTGGTTCTCACGAGTTATTTTCACTGCGCAGCTTCCCATGATCACTCAATTTTGGGAGTTGACTAGACCAACTGGCAGGATAAATCCCCACAGTTGGAAGAAAAGAAAAAAAAAAGACCCAGAGAATCAAGAGCAATTCTATAAAAAGAGAGGAACACAGACATGGCATTGTGGGTACAAACAAGACTCAAGCACGTATCTGCCTTTGCACTGCCAAGAAGAGCTCATTCAGTCACATGGAGTTTTAAATGAAGAAGATGTTGGTTGAGCATCTTCTGCCACTTGTCACTTTTGATGGCACCTTGTCCTCAAGAAGCCCTCTTGGGAAAGTACTCAAGGTACTACTCAATGGGGAGAACTACATTTTAGTTCTAGTTCTGTTCAACAGCAACATCTTGGTCATGGGAAAATCAATAGCAAAGTTCTTCTGGATCCTGAACTCAATCCAGGTTGTGGAAATAGCAAATAGTGAAGAAAAAGGTATGAGTTGCAGTAGTCAACACTCAACAAGACCTCCCAAGGGCCTTTGAGGTTAATTTCTTCCAACAACGAGGTATGAAAGGAGCTGGCAGAAGGGTTTTAAACATCTAGAGTGAGACTTGTACAACACTTGAGTCTTCATAAAGGCCCAGCACAAACTTCCTGAAGGTATGGGGACATGTGCACTGAGTTCACTCATAATGCTCTCTTGCACACGTACCTGCAGGACCAGCTTTTATAAATACACATGCCCATGTTTGCACATGCAAAAAGATTCTTATATCTACTGAAACATAGGGGCCATCCTGTATTGTACAAATCTCTGGGGGATGTACATGCCAGGTAAATCATTCCAGCTCACATTGAAACACAACTCTTGCTGAGACTATAACGTGAAATACTCTGGAACACGCTCCTTCACTCACTGTGTAGGAAGTACAACATAATCACCAATTACATGATTACAGACTATTTCCTTCCTCCCACATTCAGTTCCTACTCTGGATGGTGATCACTCACTGAATGAAAGTTTATCCTTACGCCCCTTCCTTTGTCTTTTTATTGTACAAACCTTGTTCTGAAGGTACATCTATTAACATTCTCAGGGCTTTCTGTTGATCTTGGCCATGGCCTGAGCAGTAACAGAATGCTAGCAGCACAGGAAGAAAACCTTCCTGCTTCTATTCAGGTATCTGGATCCAGATTTGTTTTGGGCTTGCTATGAGAATATGAAATCTTCTGAGAATTTCTCTGTAAAACCTGTATGAGCATATGCAAATCACTTTTTTTTTTTTTTTTTTTTTTAGCTTCTCTTTCTCCCAAAGCTTTCCCATAGCAAAACATAGATTTACCAGGCTGAAAGACAGACCAGGATCCACCAAATTTCATAATTCCCAGCAGTATGAATATTAGAACTGCTGCTATAAAAGAAGTTTGCCAGAATTTTTACCAGGGAAAAAGCATTGAGTTTTCACTATCTTTATCTTCAGCCATGTCTCAACATCTCTAAATAAGAAAATTTTAGCTGGAGGTAGGAACTGTCAACATGAGATGCATCATTCTGGTGGCTGAGTCTAAAGCAAGTGTGTGATGGTACCTACACACACCAGCACTCAGCTTTGCAGTATGAGATGGTGCCTCCAAAGCAGCTATGGATCCTCTCATCACAGCGCCTGTGGGACAGGCTCTCCACACCCTGGTGACAGAGCATCAAGTGGAAAGCATCTTGGAAAGTGGTGCAACTGGTCTGATGGACTGAAGAACAGTAATACAGAAAGCAAATCTGTCTGGTGCCCAATCTGCTAGACTGTGCTTTCTCCCTGACATTTATGACCATAGAACATGTATGTGTTTCACATGTGACATGTGTGCATCTCTGTGAGAAAGGCAGGAGAGACTTCATCTGCAACGTTCAAAGCTGATGCTGTTGAAAATGGAAGATGTGAAGATGCTTGTTTCATGGTCACTAACAACACGAATGTTTTAGCAACTCCTCCACATAGCTGAGTTAAAAAATAACCTTTCTATAAATGCACCACTGTATTCTGAGGTCAAATAAGTCACTCCAAGGCGTTCAGAAAACAATTTGCTATTTATCTTGCCGAAGAAAACAGCTCCCTATTTTTTCCTCGTCTTTTCTTTCCAGGGTTCTAAAACCCCCTGGAGGATAACTATTTTGATAAATTGCATAACAAATTGTATTTCAGGGCCGCACATCTCCGTCAGAGAGTATGGAATCAGTGTAAGGCAGCCTGTTTTCATGAGCTATTTTGAGACACGATGGCCAACAGTGGCTTTCTCAGAATCCATCAGCACTGCAGGACATGTTTTTTCCCAGGCACGCACATGTACACGCATCGCTGCATGTCTCCATTGAACCAATAGTTCCCACATACCCCTACTCCAAACAGAAGTTTTGCCTCAAAGAAAAGGACAGCTGAGGAGATGCTCAACTCCAGAAGGCCTGGTAGCAAAAGAGGAAAAAATACAAACAAAACCAGCTTGCCCTATGGTGGCTTTCTAGCTTCAATCTTGATAACTACTGCATCTAGTGACCATCTATGGTCAGGAAAAAAACTAGGTTTACCCTGGGAAGGTCATTTATAATTAACCGAAACCCTTTCCACCTTGGTGTCTAAAGAAAACAAGCATATTCAGCAGAACTGGTCCTTGAGAGTCAAAGTGTGCTATCGTAACCTCATGTTACTTTTGGCAAACAAACCAGTATCACCTACTAGCCCAGGCTCGTCTGTGTACAGCACAGCTGCCAAAAACAGGATGAAGAAAAGGATGACACACTGCTAATCTGTAATCATGCTTGTTCAAAGTGCGAATGGAAAGAACGGGCACCCTTGACCCTGCAGTCCCCTGTTTATCACTGGAGTAAGTGAAGCCATGGCTGTGGCCAGATAACTTCCACAGCATGAATATGTCTCTGTCCTAGGCAGAGGGCCAAAGAGAGAGCTGTCACTCCTACCTCTTCAGCTCCAGAGCTTCTTGGCTGGGACTGCTGATGATAGCAGCAGCAGGGATGCAGGGACACTGGGCTATATCAGATGACCAACAGCTCCTGCTGCAAGAGAACAGAGAGCAAAACTCACTGTCTGGACGCTGTCTACAGCTCAAGAAGACCTAAAAGAAGTAAAAGGAAGCCATAGAAGAAAAATCTTTCCTTCATCCTTTCTTCCCCCTGCCCAGTCTGGGCAAGTGGAAAGAAGTGGGAAGCATCGCTTTGCCCCCTTTTCCCACCAGCACCTCTGTGCTTTGATAATCACTCTGCTTCATCTTTGAGATGGCACAGCTCAGATGCTGCCCGCATCTGCTGCCACATGCCTTGTGCAGAGCATCCTGTGTGAACAGTGCACGTCTTGACTGTGCATTGTGGAGATGTGCGTAAATGTCTGAGTCATGGCTCTGGTGTGATTGACAGCCCTCTGCTCCAGAAGACTGCAGAGTGCTTAAGCGATGGGAGCTTGGTAGGCAAGGATGTTATGTAAGTGTACGGTTATTTTTGTTCAAAGTTTAGTTTTGTGCCCTCAGAGACTAAAAATATATGCATACAAAGCTAAAGGACGCGTTTCCAAAACTTATTAAACAGTCGTGCCCTTTCACTAATCATCCTTTTCCTGTTGTCAGCAAGTGCCAACTGCAGAAAGCAAGGCTTCTGTTTTATAACCAGCTTCCTTCTCTGCTTTCTTTCTTCTTCAAGACTACAGGTACACTCGGGACAACACAGAGAAATATGACAGCAGTACTGGTGCAGAGAACAAGAAAACTCATTTTAAGGTGGCCACAGGTTACTGCTGCAGTTCTAAAAGCAGCTCTAAAACCAGACCATGCCCAGGGTCTGGGGCAGCCTGTCTGTGAAGACAGTGAAGTGGTGGCACTTGTGACCCAGATGACAAGGATGAAGGCTATTCTGCCAGACAGCTAAGGGCAGCACAAGAGGTTGTGAGGTAGCAGGAGAGTAAAGACAGCTTCACAGCTGCCTTATTTTAGCAGAAATCCCTGTTCAGTGCAAGAAGAAAGCAAGTCTCACACAGGTCCAAGCCCTGGTCTCAGGCAGCATGTAGAGATAGCTTGGCAATGTAGCACCATCATTTCCCTGCTCTGCTCGCAGTTTTTCAAGTGATCTTGGATCAGTGCCTTAAGCATAAGTCCACAGATGTGTACTGAAAAGCCTTTCTTGTGCACCAAACAGCAAAAGTCAGATGCTTTTGTCCCCTCTGTGGGGATTTAGTCTTTCTGTAAGCCTTGCTTCCTTCCTCTGTAAAATTTAGACAGAAGCATGGCCCCATCTCCCTCAAAATCAGCACTGCACGCATTGGGAAGGGATTGAGGGGCTGGGAGTTGATTAAGAGAGTGGGAGCAGGAGCCCAAATGAAAAGATGTAGCTCAGGCACAAGCTAAGCCTTGTGCTTCTGCCCTGTGAAACATTTCAGACTGAATAAACTGGGTCTGTTATCATTTAGAAGCTTTGAAGAAAAACACTGAACTTCTAGAAGACTGCCTGCTGCTTGTTTAAACTTCAGACAGTTAAATGACAGAGGCTAATTCTGGTGCTCTGCTACGCCCAGACATCTATCCCTGCTGGCAGGTCTAATGAGGACTTCGGTCTGCACAAGAAATGGTTATTCATCATCACCTCTCCTTGCCCCTTATGTAAATGTTCTGTTTTGTCTCAGAAGAAAGAAAAAGTCTATAAATAAAGCGTAAGCAGCTATTTTTGGAAAAGAATTTTCTTCCTGGTGTACGTGTCTGTGTGTAAACAATCATCTTCCACATTTCTGTCAGCTCATCTAATCTCTTAAATACTGAAGTTGTTTTTTTTTCACTGCCTTGCTGTCTTTCTCCATCTCTCCCTGGGATTCTTTCAGAGGTCAGGTCCTTCAAACCCAACTGTGTGTCCTTGCAGCGCCCATCATGGCAAGTGGTCTGCAACAAATGCACGAGGCAAATTCTGATCCTCAGAGTCATCTCTTGATCCCATGTCCTGTAAAGACCTAAATCCTCATCTGCCCAAGTATTTATGCCTGCATATGCTTTGATTTCACATATCATCGTGTCAAAGTATAGAAAATGAAGTTGTAGGTTGGGATGGATGAGTACCTTAGGGAAGGCAAGGAACAGGATAAAAAGGACAGCAGCTTTATGAGCAGAAAGAAGCTGCTAACAGCAATGGGTGAAGCTCTCCACAAGAGACAGCAGCCTCATGTGTGCTGATAAGAGACGCGGTTAAGTGAGTGGAACATCACATGCCTTGACTGTTCATAACTCTCCTTCCTACGCAAGCAACAAGCACTTAGAGGTGGATAACATAGGAATGTCAATGAAGAGCTAGAAAAAAAAAACAAACAAAAACAACACCCTTCCTGTATGCAGTTTTAAATATTCCCAGGAACTCAGAGCTTGTTCTGAAAGTATCCAATTCAAAGTCCAAGGAGGGCTTTTCACTCCAGCTTGTGATAGTTCTGCTTATCGGGCTGGAAGGCAAGCAAAGGCAAGAAGGCTGGAAACATGAAACTGGACTTGCTGCTCATCAAATAACTTTCACCAGAAGCAAAGGACCAAAGGAAGAGAAAGAGAGAACAGAATGAGTCAAATGACAGGTTAGCTAAGAAGGTAGCAAGCACATTATAGAAAAAAAAATAATAAGCAAGTGTTTGACATGCTCTGTTCCTTGTGCCTTTATCCCAAACTGCTGCCCAGCGGCACAGACTAGGTTGTACAGACCTTGAGTCCAACAAAAAGTGTTGGTTCCTAGGAAGAACCATCAAACACATCTTGATTTGTAACTGTTTAGCTGAAATCCCAACCAGATTGAAGACAGCGAGAGTTTTGTCATTGCATTCAACAGAATTGTGTTCTGTGGGCACCACTTAGGTACACAGAGCATTATTTCATGAAGACTAGAATTCCCTCTGCTTTTTCTACTTTTTAATCCTCTCGACTTTCCACAGCTCTCTGGAGAGAGCCTCATGTCTAAATCCTTAACACGGGCACGGGAAACTCAGGTGCCTTTGACCACCTGATCTTGGTAAGGCTTTCTTATTAGTAATTTGTCCCCTTTCAGCCATCTGAAGTTTTGTCTTGGGAACTTTCCCTTCAGTCCCAGCTTATTTTAATTCTCTGTGCTTATTAGGACTGAGTACAAGCAGAACATCCTGAGGGCAAAACATAATCCAAACTGGCCCCCATCCAAAGCTTTCACTGGTTTCTTACTGAAGGAACCAATTTTACCTGGGTCGTGACATGGGGCTTGCAGAAAGTTCAAATCAGTGTGCGGGTTTCTCATGTGAGAGAAACTCAAAGGTCAGAGTTTCTAATTTCCTTCAAACAGCTTTGAAATCTTCCACACCAAAAGACCTGTCCTTTGATGTGATGTCTGCTGGAAGCTTCCTCATTGCCTGCCTGGGTAGAGCAGAGACAGCTAACTTACCAAAACCATCAGGATTCAGTTCCCAGCTTCCTATTAACCTTAGACAAGTCTGTGGGTTGATTAGCAGATTTTTGGGTCTCGAGGATGCTCAGAGCACTGCTATAGGGCTGGTATTAAGACTGTTTTCAGAGAGAGAAGGATGGTCTGGCTACAACTTCCTTTTATTTTCCTCTTTCTGCTCCTCTGCATTCTCTCCTGCTGCTGCTGCTTTTGTGAAAAGGTCTTCTGTGCCTCAAAGAAAAAGTGCCTCTGATGGCCTTGCCTTCCCCCCTAACCCCCCCTCAACTGCTTGGGGCCATCTGAGAGCCAGTCAGAAGGCTGCTTTTGTCATAAGGAAGGCTTCTTCCAGGCAAAGGAAGGCGATGCCTGGGGCTTCTATATTCACAGCCTTTCTATTTCTGGCTCTCCCTTTTCACAGGGCTTTGTTCACTAAACCCTGCTCTCCCCAGACAGATTATTAGTGAGTACACTTACCTCAGAAGCAGAGTGAACTTGGGGAGGACAGGATGCACACAACACCACCAATGCCACCCTTAGATCACCCCCCAACCACAAAAATCAACTCTGGCACAGCCCACCCTACCAATGAAGGGCATTTTTGCATCTCACCTACCTCCACTTCCAGGGAGTTTGCTAGAAAGGCGGTTCATTAATAGGAACGCCTCAAAGGCTTAAATCCTGCTCTGCAGACTCCCATTTTCCTCTTGTGGTGGAAAGTAGAGAGTAATCCCATTTTCAATACATAGAGAGGCAGGCTGTGTTGATACCAAGTCTAAAGCATTTCAAGAAAGGTCACTGGAATAATGTGATGATGCATGAGCTCAGGAAGCCTTAAGGAGCTCCAGGGAAGTGACATGAGTTGTGAAGGTAAATGTAACAGCTCCAGCCCCTTCTCTGATCCTCAACAGTAGGATTTCAGCCCATGGCATCAGCTCAGAGCAGATCTCCTAACCTGGGATCGTTGCTGACTCCACACAGCAAGTTGGGTGCCCCTTCCTTTTCCTCCTACCTTACCCTGCATAGCAGCTGCCAGCCCTGTTCCCAGCACTTCATTCTGGCTACAGACCTTCACTCCCTTAACCCTGACCCCAACATACATTGCCACTGATGGTGCTACCAGTCCAGGCAAGGGGTGCTTTGCCATCTCTTGTCTTTCTGATACAGAGAAACTCTGAACATCAGATTTACCCCCCGTCATAAGTATCCTGAACCAGCAGTTTTGCCTCTTTTTAAATCGTGACAGATGCCAGAAGTAGACAACCATTTTCCCATCCACTGAGACTACAGCTCACCCTTCTATAGATTTTCACCAATGGCTCTTCTGAACATATCTTTCTGACGACTCTGGAAGCCAGACAGCATTTGAGCACAGGCCTGTCTGACACACACACATCCCAAGGTCAAATCAATTCGCACATCCTTGCCCACACCAAGGCACCAAGGCACATTTTGTGCCAATCTTCCAGCATTCTGCCTGATTCCAGTCAAACACAGGGAGGTTTGTTGTTATTAAACTCAACAAAATTACAAAATAAACAAAATAAAATAAACAGAACACACATTTGCTACCTTCCCAGCACTTTCCAAAACAGAGAATGTTTACTACGTGGCTCCCTTTCTGAGCTTAAAGCCAGCTGATCATACAGCTAGAAAATTCTCTACACTGAGTACAATTTTCTCCAAGACTTGGCATAGCAACACTTTGATAAGGTACTGATAATGAGAGCGCGTGGTGGTTTCCGTCAACATGTGAAGTCACGCTTTTCCCAGAAAGATACAGTCAGGGCTGTAATCTTGGACAAATCTCCATGTCTCTAACTACCACAGCCAAGGTCTGATCTGCCCAAATGAATGCACTTTACTTCTTGTCTTGTTATCCCATCCAGTTAGTGCTGTTTAACATTCAGCACATCTTTCCAGTCCTTCTGATTTGAGCACATGCCCATTTCCTCCTCTGGCACCAAGCAGATTAGAAAACACAGAATGAGCCCCATAAAGGTGATAACAAAGTAAAACTTACTGTTTCAACTTGATCTGTAGCTACAACTGCCTTAGTGACCACTTGATCCTAACAGATTGTGAAGTTCCTCTAGATCTGTACTTCAAGGACAGCCTTGACGTAGCACTGGTTGTGTTTCTGGCACAGTTTTTCTATGGATTAGGATTCCGCCTCTCTCACAGACAGCATGAGGGAAGATAACACATTTTAAAGCAAATGAGATATACATGCAAAGCTTGGTCTGTAAGAAAGATCCAGTCTCCAAACTATGACAATTATCTGCAGAAGAACCAGAATTTCACTTATATATCTGCTGATCTACCAAGCAATCACGTAATGCTTTGTTGAATGAGAACTTCTGCTTCTTTGTACCTCTGACATGGTTTTCTACATGATTTTTTAATTTTTTTGTTTCCTTTCCTCGTTTCATTTCCTCTTTAAATTCCAAGACAGCTGCCTGTGTGCAAGGAGGCAGCTGTTTTGTTCCTGGAGTTAGTATGCAGTTACTGGACAGATAAACACTGGGCTTTCTACAGGAAGCTCGACTTTCCTTCTTCCCTGATTTGTTGTTGCTTTCCTCAGGCTGAAACTAACACTTACTTAGAGAAAAACAGGCATTTTGGGTTTTCTCTATGGAAAGAAAGAGTTCACTCTGTCAGGAGCAACATGTGTCCTTTCAGAAACAGAAATATTTTCACTCTTAGATTTCAGTAAGATATTTTTGCCATGTTATGAATCCAAACATTTTGTAGAATCACGCAAGCACTGAAACAAGAGAGAGGCTTCACTGAAATACAGAAGAGCAAATGGGATCACAGCAAGCCTCTGCACGAAGAGCACAGCTTCTAAAGAGAAGCCTTTTCTGCAAAGCCCACTGTGCCCACAGATCCGCTGGCACAAGAGGAGCACAGAAAGGGGTTGGAGTGCAGTACGTGGTGGAGTCACCGTCCCTGGCAGTGTTCAAGAGGCGTCTGGATGAGGAGCTGCAAGATATGGTTTAGTAGCTTGTGTAGCAGTGGTAACGAGAAGATGATCGGACTAGATGATCTTATAGGTCGTTTCCAACCTTGTGATTCTATGACTCTACATGTTTTGGCATCGAGCAGCACCTCACATCACGGCTGCTGAAGCTTAGTAAGTTGCTCGCAGAACCACAGCACTTCCTACTTCCACACACAAAAAGAACAAAATCCTTTCACAAAATTAAGGATTTGTGTTTTGGACCAGCAGAACTGAAAGGTATGGAGCTTGCACACGCAGCAGGGCTCTTGGTGAGCCCAAGGGCTGTTTCACAGCAGCGCTGGAAAGCAGCATTGTGCTTTAGTTGCCAGAGGCCTACTCGAAGCAGAACAGATGCTGTGACAAAGCTCATTTTTTTTGCAACCAGAAGCCTCAGTTAAATCCAAACATGCTCAAAAGAAGTCTTGAAACCTCAGAGCATGGATTCAGTAGTGAGTTAAGCTTCTAAAACTGTGAAGCTCCCCAGCTCTGGCTACATTTACCTGCGGCCTTGCTCCATGGACTGCTGTGAGGAAGGGAGGGCAGACACAGACGCAGGCCGACATGTCTCCTCAGGGCACTGTGGGAGACTCGTGCTGCTACTGAAAGGTGCCATACAGACTCACAGGCCTCTCACAGAGCAGCCCCCTGCCTTTTTCTGTATGCAGAGGGGCACTGTTTAAAGGGTAGCCTCTCCCATTTCAGCTCTGGCAAACCTCTTCCCTATCCCACCTCAGGCTATTGTAACCACCATCCTAGAAGTGGGTAGAGAACGTCCTCCAGTCAAGGAGGACAAAAAGCTGTCCATGCCAGTGTTAGCAGCCTGCTCTACCCCTACCAAAGCACCTTCAAGCCACCCCTTCAAACAGCCACTGAAAGGCTGAAACGCTTCTCAAGTGTCAGCAGCTCAGTAAAGCTAACCATCTCCTACACTGGCAGAGCCTGTTGTGCTGGACAGTGAGGTACCTGTACAGGATCTGCCCAAAGACAACATACAAGCAGTTGGCATGGCCAGTAGCAAAGCAGCAAGCACTTGTGTTTGGGCGTGCGCTTTGGGCTAACAGTGATCTGAAGAAATAAAAGCCCCAGGAGAAAATGGGGAGAAAAGAAAGAAGAGCAAGGGTGGAGCCTCAGCATCCACCCTGCTCCACCCTGGAACCAGTGAGTGCTGCCTGCTCCTCTGCAGGGCAAGAGCCCGGTGCTGGGCCTGCCAACCACTAATGCCTCAAATCTGGTGTCCAGACAAAAATGGCAATGGGTTTGGTTTGGCACTGAGCTTTTCCAAAAAAACCCCACAACCACTGAGTGAACATGCTTTTAGTCGTACATTTTTGTGTTGGTTTTCTGCTTGTTTCTAATAGGATCTGGGTTCTATTTTCCTTCCAGTTTCTGAACCTTCCATTTACTTTAGTTTTTCAAGCTTTCCTCTGGGGGAAAAAAAAAAAAAAAAAGAGAGGCTGGAAATGTTCCTTTTCAAGTACAAGGCAGCTGAGACTGTTCGACAAAGATGACTCCAGCTGCTGGGCTTCTAAGGACACTCCAGAAATGATGAATCTCCCAATAAAATCATCATCAGAACTGGCAAATCCATACTTCCCCCGAACAATTATGATTTCTTTGCCTGTGGGAATCACTGTGTTGAAACACCTATGAAATTCCTGCCATGTCATTGAATTTGCATGCATTTCTTTTTGGTTCCTTCCTTCTTCAGCCTTCTTCCCTGCCAGAGTGCAGACATTCCTGAAAATCAGCTAACCACACTCCATACTTTACAGCCTGAAGACCTTGAAACAAATGAGCCTTGAAGAGTAATTGTAGCATTACGGGCACCAAATGAAGCTGAATTATGCAGCGTTTAGTGGATGCTGCTTAGTGGATTGGTTTGGGGGAAAGTGTTATATAATTGAATTTTAAAAGGTTAAAAAAGAATTCAGCTGACACTGCCTGTTGGAAAACAGTGTAAAGGTGCAGAATACAGCTCCCTCTGTGCTGAGGCCAGGTTGGGAAGGGTCTGGCATTGTATATGAGCTATAGGTAGCGAGTGAAGCGGCAGGTTGAGTTTCTCATGCTGTTTGTGTGGCAGAAGCCTTTTATCCTCTGACACTTATTGCTATGGCAGAGCTGAGGGGCAGGGGTGGCTCTAGCTACACCATGCAAGCATAGTGCACTTCGTCCAGAAGTTCAGCTGAAACTGGAGGAAAAATAGTTCCCTAAATGACACAGCAATGCTAGAAAAAGCTTGTGCTGTTTTCCACCCCATTAGCAAAAAATATGACCCTGCCCATGCAAACCTGTACTCAGAAAGAACTCACTTTGCAGAAGGCACTATGCCGCTGCTTGGAGGAGAGCAAGGGCTCAGACACAGCATCATCATATCAGTAAGACCTTTTCAATGTAGACAGAGCCTGGGCCCTGTCCCAGAAAGTGAACAGACCTGAGGGAGATAACAGATAAGGGAAGGGAGATGTTAGAATCTTTCTTTTTTTTTTTTCTCCACAGCCATACATTTGTCTAGCTCTTATGTAGCATCCAAAAGAAAAGCAACAGTAATAGAACTGATGAAGCCAACACAGCTGCTCCACAGCGGTGGTACATGTTCAGCAGTCACTAGAGCTGTGTGTTCAGCAGTTACTGACCATCCCTGCACACATTCACATGAGGTGCACTTCTGCACATTTTACAGAAGGAATTCAGTACTATTATCTCTGTTCTTCACAATTAGAAATTAAGTTGAAATTAAGCATTAATTAAGAAATGAATGTAGAAGGTAAGCAGCTTGCTCAAGCTCACACAGGAAATGGGTAAGAAATGAAGAATGGGAAATAGGTGTTGTCCTGACTGTGCCATCACATGGCCCTAGCTTCAGCATTGCACAGGTCCTGGAAAACAAAATGTTTTGAAGTCCTTCTTCCTCATATTCTGGTGTTTGTTCATGGACAATACCTTGAGAGAAGGTAGGAAGAGTGCAGAGGAAAGCCCTTTTAGGACCTCACCTGTGCATTACCTTGCTTTTCAGTCCCCTTGCTGTAAGGTTGGAGGACTGGCAATGGGACTGACGGCAGAGAGAGAAGCAGGAGCTCTGCGGGGCTGATCAAGAACTGCCTGTGCAGCAATACCACGTGGGCAGCCGTGGAGGGCCTGGCATTCCCAGCAGGGAAAGGTGCTCACCCCTCACAACGCACTGCGGATGTTCCTGCGTGTGCCTGCTGAGGAGCACTGGCACACAACCCAGCAGGATGCTGCTCTGACACTGACTCACCCCACAGGTTCGGGCAACTCGCTTCTTCCTCCTTCCTGACTGCCCACACGGGCAGAACACCGAGCACCAGAGCTTGCTCCATGTCAGAATGAAGCAAGAGTCTGGGGGAGGCAGGGGCCAGGAGGGAGGCACAGTGACAGCCTGACTGAGGAATGCAAGACCATGCCCTGCAAGGCTGCAGGCATTTCCTGATCCACCGATTCTGCCAGCCTCACCGCTGCTGAACTCTCATTGCAGAACACAGGCACCAGCCCCACCATGCCTGGAGATAGAGACCGGGGGGGTGCCCAGAGGAAGCAGCCACCCACAAACCTGACCGGGTGCAGCTGAGGCTTTTGGTTACCTTTTGGCTTGCCACTCGCTGCTCGGTGTTTAAACACAGGTGTCTGCTGCTGTTGACACTGAGTAATAAATGGACATTTTTTCCATTGGAAAGAATCTCAAGAATTTCCCAGTTCTCCTTTTATTCCTTTTTCCTCATACGTCTTCCTAAGGAGGCCGTTACTGCAGGGAGCAGGGCAGCCAACGTGGGTGTGACAGCACTCAGCTGTGCCCTTGGGTCTTATTTTTAAATCAGCCCCTGCACTCCTTCCTCAGGACACAGCCGTCCTTTAAATTGAAGCCTTCCTTCCTTTCCACACTCCCAGCTTGTGTTTGATGATTTCTGCTCCACTCCCTGGATTGCAAATCAATACCCCAGAATGGAGGTAGCAGACAACTTCAGGGCTCAATTACCCCCTCCTCTTTTCTACGGCACTCAAACCACTTATTTTCCCAAGATAAACCAGACTGCCATACTCTGGTATGTCCCAGAGAACATAAGGCAGACCCCACAAACCCTGACAGCACCATGCTCTATGAGGAAATCCTTGCCAAGTGTCAGAGTAGCTCAACAACCCCACATACACCTGAGGGTATATCTTGTGCAAACACAAGATGCTGAGGTGTTTCTACACACCGGTTTGTCCCTCATGTGCATTTGCTATCATCTTCTCCCCACGCTTCTCGGACTTGGTTAGAAAGCACAAGCACATTTCCAGCCTTCCTGCTTGTGCTCATGCCTGAGAGCTTCCCAGGGTGCAGCAGCAGTGCCAGTAAGTATGCACTGGCCCTACCATAGGGTCCTCTAAAAAACATGAATGTGTTATTTTCCTGCAAGGTTACATGGAAAAAATAAAACAAACACACACACACACAAAAAACAAAGCAACAAACCCTCATTGCAATGCAGTGTTGTCCTCTCTGGACAGCTCTGCTTGTGGGTTGCAGGAATTTTGGTGACATGCCCAGCACAGCAGGAGGTTTTGAGGTCTGTCTGGGAGGAGACAAGCCTCCATGCTGGAAACCTGTGGTCCAGAAGTCATAAATTATCCTTATTCCTCCTGGGTATATACTGACAACCTCCCTCAGCCCCCTGACTTCTCCATTCACACCCCCAGGGAACACAGGAACGTCCCTCTCACCCCCAGGGAGGGAACAATGGGAGGAGGTGAAGGGAGGGTTCTGAACAAAAGAAGAACAAGGTCAAACCACAGGTGAGACGCTACCACTTCACCAGGAAAGAAATAGGTAATGACGTGGTTAGCACCCAGCAAATGAGCTGTGGCATTCACCTTCCTCAGCCTGCAGAGGCTATAAGCAGCCTTTCATCCATGCCCTCATCCACCTTCTCCGCCACCGCCTCCCACCTCCTGCCCATTTATGATACAGGCTTATGACAAAACAACTTATTAAAGGAATTACGCAACTGAGCTTATAACCCTTTCCATGCTGGATTTTTCCAAAGCTTTATGCTTATCAAGTAATTGTGCTTGATACACGAGCTACCTGTCACAAGCTCAGCGTTTTTTTTCTAATGAGGCCTCAGCTCTTAAACTGCTTGCATGTTTTGTTGAGAAAGCTCAGTCACATGGGTGCAAAGGTAATCCAGGAAAAATACTGTCAGCACGCCTCATCCTGGGGGTTGGCACCACCTCAGGACCAGCACCCAAGGAGGTCACTTGGTGGCAGGACATCTTTATGCTTTTCTGTGCAGAACGACATCAAACCCATGTGCTTGGTGCTCTGGGATTGTCTGGGGAGCCCACATGATGGTCAAAGAGCCTGTGCTGCCCTGCTGCCTCCTGAGATGCCTCTGGGCACTGGAGTTGGACATGGGTCCAGGAGCCACCGGAGTATCATCCTTTTGTACACTGCCCGAATTTGGACTGCGAAGATGAGTCTAAAAATACGAAGGGATAAGTAGAAGCCTTGAATACAGGTGTGTGTAGGTTCGTGCAAGGCAAGCTGGCCCCTTTGCAGGCAAATGGGATCAGGCAGAGGATGCAAACCAGCCTGGAGCCAAGTGCTATGTACTGCTGGGGCTTCAACATGAGCTTAAACTCATCTCTGAAGAGTCCTGATCTGCTCATGCTTCTCTGAAAGGAAGAACTGCACCTTAAATTTTCTTTCACTTTCCCTCGACCATACTGCCACCGCTTACCTTGGTCTTAAACAGTTGCTGCTCTGCCCATCCTCGAGTGGGTAGGGAGGGCGGGCATGGGCTCACCCTGCAGAGAGCATCCTCTCGGCATCATCTACAGGAAAAATAAAACAAACAAAAAAAAAAAAACAACCAAAAAAGCACAAAAAATGACCCTCTGCCACAGCCCACTGGGTCATGTCACCCAGCCTCAAATCTTCTGGCAGACAGCACCCCCAGCAATAGCCAGCAGGCTCCTCCAAGCATCTCCACACACTGGTGATACACAGCATATAAAATGTATATCTCCTTATAATTAGGAGTGTTCAGGGTGGTGACTCAGACATTCCAGTCAGCTTTTTTCTCATTGTCGGTGTGTGAACTGTAACTTTAGTCATTTTTTCCAGTGACTTTGGACTTTAAAAACAGTAATTAGCCAAGTTAGCTTGTTATCAGCTCCTGCCAGTAACCCATCCTTGCCATGGTCCTTCACTCTGTTTCGGTCCCAGACGAAACTTTGGCACTCAGTTTTCAAGGCTGACATTTGTCTGGAGGAGTGAGGCAGCTGAGCAAGGAAAATGAGTCCTAAACCTGCAAACACTTCCACTCATCCTCATGTTAAGAATTGAAATAGTTTCATTGAAGTAGCTCCAGGCAGGGTCTTTATATAGTATACTAAATAGCAGGCAAGACATGAAATAAAACTTTAGAGGCATCATTTTCTCACTTTCTATTAATGGCTACGCAGGCATCAACTTACACAAAGTGAAAATACCATCCTTGCTAATGATGCTTCTCCTACTGTGTTTTCACAGCGCCTTTCATCTGCTCTGCTCATAGAGCATTTCACTGCTCATAGACCAGCACGTACTGCTGCATCTGCAGCTGGCTGCAA
Source organism: Lagopus leucura (assembly GCF_019238085.1). Classification (NCBI taxonomy): domain Eukaryota; kingdom Metazoa; phylum Chordata; class Aves; order Galliformes; family Phasianidae; genus Lagopus; species Lagopus leucura. The sequence continues at coordinate 93,618,980 of NW_024962252.1, forward strand.
AGCAAGAGGCAATCTGTTACTCACCACTGCTCACGGGTCTTTATCCTACAAAATGCTTCAAGAGGTGTTACAAAGCCTACATTCAGGGAGGAAACAGGGGAAACTGCTGTTTCCTTTGCCGTGCTGCTGGTCCCCATGTATTCTTCCCTGGTGGGACATCTGCTACCACCAGTTGCAAGGTTCTGGCAAAGGAGAAATCACAGAAAGATTCAGACGTAGCCAACCTGCACAGGTGAGCCATCACTGACAGCATCTGGGCTGGAATGTATGGGAACTGAAAAATGCTCAAGAGAAACACTAAAGCCAGCCACATTTTCATATGAGAAATTAGAGTGGAAAGAGCAACTCTTCCTGAATCATACAGGCCATGAATTCCTGGTAAGTAGATGCTGTTTGTCTGTCGTTTCCTATGATGCACACAGAAAGACAACGGTGTGGTCACAGGCATGTCTACAGCTGGAGGTTTCCCCAAAAGGGAACCCATGTGTGGAACAAGGGAGCAGCTAGAATCAGGCTGTCCATCAGCAAACAGGAAAAGTTCATCACAAAAATCATAGAATGGCTTGGGTTGAAAGGGACCCAGCCACAAGCAGGGCTGCCAACTGCTAAATCAAGTACGAAGCACATGTCCAGCATTGAGCATGGGGTGAAGTCCCTCTAAAGTCAATGGGATCTACTGCAGACTTCAGTATGAGTGTGCACTTACCATCTTGTTTCTATTCCTCTCACTCTTCCCATACCAGTTTTGTGGGTGTTTTTTTCTCCCTGTTTCATTTGATTTCACAAACACTCTATTGGTTTGTCTGTGTGGTTTTTTTTTTTGTTTTTTTTTTTTTTGTGGTGATCAAGGAACATGAAATTTACATGGCCAAACTCAACACAGTATGCATAGGTCATCATCTTCATGCTACAGAAACAGAGGCTCGACACATGAAGACACAAATCCTGTAAGACAGGAGCACAAGGGAAATGAGGGGTGAGGTTCAGCTTCAGTTACCTGAGAGCCAGGCATGCAAACCACCTGGTTATCTAAATCTCTTTATTTAGAGCCGGAGGACCTCCAAGAAGTCATTCTTTCCAGATAGGCTGTTAACATGAATCATCTTCTGGAGATGTTTACCTCCTCTGTGGAGTACAGGAAGAGAGGAAACAATTATCTCAGGCTAGACTCTCAGGCTTTAATTAAGATGAAGGCAGTGTATGATGAGCCCAGTGCCAGGACATGAGGTGCTGTTGGTGCTTGCAGCTGGGAGCTTTTCTCTGTCCTCCCATGCAAAACTCAAAGAAAATATCTCTCCAGAGTGATTCTTGATGTTTTTTTTCTTACTGAGCATCCTCAAACTCGACAGCTATTTCATCCAAACTCTTCTGTAGACAAGTGCCCGAGGTTTGTGAGGAGAGAAACGAACAGAAATCTTCTGGAAAGCGCTGACCACTCACTTCTGTTAGATGTTGTATTTCATAGATGTGGCCAAAATATTTTGCAGAGGTCAATAGTAGTTACAGAGATTTAGGTGTTCGGATGAAGTAAGGCAGAGATCACAGAGGAATCCTTTACCCCTGCAGCAGCTACAGACACTACTGGGAGAAACCAGGGAGGACACTGCTGGCAGTGCACAATGGGAGAACGTGGTCTTTCCAAAATACATGGGGCAATGCAGAAAGGCCCTTGGAAGGGCCAGAACACCCTGGGTGTGTTCAGTGGCACACAGCAAGGCTGTCTGCACCCCATAAAAACACCTGCAAGCCCTTGCTTTCGCTGCAAACAGATACCCAGAGCAGGCCCCCGCTGGGAGCTGATATCTTAGTGCTGCACATTTTGGCAAACCCCATTTTAGCTCAGCTGAATGTCCCACAGAGAGACAGTTCACAAGATTCAAAACTACAAAGATCCCTTGTCTTGGTGCAGAGGATCGTAATCGCGGTGCAGATCAGCCTGGCGAGGCGGACAGACCCCCAGCAAAACCCTTGCTCCCACCTGCAGAGTGGGTTTATGCACAAAAAAAACTTCTCCAGCACCTGCTGCAACCCCACGCCTCACCCCTCCTGCGAAGGTGTCAAAGGTAATGCTGGAGCATTAAGGGATTAAAGCCATTGCTTAGAAGGTGGTGTGGATGGTGACAAGCTTCTGAGGCATGGGAGGAGGGAAGAGGGGGCTGAGCGGCAAATCCTGCAAGCACACTGCTTTCTGCGTGCTGCAAAGGGTTTTCCTACACAAGGTTATTTGCAAGGGTGCTTACTGTTTGCAAGCGCTGCAGCTTCCACAGATGCCTGGCTCCAGCCAGCTCACCCCCACACCACAGGACACTGGGAGGGCACCATCCCATCCCCGAGCAGGCGCTGTTTGGAAGGGCTCCATCATCACCCCACAGGCAGCAGCCAAGGCAGAGCCGCCAGCCACAGCACTAGCAGCCACCCCCATGGAAAAGAGTCGTCAAACACAGTGCAGGAAGGCCTACGCTTGGCAAATATTTGTCGAGCTGATTGCAGCCCTCCTGGCTCTGGCTGCTGGATGCAGACAATCTGTGGGGAAGATTTTCAAACGCCTGAAATTCCTCCACCCTCTTTTCTTCCATGAGTGCAGCTTGCAGCCAACTCCACCTTTGCAGAACTGAGAGCATCAGCCTGCAGAACCTGCAGGAGCAGCAGCTTGCAGCAGAGCCATGGGTCTGACCATGCAGCTCCCAGCAAACCCAACAGCCACACAGAAACTTGAAGCACGGGACGCCTGGGCAAGCAGCGTTTGCTGCAGGGAGTGCTGTGGGAAATACCTGCCCACCAAGCTCACTGGCTGCAAAAAAAAAAAAAGAAGGAAGTGTTGAAAATAAAAGCAAGGCAGCTATGACATTTTCATGCGTGGCTTCTGACATCCTCTCCCTCTCACACACTTCACTTCCTTGCTTATTTTTATCAGATGAAGCTGATGGTCTCTGCTACAGTAACAGTGTGGTTACAGTGCTGGCAGTGAACAAGTGCTCAGTGCATGTTTCCTTTGTGGCTTCCCTCCCCGCTCAGTGCTCCCACCCCTCAAGTCTCTTGAAATAGTGTGTTTGACATTGTCATCCCTCACTTGTGACTGGGCCTCTCCTGCCAGTGCAGCGATGTTGGGCCTGAAACCGCTTTTCTCCCAACTGCAAACAATGCTCATAAGCTTTTGTTTTTTGTGATGATCACCTCACGTGTCCTGAACAGGCACCAGTGCAGCCACTACACCATGTTTAGCCTTCAGATGAGATTTTGCTCCCATTCCAGTGATGGGAAGAGCCAGCCTGGCTGACATGCTCTGGAAGGGCCCAGGGAACAACCAGGGGAATTAAATTCCTTGTCCTCAGCTTCTGCAAACTTCACACAGCAGTATGAATGGGAAGGAGAAAGCCTAGGCCATCCTCACTTGACTATGGGATGGTGACACTGGTTCTCCCACTCACAAAGGCAAGGAGGAACATGGTCACAGCAGAGCAGGACCTGCAGTGAGGAGCTGTGTTGGATTAGTCATTACCCTCCACATGCCCTAGTGATAGCAAATGATCTTTGTTGTCCTGCAGAGCAGTAATTTCACCTACCCGTACCAAGATACCAAAAGTTCACGTACACAGTGTGTCTCAGGTGAGAACATGTTCCAATAAAATCAAAGAAGTGGATACACACCAAAAATAACAAGTGGGAGGGGGTATAGACTGTGATAAGCAGGACAGCAGTACACAACTTGCTGTATCACCACCTGTAATTGTAGGGCAAAGTTGGGAGAACAAACACATGAAGTTTAAATAACAGCCAAAGGCATTGCTTTTGGTGGGAGAGATGAGGGTAAGAACAGAAATAAATTGCTATATATGCAAAGAAAAGTCCTCACACCACCCACAATGGTGCCTCAAGGTGACTCAGGGCCACCCGTTGCATCACCAAATAATTTTAATTTGGTGATGCATTCCAGGTAGACCATAACAGATGGATCCAAAGACCAGAAAATACACGGACATCTGGATCTGGTCCTGGACAACTTGCTCCATAATGTCCTGCTTGAGAAGGGTTGAACCAGCTGACCTCCTTAAGTCTCTTCTCACCTCAACCATTCTGTGAATTAGAACCAGTACCTCATCCTGGAAGTGCTGCAGCTTCTTCTACATGAAGAAAAGGACTATACCCATGGAAGACTATAGTTAAGGCACACCTTAACTAGAGGATGATTCAAGAACAGGGGAGTCAATCTCCACCCACACTGCATTTCTTTCTATAGCATAAAATACCCACAAGGGTTGAATACAATTCATCTTTGAACTGTGGGGTTTGTGTTGAACACACTCTCAGCTCAAGAATTAAATCTGAGGCCATTAGCATATTTTAGCCATCCATCTCATTTACACAGGCAAGATCAGAGCCTGTTACTTACCAAATTATAGGAACTTCTCTCCAGGTATCTGAAAGATAGGAGTATTCCATGGTATTTGCTTATCACATCATTTCAGGGGATGATTTAATCCCATTAAGTATACAGCTTGAATTAATGAACCCTAGTGTGGTCAGATTTCCTACACCAAACAGGTTCAGAACCACAGTCAAACACAGTTTCTTCTAGATCTTCCTCTGACAGCACAGCAAACTGAAGCATGCAACTACAGGTACACTGCAAAGCGTAAGTGATAGAGCTGTCCTCTAGACCCAAAATGGCCAAAGCAGACAACATACACAGCTTGGCTGAAGCCCTGACAGCATACAAGGCAAGACATCTTCACACTTGTTGCTCAGGGAAGGCAAGATGCACAGGTACTGTACTACTACTAAGCACAGCTAAGAATAGCTGCAGCTCTTCATGATTGCAACTTCATGCTCTGCAGGGTTAAGTCAGGACATTCGATATGAATTATAGATATAAATTTATAACCTTCATAGTTATAAGATATGAAGTTATAAAGATAGCTAAAATGAAATTTTGGGATAGAAAAATTGAACATGTCTTTGCTGCACAGCAATAAGCAACTGTAGGAAGATGGAAGGCAAAGATGCTGCCCCGTGCTCCCCAAGCTGATTTGGGTTCATGATTTCATAGAGCATGCTCTGAGGTGAGCACAAGTATCTCCAGATTCAAAGGACAGCCTCAACCTGACAGACATCATACTTCAGGATATTTATGTTCACCCTGCAAATCAGCACACCTCATAGCAGAAACAAGGACTGGTAAGGAAGGGACCATCCAAACCCATCCATTAGTAAGAACAAAGCCAGTATGTTTGGAAAGCATTTTCAAACTTTATTTACAACTGTCACAGTGACAAAAATGTAGTTTGAAAAAAATGCTAGCTTCTCCCTGAGGCTCAAAAAGAATTACAGAAATATAGAATGTATATCCTACAACAGGAGTAGTTTTACTGGAGTGCTTTGTTCTTTAGATGCGTTCAACAAATAGAAATATACACAATACTTTCACAAAAGGATGCAGACAGAAATACACAAGTCTTTAGGGCAGACAGCAGGTCTTGAGTCCATGGATTGCCATCTCATTGCTGCCAGATGATAGTATCTTTGATATACAGCTTTGACTTGGTGGTACAGACTGAGAGTAACACTTAGAAATAGGACAATTGGCTGGTATACAAGTGTATAAGCTCATTCAGGTAAGACAGCAAGATTAGAACGAGTGTTACAGATACAACAGCTGAATCCATCAGAGAAAGCGGTATCACTACATGATGACCATTTGGTGATATATCATCCACCCAGACAGGCAGGGAAAATATAACCAGGCCTGCAAGGCTAGAGACCAGCTGCACTGCGGGAACACTGAATTTCTCCTGCTTTCCTATCTGCCTGAAACAGTTACGTAGAGCTGAGAAGTTATTGCCATTATGTTTAAAACACAAGCAAGACGAGACTAAAATGATCCTGCTAATAGGTTAAAAGCAGTTCCTGACCCCTGCCAGCGTTCAACTACTCATGAGGTATTAAAAATACAAATACACATGTTCAAATAGATTTTAAAAATGGAACCTGTTACAAGCAAAGGAGGGTGGCATTGGGATTATTATGAAAGTTTGGTTAAGGCCTTGACATTTCATTTACTCTTCTGTGACCCCGGATTTGGTTTAGGTAGTAACTGTTCTCATCCTATTCCAAGAGCAACTGGCTCCCTGAGCTGGCCCACAAAGCCACAAGAGCATCACTTTCCAGGAAAATAGTGAGTTACCCCACGTGGCACCAGACTTCCCTCCCCAAACGGAGACAGACTGCTCCCCATTGGAGCAGGATACCGCGAGAAGGACCCAAACACAGACGTTACAGAACAGTCTGCACTCCATTAAACACCCACAAACAGCTATCTCATCCTTGCCACAGAACAGACATCTTGTTTCAGGATGCTCAGGCTAACACTCCCCAGAGAGCTCCCTTCCACCTCCTCACTGATAATCCACACTGTCTGGTGTTCAGTCTTTGTATTACCTCCAGTCTGGCAGCGTTCCCCTTCTGCAGGTCCCTGTGCAGGAGCAACCAAACCTGTCCCCAAGCCCACTGACCAGCAAGTTGAGATATGAAACCTTACAGCCTCAAAGACACTGAGGCAAGCAGGTGCAATCCTCACCCTTCAGCTTTGGGCACTGGAACAAGACAAGACCGACCACAGTAGCCTTGGCAAATAGGAGAGAAAAATCCATGTGTTCAAATCTACATTAGTTCATGCTGCAAATGGATGTCTTTACATCAATTTTGCACTACCTCAAGCTAACTGCCTGCAAGATCAATTATGGCCTTGCAGCAGCAGAGATGACAAGCAGCAGCCTAACGTTTCCCTGCAAATACAGCTGTTCAGCATTGAAAGGTCTAAAGGCAAACAGAGGGTGAAAAGACAGCTTTGGGAAAGTGACTGGTACAGGCTCAAGAGCGAGAGCAAGAAGCCCACTACTCCTAAGGATGCTCACTTGACCCTAGGAGGTGCTGAACTGGGGAAAGCTACAGGTCCCTCAGCACTAGAGCATTTTGTGATGCTTTGCTACAAACCCTTCCACCTCCAGACGCAGAAAATGGAAGCTTTAGGAAAAACAAATCTGAGATGACCACTCTGTTCTCAGGCTTCTGGTCAAAAGCAGCTCCCAGCTGAACACTGCTTTGCTTGGCTTCCCTCTGCACTCCCCATCCCCAAGCTCCCCCCTCCAGCATCCCTCAAGTGGTCACCCTCTGCCACGTGCTTGGAACTTCACTGCTGCCTCCACCTCAGAAAAATACAGATAGCGATCTCGAGAACAGCAAACATTTCTCTGCGTTACTTCCTTCCTTCCTCAGAAGGTCTGGTGACACCAAGGGCTTCAGTTCTCAATACAGAGAATACAAAAAAACTAAAATCTTGCAGGTGCAAAGTTGAACTTGTCTTTTTTCTTTAAAAAGACTTTCAAAAAAAGTGTGGCTCTTCCTTCAGAAGGGTGCAGTCCCTTGCCTTTCCTCAGATGCCATTTATTGCTCCTTGTTGTCCTCCTTTGCGTCTTCACAGCTTTCCTCCTCTTCCTCCTCCTGGACGAGGAACTCCTCAGGCGGCCATCTCAGCTCCCCGCTCTCCACATCGCCCTCCGTTGGCTCCACCACGATTGAGGGCAGGCGGTCCTTCAGCTTGCAGTAACAGTCAAAGTCAGAGGGATCGGGGAAAATCTGAAAGAGCCAAGAAACAGCCTGTGAGAGGAGCTGCTCTCAAGCAGTCTTAGCTAACATCCAACTCTCAAAACTTGGTTTTCAGGGTGGACTAGTCTGGACACAGAGTACACAACTGGGTGATGGGAAAAACCCCTCAACTTCTTAGTAATCGCTGAGAACTTGAAATCAGCACAGCCCAAGAGGCTTTCAAAGCACACACGTTTGCTTGGATAAGGCTCATCAAATAGGCACCTGCTTTGGGGTATTTACTCAAAAGCCTCACCCCCTCCCACCACAGCTTTTGCATGAATGCTCATGAGTTTGCAAACTGAGCTATCTCGATCTGCAAATCTGATCTTGTTTCCTGCTGCCAGTGAAGCTACACTTATGCTCCAGGCACTGCTGCCAGAAGGAGAAGGAGGCACAAGGTAGCACAGCACCAGAGCAGGCCTCACCCTCACAGTAAGGGGCTGTGCCTGGTGTTACTCTTAGGCAGCAGAAACAGTCTGCATGAGAAGTTCAGCTGCATTCTGGTAGTACTCTGCATGCTACAGCTACTATCCATCAGCAGTGAAATTCAGCAGAAAGATGGTCTGTGGAATTGTTAGAGACTGACCCGAAGGTCAAAAATGGGACCACATTTCTTAGGGCTGGAGGTATTTATGGCATAGCTAAGAATTATGCATCCCAGCACAAAGTACAAGGACCTCCTTATCCCTAGTCCCTCAAAATGCAAAGAAACACCTCACCCCACCCTGCTATAGCAGCAGCATCAGGGCCCATACCCACAGGTAGTGCCATTGGGCTGCAGGCTTTGATCCTTCCAGAAACTAATGCAAAAATATAGGTACAGGAAAAGCTGCATTCAGCCGTGCTGGAATGTTAACAGTGGGTCTGCATAACTAAATGGCAGAGTGAACAGAACAGGAATGCCTTGCTAGTGGAACTGCTACAAGCCCCACCTCATCCTGAGAAAAAGCATTCATTGACAGAACCAGTTCCCATATCAGATCCCCCAGTTGGTATCCAGAAGACTAAGCAGCTCTATTTCAGAACATTTTATCTGCATATCCATTTTCCATCATGGGTGCATTAAAACAGCCTGAAGAGGCTTATCACCAAATGCTTTTTCCTGGAGGTGAAGATGACATGAGGAGCCATGTACTATGCTTTCTCTGAACACCATCTGAATTCATCCAAGCCACAAGAGCATCCTTGTGGAGAGTGGCACAGCAAACCTCACACTGGAACACTGCAGTTAGATGCTCATTTGGGAGCAAGAATTCATCTCTTCTGATCTTCGTGGTTCCAGCTCCAAAGCAGATTCCTGACCCTTTGAGCATGAAGCACCACACTCCTCATGCCAATCACACAGCTATCCCACCAGCCTGGGAAAGCCTTACTCAAACCCCACTCCATCAACTTGTTCTTCAGCCTAGCAACTATTAATCACACTGAAAAGCTTTGTAGGAACCAGGTTATCAACTTGAAAAAGCCAGGCTGCTACTTAATATAGTCAGGCAGGGTAACTTTGGGAGCAGATGCTGAAGAAAGTGACTCAATGCACAAGTTGCCCTTGCACAGTGCCACTGTCAGGATAAGTGAGACCAGAACAGTTGCTTGGAGCTTTATGGCTTTTGAGCCAAACAAAGGTAGTTTCAGACACTCAGTACATTACTGGAAGTACAGTCAACAGCTCTAAAGCATCAACTTGATATCTCAACTCAGGACAGGAAAAAAAAGTACCCTTGACATTACATTGTTTAGAAGGCTGCAATGGAAAAAGAAGTGTGGTTCAGGAGGTTATATAAGCTGATAGTGTCATGAAAATAGCCTCCTGTGCAAGAAAAATAGCAGTCTAATAATTAAACTAACCTTTGGCTGCTATCATTTTAAGCACATTGGGTCAAATTGGAGCAATTTCTTTGAAAACAGTCTGACAGGTGTTTTTTTTTTTTTCCAGAAGCTAAGCAGTCATTTCCTTATTAAAAAAAAATCCCTAAAACACGGCGTGCAGCTTTTTTAATAAAAAACCAGCACAATCTTATCTCAAATAGCTGCAGGACAGACCAAACCCAAGAAGGTCAAGATTTTTTCCACTAAGTCATGTCTTTTAATCGTAGAGGCAGCATGAAGCGAGATGTTGCAACTACATTTTCAAGGGGTGTGGACCATCAATGGAAAAATTATACAAAGGCAAATTTCCTAGCATGTGACAAGCAGGGCAGCACTGCCAGCCAAGTACAGGGACTGAAGGGAAGTGGTTTGCAGATTAAGACTTCGTTTGCACATCCAGGGAAATGGGATGGAAAAGTCTCCTGGGTCAACCCCAAAACAAGCTGAGTTGCAAGGCACTTTTTACCAAGATTAGCAAGCACCCATCAATCCACACGAGCACTGCCATACCGTGTGTCACTCCCATGAGCAGAATCTGCTCCCTCCCCAGGTTTAGACAACGGGAAGAAAAGCTTCTGGAGAAAGCTTGCAGTGAGTTCTCCCCAAGAGTGCAGCAGGCACAGATCTTAACTGCCAGCTCTGCACCCTCTCGCACTGCAGCCAAGACAGCCCGGCTGTGGAAACCTGCCTAGGAGCTTCTCCTCTTGCATTACCCAGCTCACCCACATGGAAAGATGACTCTGCATCTCCCCAGCACGCAAAGAACACAACCTCGTTGTACTTATCAGAGTGAGCCTACTGCTGACCTACCTGTCCCCAAATGACAGCCACCAACCAGCTGTTTGGGAAGGCCAGCCAAAAGCAAGTTCAGAAGCAACTCAAAGATAGCTCCCTCTCTTCCTCACTCCCTAATACAGCATGATGGCTGCAATGCTTGCAAGTTTCCCCAGCTCTGTGGCATGTCACAGCTCCCAGCCCATGGCAAGAGATCTGACAACTTTACAGCGTAAGAAGCAATATACACTCGTGCTCTGCTCAGCACTGCTTCAGGCTTGCGGCAGCAAGACTGGCTTTCATGGGCCTCTCCAGATGATGTTCTGGAAACTCCTACCTTTCAATATAGTGAGAGCAGTGAAAAGCAGTACTTGAAATGAAAGCTTGAAATGATCTGCAGAAAGTCATGTTTGCCTCCATTTCAGATGATCTAGCTCTCCTATCCTCAAATGAAGTCTTGGCAACAGGAATGGAAAGTTCCCTTGGCCCTGGGGAGGCTCATAGCCCCTCTGAGCATTTGCAGGGAGAGAAACACCAAAAGCAGGAGAGACGTCAGACAGCTAAGGAGATTAGTTCAGAGCTGCTGTAATCCAAAGGACACTTTTATATCCAAAACAACACCCACCTGTGCTCTCCATTCCACACCAAGAGTTAAAGTGCCTGCCTCCCCTCCCGTAGAGGCTGAAAGCTATTTCAGTTATATTGCAGGGAAACTAAGGTAAGAAGATCTTTCCAGATTGTGTTACTGTTTGGGGGAAAGTTTTACCTCATTGTGGTATTACTAATACAAGACACAAAGGTCTGCACTGAGATGCATACCTCTTCAGGGACAGGATATACCCTGAGGTACACACACCACCTCCCCTCCCTTTACTAAGATGCGAGTTTGAGACCTCTCCAGCAGTATCAAGTTAAAATTCTGGTTTCTGATTTGAAATATAAGTTCTTGAAACTAAATTCTGCTGTCACCAAGAGGCATGGCAAAGCTCCTTCCAGGAAGTATTTAAATCATCTCAGTGCCTTCTGCAGAGGAATTTTCCAGCTAAGAGAAGCAGTGCTGCTAAGTTTCACTCATACAGTAGTCATGACTTGAAACTGAGCTCCATCTAGTTATGCACACAGCGTGACTCAGGTTTATGAACTATGACAACTTCTCAGTCACAAGCACATCTTGGGGGACAGAGGCAGGGAAACTTCAGCAGCATAACATCGTAACAATTTTCCATCAGAGTAATGAGACATCAAGTAGGGAGGAAAAAACATGTGCTGAGGCGTTACCATGAGCTATTTGTCCTCAGTTCGAATTTCAGCACAGCACTTCTTCCTACACAGAATAGCTAGGAAGGTATTAGTTTGAGCTCTGCTCTTTCCATATACTGCTTATGCCTTCAGTAAAGGTCCAAGACCCTGGAATAAGCATTAGCTCAACCTGAAGTAACTGAGCTAACTGATGTTGTCTAGTAACTGCGCTATGTGGAAGCTGAACAGGTAAAGTTATCCTAAACGTTCTAAATTCCACAGCCTCTGAAGGCATCCCAGCAGTGGTGAGCACCAGCTTCCACACAGGACTTCTCTGGGAGAAACCAAGGTGTACAAGTGCCTCACAAGCAAATGAGATGAATCTCAGCCTCCATCCATCACCACCAGACCCCAGGTCAGCCCCATGTTGCTCCCTTGCAGGCCCCCAAGCCATTGCACTACTGCTTTCTATCTCCCTGTTGTTTGCAAAGTAGAATGCTGACAGAAGTGTTGCACACTGACGCATCTCATGTCCCTCAGCATTGCAGTTCCTCAGGGGCCAGCAAAGAAGTTGCACTCACTAACACCAATTCCCCCCAACAATGCTGATGTCCCAGGCCTTTGCCATGAACACCGGATGGGGCAATAAGCCTATTCACCTAGATTCAGTCAGTCTGACGTCATTCACAGCTAACTGTGGCTGTGATTAACCCAGACAGATCCCAGCATGATGCGATCATGACTTAAAGAGCTCAAGCTCCCCATGACAACCAAGCCCCAGCTGATAGCATGAGGCAAGCTCAGCCTCTTCATGCCTGTCTCCCAAAAGGCAGGCCGAGGTCCAACAATACCAGCCAGTCCGGCTGCAGCAAAGCAGCATGCTCAGCTTAGGACAGTATTTGCTTAAACACTTCACTGTTCACTGAGCACTGCCGTGCTCAGATCCACTTTCAAGAAATAAGGCAGGATCCACATAGCTGTTTTGACAACATCAAGTCAGCCTTCAATCAGGCAGCAACACCCATGCTGCTGCAAGATGGCATTAGAGGACAAGCTGGCATAGTGCTGACAGGCTTTTCAGAGAACAGGTCTACCTGGTGCTGAAACTGCAAGCAGAACATCAGCTCCAAGGGGCCGGGAAATGGCCTGGCTCTGCGGGGACCACCAGGCAGGAGGGGCAGAGTCCTCTGTAGGCACATCTGCTTGTAGCCGGGGCATCTTGAGCCATCAGCTGCATTTCAATGAGTTTTTTTGTTTAGCAGTCCCATGGGAATTATGGGATATCTATTAAAGATCCAGAAATAGCTCTCCACTGCAGGCACAAGACCCAGCATGACATCACCTCCTCAGCTGCATCTTCTGTTTTGTCTGTGCCTCCCTGCTCTGAGACTCGCATCCAGATTTCACCATTCATTTCCACCACCTTCAGTGGGCTCAGAGCAGCTTTACTTTACAAAAGCAGGAATAAAAACTGCTCTGTACTAAAAGGCTTTGAAGTTAGCACATCAGCTTGCAAGCATTTGGCACACTAACTGGAAAAAGGTATCCATGCCGAGAAAGCACATTGTGCAAATGAAACCACATACAAATTACTAAGCCTACACAGACAACTCAGTTATCATAGGTATGAGACTTCTGCAGCTCAGGTTTTCACATCACTGCAGCTGAGTCCAGCCTAAAGAACACCAGGAAGCGCTGCTGGGGGATGCACACCTCCTGGGGATGTATAAACACACTCTGGAGTGTGAGCAAAGGTGAGGAGTGGGCAGAAGAAAAGCTGACAAGTCACAGGTTCCACCAGAAGGAACCAGTGAGACAGGCAGGAGCCCTGACATTCAGCGAGCATCATGGGGTAAAGAAATCAAACTGCTAAGAGTTTACAATCTGGAGGTGTTGGTTTCCTCAGTTTACTTCCAAGGCTTTACTAGGAAAACAAAACTACTTTAAAACAGTAGTTGATAAGTTAGGTCACAGATCGTTCTCTGCACAGCCCTAAGGGCAGCAAACTGAAACCCAGTTTCATGTCATCTCTGCAGCAGAACAAACCCAAGTTCTACTACATGAGAAGCTTTGGAAACTAAACGCTCACCTCTCATAGTTCTGGATCCACTGTTTTGTTTCCTGTAACCAACAGTGGTCACGCTCACTGCGAGCGCGCTGCTCTGCAGGTGGGTGAGGTAAGATGCTGCAGCTTAGCTCAAGCCTCAGCGCTGGAGCAGTCATGCTCTGTTAGCTCTATCTGGTTTTAAGTTATTGCACTACAGCCCTCAGACCAGCATACCATTTTCCACGTACCAAATGCTCTCCATCAGCAGCATAAAGCAAGAAGTGCCAAACCCCAAGACGGAACAGGGTTCATAATACTATTTGCATTTGATTTGTCCTTGCTATTTTAACTTCAATTTTCATCTGCTTGAGGATGATTTCAACTTCTCACAGTGACATGCATTTTCAGCCATGCAGTCAAGAGGAAGAAGGTTGCAACCCACTCTCAATCTTCTTTGCACTAACCTGATTTAGAGGCAGACCTCATCCCCAGCCCACACACCGCCCAGCAACATCTGCCCTCTCAATATCCCAGGCCCTTCTGCCATCAGTTCAGCTTACAACAGAGCCAAAGACTACAAGGCAGTTAGCAGCTCCTGAAAACCCCATGACCACATCACTGCAGAGAACGGATCCAAAACAGACAAGCCCTGCATAGATGCAAGTTGTTAGCATTTACAGCAAACACCTTCAGGTTCTCATGGCCCACCTGCAGCTGAAGAAGTTTGCTCTCAGTTCACCCAAACAGACTCACTGAAGTCATTAGCGCTAGGGGAAAACCTCACTGAAACAATCCTTCACAAATAAGCAGGGCACCCCGACTGCCTCCCACTGCACAGTCTGGATAAGAAAACCAACATCTGACCTGAGTGGGTTAGATGCCTGCATACAGTATACTGTTCAAGACACTTGTTTGAATATCTGGCAAGACTAGTGCAATAGCTTCAACTTTCACAGCCATTCCCACTGCTACACACATTCTCTATAGCAGAGGAAAGCAAGGCCATATGCTTTCCACTAACTCAAGCACTAAAACAGAACTGCTATTTCCACATACAGGCAATAAACTAAATTACTTGCACTGTTCAGATCGAGAATTTTGACCAAAAAAAGCAATGCAGCCCCATTTCCCCCCCTGCAGCTTTGGCTTCTGCCTGAGCCATGGCCCAAAGTTCTGTTGATTTCACGCCTCAGAGAACTGTTGCAGGCTTGGAGCTCATTTTTTCAGACATAAATATGCAATGTACAACAGCACACCCAATCTGAATGCCCCCACAGAACAAGTGCCTTTGTGCAGGCTGTGTCACATCTGCAAATGAAGAACTGCAATCTGCCATGAGGAGTCACCCTATGCAGAGTAATCAAGTCCTGTGCAAGTACAGCTCCTATGTTAAACTTCACCAACAAGTTTCCTGCCAGGGTAGGGAAACTCGGATCTAGTAGGCAAAGATACACAACTCACTCTTTGATTGACTGGAAGTACTGAGGCTGAAAGATAAAGGCTGGAGTCAGAGACCATCCCTTCACCTCAGCTACAGACTGAGAGGTCAAAAGCTAATTACATTAATCACCAGTTGCAGAATGGATGCAGCTCATGCCTTCAGGTACTGTGCTTGCACACCTCAGGGCTTGTCAGCGCTGCGTCCAGCCTCATTGTATCTTACAATAGACTTAACCCTTTCAAGCAGGGGGAAAATCAAGGAGTAGCTCGGAAGATTTGAGTGCTGTACAAGCAAGTCCCTTTTGCTGCAGACAAATCATTTGCAAGCCACGGTCGTAGAGACCCCAGCAGCCTCTCACCTTGGTGTCTGACATGGACCCTTCCTTAGGGCATCTCCTCTCCCACTGCGCCTCTGCGCGCACCCAACAAGCCAGGGTTCAGGGACTTCAGAAACAAAGCACTCTGAGCAGATAACTAAGCGATATTTCAGACAAATTGCTCCAGCCAAGCAAGCACTGCAGCTCACTGACCAGCCCTTACTGCAGGACTTGCTATTACATTTACCACAGCGAGCCCATGGTCCAGCCCAGGCAGCTCCGCAGGGGCTCGAGCGCTCACCTGATACGAGAGCCCATCTTTACGGGGGCTGAGTCCGATCTCATCCATAGCCGGGCTGCTCATCATCACTTCGGTCATCTCGGCTGATCTCAGGTAATCGGGGCTGGAAACAAAGGACAACATTCAGACCACCTCAGGGCTCTGGAAGGTCTGAGCGAGGTTTAAGCGGCATCAGAGCGGTCCGCGAGCCGCGATCGACAGCAGCAGCAGCATCCGGCCGCTCCCTCCCCGCCCCTGCCCCCATCCCAATCCCCCGGGCAGGAGACGGAGCGACGGGGCTCAGCATCTCCGCGCCCCCCGAAACGGGCAGCAGGCAGCGCCCACTCACCAGGGCAGGGGACAAAGCACAGACATGAAGTCCCGGCGGAGGCTGCCCACGCCCTCGGGGTGGCGGCAGGGCACCGAGGCACACGAGGCTGCTGGAGGGCGGGAGCTGCGCGGTACCGCCGAGCACACGGCCACCACGCGCCGCACCACCGCCTCCCTCTGAGCCCCGCCGGCAACGCCGCGCCGCCTTAAATAGCCGCGGGGGCGTGGCCTCCGCAGAGCCCGCCCCTCCGCATGACGTCAGCATTTTCATGAATGGTTTCGGCGCGCCACTCTCAGGGGCGGAGCGCGGCGGGGGAGGGAGCGCTGTAATGCGGTGCGGCGCTGGGCACTGTGTGCGCGCCCGTGCGGAGCTTTCGTATGCACGGCATGCCGTGACTTCGTGCCTTTGTGCCACGCGAGGGATGTGCGAGCTGCGAGGCTCGCGCGTTGCCTTCAGTTCTGCTCCGGCTGCACTCAAGGCTGCAAATACACGTGTGCATGCAGGCATAGGTGTGCTTGTTTCCTCCGGCAGGATAGCGTAAGCTTCTTAGTTTTGTATTATATAATGGTGGCGTATGTGGGTGTTTGACATCAGGCATCTCCTTCCCTGTGCCAGATTATTGCCAGTCCCAAGGAGCTGACCCAGCTCATGGGAGCTCAGGTGGGCACAGGTGAACCCTGCGGGTCCCTCTCATTGCTCTGCTGATGGGCTCCCTGCCAAGAGAGGGCTCAGCCTGCAAAGCACATTTCTGAGGCTGAGCAATTGACATCCGGGCTGGAGGGAGCTCAGTTCCCTCCAATACGTCACCAGGAACAAACCTGGCTCAGGCCCACTGAAGGAGCTTGAGGGTCGTTGCTGTTAGTCCTCACTTTGGCAGGAAGCCACCGTGAGGCTCATCCATATGATTAGCCGCAGGCGCATTAATTGTCCTCTTGGAAAAGGGCTGAAGCTGGAGAAGTGAGATCTGCCCTGGCTGAGGTGTGCACCAGCAGCACCGCAGCTGTACCCCATCTTTAAGAATGCTTCAGGGGAAATGTCTGTGTGCCTCAGAGATGCGGGGTCCTCTATGAGGCAGGAGGAGTTCCTGGTGCAGGGAAGTTGTGTAGCACAACTGCACCCCGTGCTTGTTTACCTTGTCCAAAAAGGTGGGAAAAGAGTCAATTTTTGCCTTTTGTTTTCAGCTGCTTCTAGGAAACGGAGCCCAGCATCACCTGATTTCTACATTTTATCTTCACCCCCAACATGCTCATGTGTATAATCAATGGATATCAAGATGTTAAAATCACAAAATAAACAAGAGAGTTAGGCAAAGTGGACTACGATAACAAGAGAGAATAAATGGAAGGCTTACCCTTATGCTGGGCTCACCACAAAACACCAGAAGGAGGGATCTCCAGCAGAGATCCTGCCCCACTGTCAGCCAGTTCTTCAATAGTTCTAGGAGGGGTGCAGCCAGGCTCCACCTCTTCCGGCAGTACAGCTGAATTGCCTTCACCTGTGCTCCTCTGGCTGACTCACAGCTCACCTCAGGTGATCAATCAGAGGTTCAGGCTGTGACTCAGTAGTTCCCATACACTCATCAGATCCCTGTTTCACTGCTGCACATTTTTGCACTAAGCACTTGGGACCTGCTTGCAGTGCAACAGTATTCATTGCATTTACATTCATTTGAAGGGAGATGGTCAGCTCTGGGGCTGATGGCACAGTAGCTATGGGGTCATCAGCATCTTTGACATCCCAGATCCCCCGCATCCACGCACTGCAGTATCCATCTGGCCATCACAGGTGCCATGACACCTGCAGCTGTCACTTCCATCACCTCCATCCAGCTCACAGGAGCTCACAGCCTCCTATCCCCCCGAGTCCTTCAGGGAAAGTTTCTTAGTGAATAAAATATACTCTTCCCACTTGGAACTGAAAAACAAAACCATGGAAGCATTGGAACATACGAACTGCATGCTGCCCCACCTGGCACCAACCCCTTCCTCCTGACACTTGCTGAAGGGCATGCCCTATTTACTTCCTCAGAAAAAAAAGTAAAAATGAAAGGCTGTCACTCCTTCCTTCCAGCCATTTTCTGCACAGCATTGCCTTCTTCAGTGACTTCTGGCCCGTGCTTGAAAGAAAAAAGCAGTCCTGCAAGACCAGTTGGGAGCAGTGAGCCAGGAGGGGCTGGGGGGTGAGTGATCCTGTGTGCCAGAGCCCTTAGGTTTGTCCTGATCAATAGGTGTGGACTGAAGGCATTTGCTGGTTTGGGACCTTTGCTGGCCCAGCTGTGGTGGGTGAGCAGAAGAGAGCAGAAGGGAGGATGGGATGGAGGACACAGACACACCACTGGCTCAAGAACACAGAAGCAGCCATGTGATGGGCCCATTTCCTACCTGCCTTTCCTTGCTTTTCTTCTCTGTTGCTTATGAGGATGCATCACATGAACACTCCATCTGTCCTGGCCAGCGTTTCACCCAGCAGCCTGGGCTTAGATGTTCTAGCAGGGCTGGATCAGGCCAGGCTCATATATGTGTCCCGCTAGCACCTCCTTCTGGTGCCTACTGCAAGAGGCATCATCTGTGTTCTGAACCTGGCACTGCTCACACCTAGCGCAGTATTTCTGCGTCACACGCACAGATGATAATATATCTAAAATGCTTCACTGCAGAACTTGGCCTTCTGAACCTTCAGGGCTTGCTCTGTGCTCACACCAACACGGAGCAATGGGCTGCCCTCTGCTACCCAGCGCAGCCCCAGCAAACAGGCAGCAGATATGCAGCAAGGCCTGGATGCAGCAGGAACGCAGAAGGGCAAATTAGGAACAAAGTGTGTCTGTGTTGATATTTATATTCTGTCAGCGTAAATGAAATGCGTTTTGGCCGGAATCGGTGTATGGAAAATATCTTCATTTGAAAAATTGAATCCTTTACTGAACCACTGCCCTCCCCCTTTTCGCTGCACTCGGGTTTTATTTATTAACGGGTGTATTTCATTACCAGCGTGTCCCACTGGTGCTTGGCTCCCTGCTCACAGGCAGGTGAGGCCCTGTGAGGAGGCCTGGTGCTGCAGGCCTGATGGCATGTCACCTTGTATGGCAGCAGGGCCTGAGAGACATCTCTGTGTCCCAGGAGAAGGAGGCAGGACCTGAACCAAGTGTTGGGAAGGCACCAAAATGGGAGCTGAGGGGAGATGTATTGCTCCTATGTTTCTTGTTCTTCTTTTTGCATGGAGAGGAGGCTCAGTGCAAGTCCCGATGGCCATGGTGTGCCTGGATTCAGGGAGCTGCTCCCAGGCTGCAGCAGTGCCCATCACCCTGCTTTGCATGTGCACATGTGCAAGAGGCGGCACGTTCCCCGTGTGCAGGGCTCCATCCCAGATCTGATACAAATCTCTTACTGATGCCTATTAAGTCAAGCCATGATGCTCAGCAGTGACCTTAAGTCTGACCCACATCTGTCAAGGAGCAAGAAGTAATCCCATGAAATCCTCAGCTTCCTACTTATGTACCGAGGACAGTTATCCCATGCCTTCTGCCCCGAGAGCCTTCTAAGGCAGATCAATGCACTAGCTGCATCTAGAGGGACGCCAGGAATGAAGAGCCAAAGTGTTTGTGCTCTGCAGCCTCTAAGGATGCTCTTTCCTCTCTTTAGGCTTGAACTGACCCCAGAGGGAGATGATGTTGGTGTACAGGGCACTGTCACAGCCCGACCCAAGGTGGATGTATGTAAATTTGTATCTTAATGTACAGAACAAAGTTCTGCCATGCAAAAGCAGTGATAAGAAGAGCAGATTTCTCTATGGAGAACTCCTCTGTGTTATTTTAGTGGAGAAGACTGTCACCGAGTGCTTGGTGCCAGCAGGTTTGTGGGTGGGCAGGAGTCTCCCCAGACAGAGCCTCAGCCAGCACCAGCTTTGTCTTGCAGTTGGGGTGTTTCTGCAATACCGAGAACTATTGCTGTGGCTCCCTTCCCTGCCTAAAACAGGCACCCTGCTGCTGAGGGCATAAATTTCAGATTCTACCAATGCTGTGGCAAGTGGCACTCATCCTACTAACCACCCCTCACAGCACTCTGTACCCTCTCCACGGGCACTGCCAATGCCACGATGCACGGCTGTTCCTGCAGGGGATTTGCCCATCAGTGTGTGCCAGCCTGTAGCAGCTTAATGGGCACAGCTAAGGGCAGGGACTGCATTCTCCTCTGGAAATTAGAAGTCTCATCACCACGGGACACAGTGGTGCCAAGTGGGTTCAACAAACTGAGCCAGCAGATTCAGGAGGGTCAGTATTTGTGGTGACATGGACTAGACCAGGAATGATTTCTTTTATGGTAGTCCGAGCTACTGGACCACCACCAACACCAGCATCTCACTTGAAGCATGATGCTCCCAGCACAACGGTGCACCCTGCTTCTTGTGGAGAGCCTCATCCAGCACAGACCCGCCAACAGGGATGCAAGGCATGAGGGTGCAGCAGAGCCACACAAGCCTTGCTGTGGGCTGCTCAGTAGAAAAGCAATCACACTCCATCTAAAGGCGTGTTATTTAATCCTGGGGGACCAACAAGGGGAGATCCAAAATAAACAACATCTGTGCATTCGCAAATAGGAAATGGAGTTGCTTTCATGTCCTGAGCCTGTTGATTAACCAGTGCTATTGTTTGGCTTGGCTCTCACTGCCTGGTAACTTGGAAAGAAGGTAACTAAAAGGGATCGTTTGGTTACACTCCCTAAATCCGAGTGTCTTTAAATAGTGCATGAGTTTGCAGTTTGGCTACAGAGGACTGATGGGAAAAGGTAGCAGAAGAGTGCAGATGGCTATCAGAAGGGAACCTGTGTTTAGTCTGCTTGTGCCAGATGGGAATGGAAAGTTTGCTCCCTTGCCAAGTGTTTAAAAGAGGAAATAGGATGTGATATTGTGCCTCCCACTCCTTTCTCTCCCCTGAAACCAGCACGCTGCTCTACTTCCACTTGGTGTAAAAAATAAAAAATGCAGCTTGGACCACTTCAAGCCTCAGACATGCCTAGAGAGAGATCTCATTCCTTTTTAATGTGTGTATTGTATAGAGATGGACAGAACAGTATATTTTTACACACAACTGATCCAGAAGTACGCAGCACCTGTCTGCCAGTCTCTCATATTACTCAGCACAACAGAAACGAAACTACAAAGTTCCAAACTGCAGAGATGCCCTGCTGTGACCTCCCTGTCTCCGGCCAGCAGGAGATGGACCTCTGCCACAGCCCCACAGTAAGACTCATGTCACATATCACCTGGCTGAGAAACCCACCTGTGAGACAAACCACAGTCTCTCTCCTCAAACTCCTGTGATTTCTCCTGGCTCATAGAGCTCTGTCCTTCTGGAGGAGATGGAGACTGAGATAATAATGGGGTGAGGGCTCAGCAGGTGGTTTTAGGACATGCTGGGGCTCACCCCAACCCTGTCCCACTAGCATGGGCCCTGCAGCAACCTCAGTAATACAGTGCATCAGTAAACACTCAGGTTAACCTTGGAAACAGCTCATGGTACTGAATGCCATGAATCACCACTAAGAGCTTTGGGCAGAAGGGACCTCTGGAGATATCTTGCCCAGCTCGTGCTCAGAGCAGGCTGACCTGCCAAGCAGGTGCAGTTGCAGAAGGCTGGTGGAGCTGAGTTCTGAATATTCCCAGAGCAGAGACCCCTCAGCCCCCCCAGCACCTATTCCACTGCCTCACCAGACACAAAGTGAATAATTTTCTTGCTTTCTAACCAGAATTTCCATTCTGTATCTGCTGCCTGTTGCCTCTTGTCCTCTTGATGTGTACCTGAAAGAAGAGTGTGGTACAGCTCTTCACCAAGCCTCCATTTTACATGCTGGATTGATGGGAGTTAGATACCTTCCTTTACCTTTTCTTCTCCACACAGAGCAGACCAACCTCTAAGTAACTTTAAACAACGTCCTTGCTGGTTAAGGAGAGCTGTTGAGAGCTATATGCCAAGCTCAGGTAGAAATGCAGAGAGCAGCAGCATCGCTGCCAGGCACAGTCAGGCACAGGCTGAAGAGCAGGGTGGGATGCAGGATGGAATTCAGCCTTGGCAGTCGTCTCACTGATGCAGACACTTCCCGCAAACCAGCTTGCAGAGCTGTGACCTGTGCTGCATGTCCTTGGTCACCTGTCAGCCCACATTACCAGAGCTGTCAGCCCTCTGCAACATGAGTGTGGGGTCACAGGGGCTTAGGCTCAGCAGCCCCCCCACTTGTCAGCCATTCCAAAAGCTGGAAGAGAACAACCCTTCCCAGTGCCTCGTGACAGTCAGGATGATCAGGTCTCAGTAAAAAGCATCTGCCAGTGTGGCTTGCTGTGGGCTTTGGAAGGAGATCAAAAGCTTGGCAACAATGGCACAGAAGTGTTTTGCATACAGTAACACTCATTTTCCAAATTTCTCATCTCCCAAAAGCAATGGGGCAGTGCCATCAACTGGTGGTGTGTTTAGTGGTCACACTGAAAGGCAGCAGCACAGAAACTTGGGAGGACAATTCTGACTTTTTGGAAGTGAAAAGTGAAGTGCTTGAGCTTAGGAAGGGTGCTGGGAAGGAAGACAGGTTCATCTCCAAAAGCCAAGCTCTGGGTATAGCACAGGGCTAATAGACAGCAAGGAGAAAATCATGGAAATGCCCATGTTGTTTGCATCCTTCTTCTGCATTCGTCTTTTGATTACTGCAAAGTCTCTGAGCAATAATTAGGAGTGGACACATTGCAGGAGTTCTCAGATCTAATTGAGCTCTCTTGAATATAAACCATTTATAACAACCTTTTGCAGGAAGAAAACACAACGTACTCTACACTGGTTCAGCCAAGAATATGCTGCCTGTGGGCTGATTAGTCCACCTGCAGCACACACTGATGAGCAGCAGCATGGAGTCTTTTGCTCCAGTAGGCAAAGGGTTACGTGGCTTAAACCTGATCCCATTACAGTAGGAATTTTAGAACTCTTCAAAACAGGAGTTCTAGGCTGCTGGGCTTGTGCCTGGGTGCACAGAGTATCTAACAGAAAGGAACTGGAGGAGACTGGTAGGAAGGTGTTATCCTCTCCTGTGTGCCTGACTTTCAGAAGGCAGTGATACCCCTAGCCAGTCCCTAACTGAAGAGGATTTCCCGGTGTGTTTTTGCACCAGAGCTCCCACAGATGCCTAGAAATGCCTCTTCTGGCTTTCTGCTCGTCTAGGGCAGGAGCACGATGCTAGAGCAGGGAGCTGGCCCTGCCTGACACCCAGGCTTCCCTGGCTAACAGATGAACAGAACTTGGAGGCATGGAGACACCAATCATTGATCCACTAAAAAGGGTTGGCTTGGACTAAAGCTGTCAATCTAAGTCAGCACAGAGTCATAGCAGCATTTCAGACAGCAGGGTTAAAACTGAATACAATGAAGCTCTTGTGGCGGGCTTCAAACAAGGTCTTTGGGGGAAGATTCTTCATCTGGCCATGACAGCCAAACCACCAGCAGTGTTCACTTTGGATGAATCTAAAATGAACCAAGCTGACCTTCTTTTCGGTTTGATTAATGCAATGAAGAATTCCATGATTTATAAATAATAAGCTGAGCTGTGCTGGGTGCCAGCCTGACCTGCTGCTGCTGCAGCCTCAGCCCAGCTGAGATCCCCAAGTTGTCCTGCATCCCAGCGTCTGAAGCCCCACAGCTCACACAGTGGCACACTGACAGCATTGGCCAAAACACCCCGGTTGCAGCTTTACAGGAAGGAACAAAGTCAGCCTGGGGCATCCAGAGTGGGGATGGAGAGAAGAAAGAGCCACAGTTGAGTCTTATTAAAATTACTTTAAAATGCTGAAAAGGCCAAGGACTAATGGGGAAGAGGAGACTTTACAGCTTTGCTTTGAGCCCTCATTTCACTCCTCTCCCCTTCAAGCCCTCCTCCTAACAGCCATGCCTCTGCTGCCAGAGCCATGGCATAAGAGCCATGGACTGAAAGAAGCAAATGAGCAGCACCAGAGCAAGTGTCTGAAACCCAGACACCAGGCTTTCTTAGGGCCTGAGGCTTCAGGTATCATCTGAAAGGAGTAAAAGCTGCTCGTTGTTGTTTCTCTTCTCCCCTGGCATAGGCTTCTTTATTCTTTATAAGGAAAAATCAGCCCAGCTGAGTGTGTTTTACAGGGAATGGCCCCCAGGAGGATTTTAGACCCTAAGGGAGAAAAAAACCCTTAAAACATTCAAAGCTGAGAAGTGAACCATTTGACAGAGCCTCTGCGATGGTGGCTGCTGACAGCAGAGGGGGTCCTTGGGCTGTTTTTCCTCCACCTCCGCGGCAGAGCCCGGCGTCCGTGTTTGGGAAGCAGTTGAAACGATGGACCCGCGGAACAGCTCTTGCCTGGGATGGGGTCTGCGGGGGCATTTTGGCCCATCGGCCCTGGCTGGGAGAGGAAGGTCTCACCCTCATCCTCAGCTGCAACCAAAGCCCATCTCTGGCCACAGGTACTCGCAGTGCTGCTCTGAGCAGAGCAGGGCTGTGTGACACGAGCTGTGTCCCGCTGTGCAGCGCACCGTGCCCAGTGCCATCACATCCCCTGTTCCCTTGAAGACAGAGGCCTTCATGGCAACAGGCAGAGCTGGTAACTCTGCACCTGTTATAAATGGCTTTAGCTCCTGGGGATGGAAGGTATTCTGTGAAGCTGAAATATTAAAACTACCCAGGATTATTCATTAAACATCGGTGATCATCATCACATTTACTGTCACATGTTTCGACGTTGCTATTCTGCTGTGGGAGGGAAGGTATTTTTAGGCTGGTTTCCTAAGGAAGAAGCCCTGGGGTCACACAGTCAATCTGTTTGTCTGTCTGTCCTTGCCGACCTGGGAACCTCCTGGCTCACTCTGGCTGAAGTTTGCACGGTGCTGGGAGCGAATGTTGGCTGAAGGACAACATTTACCTCATCTGCAAAACAGGATGTTCCAAATCCAGATCTGATTTTCCACCGTGAGAACCTCGGGCAAATGTAAATTGATATTAACTTGAAAAGCAAACACAAACATGGGCTTATTATTTATCGTTAAAACATCTCAAGAAGGCTCTCGAGCCCTAAAAGCAAAACTTTGATGCAGTATAAAAGAATTATGTTCCTGAGATGTATCAGCTCAATAATTCAAACAGCATCTATGAAATATAAATGTAATATATTAATAAATTAAATTAAATTAAAGCCACCGAAAGCCAATTATCTTGTAAAAGATCTCTGATAGCTAAACTAATGAGATGTAGAGAGATTAATTTAGATCTCCATTTTAGGAGGTGATATAAATTGCTGTAATGCCGTATCCAGTTACTGGGTTGATATTGAGACTCGTGAAATACATCTGCAAGAGCTTTTAAATATTCAGGACAAAGTAGATATTAGAATGGCATGAGAAATAATTAAAAATTAGCTGTATTGTCACATTTCACGATCTGATTACATCTTCTAGTTTACAAAGCTTCAGCTGCCTCCCCAGGTATCAACCTGCAGGGGCTGGAGGGCTTACAAGCAGGGTTTTATGTGTTTAAATAGCCACAGTACACTAAATATTTATCCTCATTGCACATATGTGGGGAATTCTTGCTTTTTAGGATAGCTGTGCTTGCTGGGGCATCACCTAATAGGTTTATTTGGCCATAAGGATGGTCAGTCATGCCCTGTGGTTCCACCTTCCAAAACATGTCCCTGTCCAAATCACAGCTGCTGGCAGAGAGTCAGAGGAGGAAGTGCTGTATGGGCTGGGGTCTGCAGGACACTGGGCAGGCAATAGGGGATGCTGGCCACTCGCTGCTTCTGCCAGCGTGGAACTGCTGGAAACACAGCCTTTACTCCTCTGTTTCTGTTGAGATCAAAGCAATCAGATGGAGGGGAAACAGAAGGATCACGGTGTCACAGTGTATGCCTAAAGCCCCCCCAAAGTAGTCTTGCTGCTCCAGAAGCAGGCCTCCAGCGTTGGATGAGGTTTCAGCTTGGAGGTCCATCATTCCTGGAGGTGCCCAAGGCCAGGTTGGATGGGTACTGGGCAGCCTGAGCAGGTGGGGTCAGCCCTGCCCACAACAGCAGTTGGGGCTGGGTGGGCTTTAGGGTCCTTTCCAATCCAAACCATTCTGTGATTTTATGGTTCTATGATCTGTGCTTAGGCTGGGACTTGTTTATGGGGAGCTTTGTACAAACCTCCATAACTGTAAGAGCAACTAAAGGCCCCACGACCCTCCTCTACCTGCACTCAGGTCTGCTGCACCTTGCACTTCCCTCATTGAGCAGGAGCTGCTCCGGGTACAGCAAGCTTTCCCTGAGCTGCAGGAGAAACACAGTGTGGGGGTGTGGGCAGGGAGGATCGTGGGGCCTTGAAACCTCCAGCACAAGGTGATACCGACGGCCCTGGTGCTGCGAGCTGCTCCCCCGTGGAGCACGATGACCTTGGGGCCGTGAATGTGCTGGGCACAGCAAGGAATAAGTCTGGGAGGTGTGCACAGCCCTGCCAGGACAGTTGGGATGGATGTGCCCAGCTCCTGGAGCACGGCCCAAGGAGATCCTCAGGACCGGGTGTGAGTACAGCCCCAGGTGGGCACTGGCAGGAGGGAGCAGGACCCCCAGCATCACCACACCGGCAAGGACAGAGGGTCCCCACCATCAGCCTGGGCAGCACTGTGGAGGGGTGAGTGAGTGCAGCTAAGGGCAGGGGGATTGGGTTTGATGCTGATAAGAATGGTGTTCTTTTAACCCTTTTCTCTCTAATATTCTCTTGTTGCTCATGCAGCTGTAGTCAGGTTAAGGAGCAATCTTTGGCTGCGTTGTTAAAACCTTTAAGCAGACGAGCAGCAGGTTCGCCCCTGCTCTTGTTTCTTGTAGTTTTGAAGCAACCCTTTCTGTAAAGACAGAAATACCCTTAGAAGAGAAAAAGGAAAAAAATAAAAAAAATCTCACAATTAAAAGCAGAAGGGTAGCCTCTCTGCTCCTAAAAGTCATCTTTCCCTGTCGTTTTGGACAAAATGGCAGAGCTGGCTAACTGGGTCATTCAGTGGGGTCCCAACCCCTGGGGCCCCAACTCCTGCAGAAGCATTCAGCAAGCAGACCTGGAGTTTGCCAGATTGAAAGAAATGGCCAAGTCGAAACTTTTCTCCCGAAAATCCCTAAAATGTGCAGGAGCTTGGGCTGTGTGGTTAGCAGCCAAAAGTCAGGCTGAGGAAAGAGAGGCGGCCCAAGCAGAGGTCCAGAGGCTGAAGGAGGAGAACGGCAAGCTGAAAGCGGAGATAAAGGCCCAGCGGCTGAAGCTGGAGGAGGGCAAAACTCGGGAAAGCATTGCGGCTGTGGAACAGGTGAGAAGTGTCCTCCAGTACCAGGAGGTGTGCGAGCAGAAAAAGGCAGTTATGAGTGAGAACAAGGCGCTGAAAGACAAACTGGCTGTCAGCGCGAGGACCGTGGAGGAGTTTCAGGGAGCGATCCGAGCGTTGGTGCAGAAAATACAAGCCCTGAAAGAGAAAGGCACCGACCACCGAGCCTGTGAGGCCAGGGTGGAGAAGTTAAAGGCAGCGTTAGGGGCAAAGCACAGCACGGCCCTTGCCAAAACAACCTGCCAGGGAGGCAGCGAGCCCTGGGATGGAGCGGCATGGCTCGATCCGGAGGGCGGCTCCTGTGAGCAGAAGCACGGGGCTGTGAGCCCGTGTCTGCCAGCTTGTGAGGGGGGGGAAAGGGGTCAGGCGAGCCCCGCTGCGCTTCCTGGTGCCCAGGCTGTTGTGAAAAGGGAAAGTGGGGGGGTGGAGGAAGGGGAGAGCAGGGGAGATGTACAGCTGCAGGCAGATGGGGGGACCGGGGGGGAACCAATTGGTGCCCCAGCCCTGCACCGGCACAAGGCAGCGAGCAGCCAGGCCGCAGGGGCTGCCTGGGCACAGGAGGATGGAGGGGGCTCTGGCAGAGGGCGCGGAGGCAAAGGGTGGAGGAACCCTGAGAACAAAAGGGACTGGGGAGGGCTGCAGACCCCCGGCACGGCCACTGCCTCAGCCCTGCTCCCATCGGGAGGGAGGTGGCCGGGCAAGAGGCCGTGGCAGAGCGGCACGGGCCCCAGGCTGGGGGCGAGGAGTAACGTGGCCAGGAGGGAGCTGGGCTCGATGCGCGTGGACATATGGCGGCAGCTGAGGCAGCAGGGAGAGGACATGGCCCGCTGGGATAATGCCCCCACCAGGGCGCTGCTGGAGCGGCTGCTGGAGCTCAGCGGCAGCAGGGAGGGAAGCAGGGCTGGGGCCCCCGCCCTGCCCGTGGTGGTGTAGGGCAGCCACTGCCCTTCCTCGGGCACTCGGGGCACATGGAGAACCGAGTGTGGGACGTGACTGCTGCAACCTGAGCGGCATCTCCGGTGGAGAGGATGCGGGAGAATGAAACGTTGAATTGGGGGGGAGGGAGGTCGGTTATGGGGGCTTCTGGGGTGGGAGGTTGGTTTGCTTTTACAGGAGGGAAGATGGTTCTTCCAGCAGGAGAGGAGAGCAGGCCTTGCTGTGCCTGCTGCCTGCTGGGCTGCAGGGAGTGCAACCTTGCTTGGGCTGAGCGAGCGAGGCTGCTCTCAGGAACAAAACCATGTGAGTTCCAGGAATGTCCATACATGGGAGTGAGCCCAGCATTGACTGCAGCATTTATTCTAGTGTTAACAGCAGTGTTTTCTTTTTCAGAATGAACAATGTTTTTAGAATGGAGAGATCATGATAGAGCATTTGTAATAATGTCATAACCGCTCTCTTAAACTGCAAAGTTCTTCTGTTACAGAGAAGGGATGGAACAAACAGATAACAAATGTGGATGGAGGATTTGCAAGCAGCTCTCTGAGAACAAAAGCTAATGAACTGCATAAAAATATGCAAGCAAAATGCAGCTTCCTTGATCTTTAATATCACCAAAAAGCCCTCTGGCTATGAATGGCCTGCGTTGGGTAATGGAGGTAATACCAATAACAATGTTTGCTATTCTTGTCTTCACAGGTAGCACAGAAAAATAAGTATGCGTTCCTAACTATTAATGTTACTAATTGCATGTTGCCTAGCTTTCTCTTGCTGGATTTTATGTTGCTTTGTTATCAGACAGGCACAGATGTAATCCTTCACTTTCTCCAGATCGGTTGCTGCAATTCAAAAAAGAGACAAAACAAACAAACTTGAGGCAGCAGTGGAAGAAATGGATCCAATCTAAAGGGGTCTCCGTCTCCAAACAAGAGAAATTCTGTTTCCCTTGATGAGGATGGACACACCTCCTGTTACAGATTGTGATTGTGACTAACAGACTGATACTGCACGTGATGCAGTGCCTTCATACAGGAAACATGTAGCTGTGGCTGTGACTCTGAATCTGTAAAACATTGTAATGTGAGTACAAGGAGAAGCTAAGAAGAAAAGGTGAATAAATTGTCTAGACGCCTAATGTTTAATTACATTAAAATATATACATCTCATTAATGTAGCTTTACGATACTGGAATTCATCTTCATGTAGAGTACCAGTGTATAAATTGATGGCACTGGGACAGGTAGAAAATTAAAGGTCCTCTAGTAATGTGGATGTCAAGATGCAACGTAAGTGCAATTATGTATTGCCCTGATGAAATATTTTGTTTCATTAAGGAGGAGATGAGGTGATTTCAGCAGCTTACAGAGGAGTTTGGGATGAGAGCTGTGCACCAGTGCTGATGAGAAGGGTAACAACAAGCAGGAAACACCCAGGCACATTAATTGCATATAAGAAGGCAGTGGGTTGCAGTCATCTGTTTAGAACAGTTTACCCTAACGTGAATATGAAGTTTATCCTCTGTTTTCTGACGGGTCCATAGTCGTCTATGTGGGATGCAGCTGTGTTTGTGTGCATACCCAATGCCCAGAAATCACCTCTAAGCTGTCTGATCATGCATATGTAAAGTTGCTTGAATTTAAATGTGTGGTTTTAATCAATGTTTTTTAGAAGTGACACTAAAATCACTAGAAACATTTTAACTCTGTACTAAATGAATTCTATTAATGCTTGGTGTAGGTTTGAGCTAGTGTTGCAAATAACAGAGCATTCAGTTTGTACATTTGTGGTCCCACAGGCAGTAAAACAAGCCACCAAAGCAAGGTTTGCAGTGCACAAAAGAATAAGCAAGTTGCTGTTACTACAGCCACATGAAAAAAGATGCTGAGCATCATTCCTGGTGTAAATCCCTCCTCAGTGAGACTCCATTAGTGACTGAAATATTTAACCAGTACTCTGGGAGAGTAATCTTGGGTGCTGGGAGAGCTTGGTTAATTGTGCAAATTATCCAGGCTATTAAAATCAAATGTGAAGTAAATTGCACGGTGGCTACGCAGTAAAGCCAAGAGCTACAGACCCCCCCTTAGACCCACACGAGGCAAGACCAGATAGGCAAGAGCAAATGCCTCCAAGAAGATCAATTGCTCGGTCCTGGCCAGGAGCCTTGAGCCACGGGAGGGTTTGCAAAGTCCTTGCTGGACTCATGTGTGACAGCTCATGATCACTGACTGTCAGAGGGGTCTGTCTGTAGGCTTTACAGCCCATGAGGCATGGTCCTGCCCTTGCCAAGAACACAGCATGGGCTGTGTTCTAGCACTGCAGAACAGAGATGGAGGTTTGTCAGCCTTGCTTTGGTTGGAATTTGCTGTGCAGGAAACTTTGCGTAAACTTGCTTAGCTGTAACAGCTACCATCTAACGATCCCCTGGCCATCACCTACCAGCACAGCAAGCTCTCCTGGAGCTGCCACAGCACAGGAAGGCAGGCAGGTATGGCTGCGGGGCCTTGAAACCTTCAGGGACACAGCGAGGAACAAAGGCGTGAGGCGTGCACCCAGCTCCAAGAAGACGGTGGGAAGAGGCTCAGAACTGGGTGTGAGCAGCCCCAGGTGGGCTCCAGCAGAGGGGAGACAGGAACCCAAGCACCACCGTGCTGGTGAGGAGGATGGAGGAGTCCCACCATCATCACACAGCGTTGGGCTGAAGGCCTTGGGGCCACAATGCATGCAACCCTCCCCATATGGCAGAGGGAGGAGCACAACGCAGAGGAAGCTGCAGCCAAGATGTCTGTGTGTGCTTTGACACTGATATTGTTAAGATTTTTTTCTTGTATCCCCTTTCTCTCTAATATTGTAGGTAATACAATTTATGATTGTTAGAACCATTATAAGTGGGTGAATGAACACTCTTTGATCAGACTGTTATAAGTTCTAAGTAGACTGTCAATAAATCGTGTGTCTTCTAGTGTGAGCTGTATTTTTGTGGCCCACAGAAGCAGCTCAAGCTGTGGTGAAACAGCCCTGACTTCAGCAAAGGCAGTATGTGCTAAGCAGGAGTAACGATGGAGCCTCGAGATTTGCTAAGAGAATGTGATAATTACAATGATGTCCATTACAACTGACATACCAATCATTCCCATACTTTCTGCTTAATTACAATTAACCAATAAAAATGGGTCTAGAAATAGGCAAAGAAAAACAATTTACATGAAATCATGTTTCCTTCATTCCCTCCTTGCTTTGGCAAAAGTGATAGAGAAAAACATTGCATGGGAACCTCTGCATTTGCCTTTTTCTTCAAGTTTTTTTTGTTTTTTCTTTCTTTTGATTCTAGTTAAAAAGGAGTAAGAAAATATGACTCCCATAGGGCTGCTCACCACCAGCTCAGGCTGCCCAGGACCCATCCAACCTGGCCTTGGGCACCTCCAGGGATGGGGCACCACAGCTCTGGGCAGCAGTGCCAGGGCCTCACCAACCACTGAATGAAGAATGTCTTCCTAACATCTAACCTAAATCTCCCCTATTGTAGTTTAAAGCCATTCCCCCTTGTCCCATCACAATCAGACGACATAAAAAGCTGGTTCCCCTCCTGCTTGTAAGCTCCACGTAACAGTTGTCTTTGCTGTATCACAATTTAACTGGTCCAGTAAGTTAATCAGTCTAGCAGGAAAAAGAATAGCAACGACAAAAGTGGGGAAATTGTTTCACAGCTGTTTTACTCCAATGGTTTTTCTTCTCCTCTTATCTGATATTCCCCTTTCTTCCTCCTATTCTGGGATATTTTCACAACTCCTTCAATGTACATCAAATCTGGTAGGAAAGTCTATTTTAGCCAACAGCACAGATGTTTCAAAGGCAGTTGCTGACTCAAGCTTGTCTTGTGATAGAAACAGTGTTGTAGCCTTATGTTGCCACGGCTTCTTTAGTCTACAAAATAATACTTTCAAGAGTAGTTCTAGGTCTTCCATAGCCCTCTTACTTCACATGGGATGGGAGTAACCTGAAGAATGTGGAATCACTTCCGGGAGATTGCAGCTAGCTGGTGGCAGACCTGGGCATAGGCCCAAGTCCTCATTGCCACTGTCCTCACACTGCCTCCACGTGACACAAGCAGGATTTTGGAAAGCACAATTTAGACCAGAGCTGGTAAATGCTGGTTCACCAAAACGACCCCTGTGGACACGCTGGGTTCTATGAAGCTTGCCTAACATATCTCCCCAGTGCCCTCAGCAGAACCTCCAGCTAGGGTGGATGTTTGTGGCAACTCTTCTTTTCCAAAATACAATGCTTGGGGTCTTGCAAAGGACTAATGGATCTGCAGGTGCCTGCTTTTATATCAGAACCTACCCTGCATTGCCTGCATTCCGGGGCAAGGACTTCAGTGCAGTGCTCCTGAATCCATAGTGAGTGTACCGGCCACAAGCACAGCTTCTGTTTGGTCCTCCTTCCTCATTTGAAGAAAGAGTGGAGGGCAGAAAGGTAATCAAACAGGGGTGTTTGACACTGCAGTGCAGCCCTCTGAGAGCAGGAGGCAATTTCTAAATTAGCTCCTGTCAGACACAGGCGTTAAACCACGTTTGGTCTTTGTGCAGAACATACCTCCCAACTTTTCCAGCCAGATACTGGCCCTTCATTTTCCTGTATTCTTAAAATACTCTTTTTAAATAATAAAGTCAGGAAAAAGAATCAGTCAAAATACATCAGCTACCACCTCCTTCTGCATTGTTTCTCAGCCTCATTATGTCACCTGAACAATAGGAGTTCACTGTCTATTTTAAGGCACAAGCTGCCTCAGAGAGCTCCAAATTCAACACCCTCAGTGCAAAACACAGGAAATATAAAGTTCCATTAGGTTTCCTTCAAGCCTCTCACTCATCTACACGTGGCTGAAAAGGGTTGGCCTGACACATGGCATTGCAATAGTGCTGCTGCATAGCTTGACTCAAATTCTATTTCAGAAGGGAACAAACACAAGCTCAGAGAATGCAGCTCGAGACGTTGAAGTAGCACAAGCATACTTTACACCAAAGATGTCAGTCTGCAGCCCAAGTGCAACACAGCACAGACTGTCCTTCCAGTCACAAGCACTCATCCTTGCATCTTGAAACATCCAGGGAGTCCTGTTGTACTGCCAGAAAAGAGTTCCCCATTAAAACACAGAGTTTTTAACATTTTGCATGCTGTATGTACCCAGCCATGAGCACTTTCCAAACACAGCCATTGACCATTGCATTCTGTACACTGCAGTTCAGGGCTAATGCAGATGGCTGGGGTGTAGCTGCTCCCAGAACGTGGGCTGGCAGTGAGCTGAGTTTACACTTCCCTGTAAGGGTCAGCTCACAGAAGCTCTCAGAAGGGAAGGCAACAGCGTGTCCTTGACAACAACCATCTTAGAAACGGAGCTGATGTGTGGAACATCAGTGTTCTGCAGAGAAATTGGATTTACCCCTTATGGACACATGACCAAAGCCATACACAAAGTAGAACTGAGATCAGTGGCTGTCATTCCTTTCTGCAATCTGGCCACAGCAGCTATCAGACAAGAGCAAAACACCCCTTTATAAAGCAAGCAGTGAAGGGAGTATACTGCAGTATACTGCAGTGCTCAGCTGCAGCTATCTCTTTTTCTATTAACTTCAGGGTGGGAGAGGAAAATAAAACCAACAGCTCTGTGCAGGGATCCTTGTCACTGTTTGCCTCTCCTGAAAATTAATTCTGTCACCTCCATCACACCCCACCAGCTGCATTGGGTCAGCTTAGGATTTTGCCAAAGGTAGGATGGAGTTGGTAATCAAAGTACAGAGTAGTCAGAAGTATTTTACCTGTTAAGGGAGCCACAGAAACAGTTCCACATTCATCTTAAAGGCTCAGTTTCCAAACAACAAGGTGAAATGTCAGGCAAGGACTCCTTGTTTGGGTCTCTGGCAAAAATGCAGTTTTCCATCCCTCTGTCCAAACAGGTGCACTTGTTGCAGCTGGGCTCATCCCATTTTTTCTGGCAAAATGAAAGGTCTGTGCAAAGAGTAATTACAACATTAAGGCTGCTTGGCACTTTTCAATACACAACTCTGTTTTCAGCTGTTTATAATTTTACCAAGCATTACTTGAATTGACATTTCTTATGCTGGAGATCTAACTTGGGATGGGCCATTATGTCTTAAAATGTTCCATCTCAGATGCAGGGACAGGGTAACCACATGTTGCCCAATCCATTGGAAAGCTGGTGCTTTGAGTGTTCTACTTTCGCGACCTAAATCATCACTCTCTGATGTACTTTTGGCTACAGTAGAAATCATATTAAGAAACCTCATCCCAAGAGTGGAGGCTTATTGGGCACATCACTAAGTTAATGCTTCCCCAGCAGGCAGGCATGGGACAGGCAACGCATCGACTCCTCCTGAAATGAAGCGACTAATCTCTCATGCTGGTACAGTAATACCAGAATTGACTCCTAACATTGGCAAAAGCAGGCACTTCCTCAGATCTTTAAACTGTGCTTGTTCTGCAAGGAAGGCGCAGAGATACTGGAGATTCACACCTGTACGTGTTTGCAACAGTCCAATCAAATGCTTTCAAAGGGACAAAGCAAAAATCCCTGGTGTACATTTCAGTGAGTTCTAGAAGTGAACATCAGTGTATGTTGATGCTAGGCATCACACATCTCTCTCACAGACTGAGTCAGAACATAAGGTCTGAGAACTTCTCTGCCCCACCTGTCTGACCCTCTCACATACTTAGGAAATAAATAGCATAGTTTGTTCCTTCTCTTTTGAAGAATGCATTTCTGATAACACTGAATGCTTCAGATAACAAGAACAAAAACAGAGCTTGCTTCGAAGCTTCATTCACCCAAACAGAAAGGTCAGAAACTCCACTCTGGTTCTTCTTTCCTTCCTGTTACGGGGTTCAATGAGGTCTCAAGAGAAACAGAACTTAAATTCAGCATCACTCACTGTTTTTCAGGGGACCTTAGGATCTCCACAATGCCCAAGGTTCACTTTCCCGGAATCCCAAACACCAGCATTTTCCTTCCTCTTTTATCCTTCCAGCAAGGTCCTTACAGAGCAAAAGGCTATGCTAGGCTGCCAGCAGATTTACCAGCAACAACCAGAAGACAGACAGGCAAAGACCAAATTTCTCCCCTTATTTCTTACCCCTTACACCAAAAAAGACATAGAAAGAGAAATCCTTATGCCAGAGTGAAGTGTATAATGGGAAGTAACAACGAAAATAAGAATGCATTATGCCATTTCATCTATAGCTTATGAAGAAAGGCGTATCTAAATCACATAGCTCTTCAAAGCCCTATGAAAACAGGGTCTAGAAACATAGAATCATTAGGATTGGAAAAGACCACTATGATCACCCAGTCCAACCATCAACCCGTTGTCCAACGGAGAGCAATCCTAATCAGTGTTCTAAGCAAGCAAGCAAGGGAAATCTGAAATGTTTCACCCCTAACAAGTACAAGGGAGTACAAAGTACAAAGCCTCAAGATCCCCAAGGAACCCAGTTTGAGTGGACTTCCACCATTGTTCTGTTAAAGGAGTGAATGGAGGCCTGAGAAGGAAACACAACACAGTATTTCTGGTTTTACATGTTGCTGCAACATCACAGCTGATGTTCTCTTCCTATTAAAAAGTTTGCCCAATAAGAAGCAGCCTATGCCAGCCTGCTCACAGCCCAGTGTCACGCTGCTTTTTCTCACTCATGGATACATGTGCCATCTCAAGAATGATTTTGAATATCCATAGAAAACCTAATTAAAATGCTTTTTCAGTCCACAAACACAACATCCAAACTTTTCATCTTCCCCAAGCTGTGTCCTGCTGAAACAGCAGTCAGCAACCTTGGGGTAAACCTAAACAGCAACTACAGGATGAAATGGTAGCAAAAGCTACGGCACCATTGCTAGCCCAAGCTGAAGCCTAAGCTTCTGCCCAAACTAAAGACTCAAAGTATCAATCCCAAGGTCTTCATTCATACACAGTGGGATTACAGTGTGCTGCCACCATCCCTCATGTGGCAATATAAGGCTAATGACCTATTACAAAATAACAACTACAGACAAACAACATCTTCTCTGTTGCTGGCTGTGCTGTAACTAATCACCTCGTCCCCTATGTTATCTGCACTCACACACTAAGCATCTCAAGGAAGAAGTACCAAAATTTGAGGGGAAACACTCCCAGAGCCACCCAGGTGGCACAGATGGGAACAGCACATAGGTGGAAGGCAATCCAAAGCTTCTCAGATTCCATTTTAACACTGCAATGGACTCAAGTCTCATACGTTTTAATGAGTTCACCTCCACTGTGTTCTTCACATCATAGAGCTCAGGAAAAGCCATCTTTAACATCTCAGTTTAACACTGTACCAAAGTGCAGAAGCCTTGTTCTAAGTCCAAATAAGCCCTAGGCTGCATTGCACCACTGTAGTGATCTCCCACCTTGGTTCTTCAGCTAGTTTCTGAGTCTGACCAGCTGCTAATGCAGAAAGCTTCTCCCTAACATTTGCACACAACATATGCACAAACAATTCCAGATACACAGACACCCAATTATTCAATTCCTAAGCCATTTAGTAAGCTAAAGCTCTACGTTTCTTGCAGAAATTGGACTTCTGCTTAGCTTGCTGGTTTTCCAAAGACAGAAACAGAAGTATATCATCCAGAATTCCATTACATGATAAATTTCCTGTATTTTTTTCTTTAACAGCAATAAATTGAAGGCTTTCTAGAGTCCAAATGATATGCCTGAAGCACTACTTAGCACTTCCAAAACCCAACCATATGCTCTTTTGCAACCCATTCAGGGAAATGCTCACCTATAGCTTATCACCATGCTGAAGAAACTCAATTTACTCAATTGAGGGAAACAAAGACAGGTTACAACATTCACTTGACAGACTCCGAGCAAATAAAACAACTGAAAAAGAATAGCAAATACCAATTCAGGACAAAACATACTTTATTGTACTGTAATGCCAGAAGTACAAGAAAAGTACTGCAGAGAACCATGCTAATGGGACTTCTGGGGTTTGTGAAAGACAGAAAAAAACCCGAGATAATGGGGCACTACTGTACTCAGTGCAAAAACTGATTTGAGGCACAAGTACACTACTGTTTAAGCAGCTTGATTCAAGCACAGCTCTGGTATGTGATCTACTCTGTTTTCCTTCTATATAACATTTCTATAATAAAGCTACTTTTACATCAAGTAGGCAGCAAATTCAAGTCAGGGGTGTCCAAATTGCCAAAAAGCAACCCCAAAAAATTAAAAATACTCTGCATAGTCAGCCTCCCATTTTAGTTTCAGATATGGAGCTGCAGCTAGTGAAGAAGTCACTCTGAAGGGCAAGAGGCCAGATCTATTTGTTTCTCCCTGTACACCTGTGGGTTATCTATTTCACTTTGACCACAATTTACCCAATATGAAAAAAAATAAACACATCTTTGATGATGAATCATACATATCTAACATTCAGAATCATTGCAGCCCTTGAGATCTCAACTTATGGCTTAAGACAATGAAAGTGTTTGGGCACCCTTGAGCTAAACCAACAAAGAGCATTTTTGCTACCAGGCAAGCAAGATCACTGTTTTAAACAGAGCTGACCTCTACAAGAAAGCAGGAACCCAAGTCACTAGGTACTACTAGGCGACATGTAATGCTGCCCAGAAAGATAAAAACGTGAACACCACAACGAAAAGAGTTCAACTAAGTTGAAAGAGTTTCACCACCAGAAGCGGCATTTGAAAACAAGCTGTTCAGTTAAATCTTTTCACAAGATGCAGATTGTAGAACTGGATGCATGAACAAACATGCTGGCAGTCTTCTTTTACACAGCAGCTGTGTTTAACATAGGAAGTTCTGGGTTTGAAGAAAGCCACTTGAAGAATTAAGGTTTGCAATTGCCCGTCTACTTAATGAGATTAGTAGAGAAACAAAAAATTTACTGCCAAAACAGGAGTTTCTCAGTGGATCCTTATCATTACAAACACAGCTTTTGTTTTGTAAGCAACGCAAGACTAAACAGACAACTACTTTATTATTATTATGGGTATAAGTCACATCTGTTAAAATTAAAAAAAAAAAAGAAAGCCAAGCAGTTTTGCCCTATTTCAAAAATAGTTTCCAATCAATACCAGTTTATGGTGACCGGGACTTCACAAATAAACAAGGAATGGTGACATCTTTGGGTCAAGAATGACAAGAAATAATGGGCTCTGTGCTACCAATCAACCTCAACAAGAATATGGCACAAGGGCCAGCCCAAGCTGTACCAACACTGAACCTTTAGCACTCGGCACAAATTCGGATCTCTTCACTTTAGCTAGCAAATCAGGTGAAAAGATTGAGTAGAAAAAAAAGTAGCTAAAATCTTATGCCAAAAATTGGAATATACTTTTAAAAAAACACCTGTAATTTTAAAATAACTTTACGCTGACATCAGTTTGTGCAAACTAAAAAAAAAAAAACCAAACAAAAACAACCATTGATCTCTCTCTAACAAAAGAAAAATTCTTCCAACATTTTCCTTTTAGCTCACTGTATCTGCAGATACTGTCTCAGATTTAACAGATGGAAATGCAAGAGAGAAAAACCTTACAGCAACTGAAAAACAATCTTTCTACAAACAGCTGCTGGAGGGAAAGTAAAATATAAAGGAACAAAGAAAGGAAGGTTCCATCTGAAATACTCTCACAATCTTTCCCACTCTGTAGTCCATGAATCCGACTCTGATGCTAAGGTGACAGTGTATGTAAGCAGATTTTTTTGTTGATTTTATTACTTTAAGTTTCAAATGAAGAGAACCTGAGAGAAGCCTCTTCAGGAATTGTCAGATGGAACATGCTCCTCAAATCCTTCGCTCTCTCGGACCAAAGCTCTTTCCAGGATAACACGGCCTTCCTTGTAGCGCTGGCTGTCTTCAGTGGCAAATTCATAGATCCAGCCCAGTTTGCTGTTGCAGTTCTTGCAGCTCACGTCTCGAACCATGTGGCGGCCAGTGAGCATGACCCGATCCTGAACTTCGCTGTACTGCAGATTTACCACCTGATACAGATGTACAGAAAATAAGGAATAGAAAGAATTAGTCTAGTTTCAAACAGAGCGAAGTTTGAAAACAATAGGCATGACTCTCAGTGCTTTAAAAGCAAAGAGCTTGTGGCACTTGAAAGCTCAAGTGCAATAGTCTGTAGCCCTACCTGCCTAGAAGAGGTAATGCTTTTGAAGATGTATTTCTCAAGGATGTACAACCATTGCTGCTTAACTGACAGGCATGAAATTCTTTCATAAGGAGTCCATGAGTGCAGAGTACCTCGTTCAGCTTTGGGTGAAAGGGCCTCAGTGAGCACAACTAACCGAGATTGGACCACTTGTACTACATCTGCCTTATCTGTAGTAACTGATGTCACTGCTTCCACAAATCAGAATTAAAATAGTAAGGTGCGCTTCTTAAAAATCTTGGGATGCTTTTGAAATAATCATCTGAGAAAAAGAAAGGCTCTGTGGCTGAGGATACAGACAGGCTATACTTTTTTGCTAGCCATTACGAGTCAGTGCCAAGTGATGACAGATTCATTTCCCAGACAGTCATTCTTCTAAAGCAAATAGTTCACCCTCAGCTTCTTACCAACCTTGTTAAAAAGAAAGGCTCTCCCTGTGGCCCCTGTAAAGCGAGTGGAGATGAGCTCCGAACGATTGGTCAGAATGGTGTCACAGTTTGCACAGGAGAACAGGCGAGTGCCGCCAATGTGATCCAGAAAAATTCTTCCCATTTTTAGAGCTTATGTAAGTTAATAGTCAGGATCTGAAAGCAAGAAGAAAGATCACACACTTATAAAGAAAGCACTGCAGCAAACAAAATCAAAAGAAGTCCCACACACATCGCTGAACATTGCGCACATCACAACGACAGGCTGCCCCCATCCTTTCTCACCAGGTTAAGAAATATCAAACTTAACAAAAACAATAATCTCTTCTCTAAAAGTGACCACCTTACCAGTAAGATGGCACACACAGATACAAACTAATTACATTAAATAAGGGAAATATGAATGCAAGCCATTTAATACAGTGCAGATGTTTGCAGCCCAGTCCCTTACTGGACCATACAGTTGCTAAAACGAAAAGCTTCTACTTTTTCCCTGCTTTCTTTTCCTGTAATATGATGCTGAAATTCCATTCCAGTACACGTTCTCAACTACTCACCCACCTTAGTCAGCACTGGGAAATGAAGCACAGACAAGGACGTTGAGTCACCAAAACAATTATAGTGTAATCATCCCAAATCACTCCCCCTCCGCCTTTTATAAATACATTTCTCCTATGCTTTGCACATTTGTCATATACAGCCACACACTACCACCACCCAGGAGGTTTCTGTCTCCTGCTGGAGCAGACTGGGCTCCTGTACTTACCTCTATTAGCCATCTGAGCCTTCACACCAGGCAGCTTTAGGAACAAACACTTAAAGCTGTCTAATCTAAACACAAAACACTGCCATTTACACAAGCCCTTTCCAAAACATCATCCCTAAAATATGTGAGCAACTCCTCTGATCAGAGAAGAGCTTAAAAAGTGAGTAACACAGATTTGCAGACCTTTGTAGGCAGCGAAAATTAAAGCATCTTGGCAACTTATCAGACAGTCAAAAACTCAAATAATGAAGGATAACACAATAAAGGAACTAAATGAAGATGCTATTTTCATTTCAATTGCATAAAAGTTTAAGGACCAAACAAGTGAAATATGCCTCCACTTGTGCTTCAGAAAACAGGGCTTTGTATGGCCGTGCATAAAGAAACAGTGTAAGTAAATCTGACACACTGCAATACGAACACTGTTGGTGTTTCACATTTCAGAGCAGGAAACAATGTGCTGTTTATTAGGAAATTCATCAGATGTGCCCATCAAGTTGAGTATTTTATGCCATACGCTCTGGGAAGCACAAATACCTAAACTAAATCTATTTCAAGTTTAAGGGGTTAGCATTGAAGGAGGGGGAACGGCTTTACAAGGGTGGCTCGTGACAGGACAAGGGGGGATGGTTTTAAACTGAGATAGGGGAGGTTTAGGTTAGGTATTAGGAGGAAGTTTTTCCACACAGAGGGTGGTGAAGCACTGAAACAGGCTGCCAAAGAGGCTGTGGATGCCCCATCCCTGGAGGCATTCAAGGCCAGGCTGGATGTGGCTCTGGGCAGCCTGGTCTGCTGGTTGGTGACCCTGCACATAGCAGGGGGTTGAAACCAGATGATCATTGTGGTCCTTTTCAACCCAGGCTACTCTATGATAACATAGCATTCCATGTCTCATCTGAAGGACACGTGAACATTCAAAGCAATGGAATGACACTTTCCTTTATGGGTGATACAATGCTCACTGCTCTTCTTAGAAGAAGAGATGGAACAGGTTTTAAGTTTGATAAAACATTTTAGACATGGGAATGTAGTGATGCAACTCCTTATGACTCCACTCAAAACACAGCGTTTGCCTTCCATTTATTTAAGTATCAATCTACAGACAATAAGTGTAACTGATTAAGTAAGTATCAAAGTCTCCAGCCAGAAGAAACCACAAACACAAGCAATAAGAGCAACTGTGACAGATACGCCCATAAGGCACTTGGCCCAACTCCACCTACCATCCCTACCCATTCTGGATATCATTATTTCTATGCTGATTTTGTTGTGGATTAAAAACAGTTAGTTGACCAGAAGTTCCCACGGAAGAGGAATCAGAGTCCATAGAGGTGCTTTTTTCCTGAGGTAATGGCTGCAAGCAGCTGAAAGATACCTCATCAAGAAATGAAATGCTAATGAAGGTTCCAGTGGGACATGGATCCTAACTGAAAGACAAAGATGTATCCCATGGTAACACAAGGCTGCGGGAATCCCTGCTGAAGTTACAGCAGAATGTAACAGACCAACTGGTACTGGAAGAAAGCTCTCCAGGGCACGCTGCTTCGGAATGACTACACGTCTCTTTGAAAAGATAAACACGTGTCCAAGGTTAGAAAATGAACCTCGAAGATCTGCATCACAACAAAGCGGTCTCTTAGAAACATATTCAAAATTTAATGTAATCCTACTAGAATTTCTAACATTTAAAATATCCACTGGACTCATCCACCCCTCTGCAGATTTCATTTGAAAGAGCTAGAAACCCTCTAATTAGCCCCGTTTTGATCGTTACAGAATCTCAGCGACCTGATAAAGATCCAGCTGAAGACTGGTCACCTTGCATTACTCTTTACATTGCTGCTCACAGCTGTAAGAGGTAGAAAAGTTAGACAATGACTGCTGGCGAGGCAGTCTCCAATGCTGCATCTGATCACGAACTTTTATAGAGAATAAACAAGGAACTCCTTTTCTCTCCCATATAATTTAGAGAATTTCAACTTGGGCTCATTCCCCCATTCTCTTTATGACAATATACATACATACATATACAGTATATGACAGTATTCATTTGTAACACCAGCAAAGGTGGTACACGATGAGTATGCTGCTCTCCCCTTATCCAAGGCTCCTGAATTCTGGGGCATCTACTCTCTCTCTATACTGGAGAAAACAGCAGCAGCACAGCTGACCAAAGGAAAGCAATTTTCAGTTGGGAAAATGGAAACAGAGCACATGGAATCCTATTGAGAATGGAACTGGGACTTGTATACCTTATATACAAGCTGTGTACAAGGAAGTGTGATTTTCTTTTTCCTATAGTTTTCACTTTTCATACGAAAGATGTCAGCATCTATTTAGGATTACACATACACGAATGATTTGGAAAAAAGAAATCCCTACAGGCAGTGGAAGACTCGCTCTCTTAAAGAAAAAAAACAAAGAGTAACGAAACATTAAAACTTGAGTTCCTGCAATCAGGGGAAGGGCAAACACACAAGTGCGCTTACCCACTCATCTGCACTTTACCTTACAGATAGGGGAAATAACATCCATCTGTGCAGAGCCAGGCAATTTCCATTGCTGTTCACAACCTCAGAAAGCAACACTACTGTATCACACCAGTGCCATTATGCTAACCAGCAGAATTTGCAAAAGCAGCGGACAGAATTTCAGTTGTTTACAAAACCAAAGGATGAAGAGTTGATTCTATGCTTCTATGATGCTAAGAAATGCTTTTCGGCCTATGTTTCCTTCTTTAAAATCAAACTAAACATTCTTCATTGGATATGTGTCCATGATGAAGTCATTGCCATCCTGCCCTCATACAAATGACCCAAGACAAGTCATGACATTAAATTAACGGATCCAAAATAAAAGCAGCAGACTTATTTACTTTATATCCCATTAGTACCTGTCAAATCCACACAATTTAAAGAGCCGGGTACTTCTGTGAAGTGACAGCACTTCATGCTTAGTGTCCCAAGTCAGCACTCAGAACTCCACCAACTTGCACCCCTGAAAGCACCTTTAGAAGACTCAGAGTGACAGACAGCCTTACCTAGCTAGTGAGGTTTGTTGACAGCGCACTGCTGTGATGCTACAAACCTGGATATACATATCCTTAGTCAGAACATAAAACGTTTCCTGCCTGCGTGCTTCTCCCAGTAAGTGCATGGACAGACAGGAAACACGAGCGCTGTGGCTGTGTGCTATATGCATTCCTACTGCAGCGTGCTCCCACACTTCCACCTGTCTTTAAGTGTTGATTTTGACAACACTGAGCAACAGCTGTCAAAGAGCTGACATTTGACAGCTGAAATTTCACCACCATCTGTATGCAGAGCTCCAAACATTGGAAGCACTATGCAGCCGGTATTTGTGGTACCTAATCTGTATGCCTTCATAAATAATACAGAAATAATGGAAAGAGTTTTTTATTAACATTTTTAAAACTGACAGTCAGTGTTTTCTCATCTCAGAGTGCATCTCATGAAGACACAGGACCAGTGTTTGGGACAGCCAGCAGGCACACGCTGGACTGCGGATACTGCAGAAGCCTCAGTGCTGCTTCAGCACCATCTACCGCATCTCAGATCTGCAACAGAAAACAGCTGCTAGTTATACCAAGCTATGGCAGCCCCTCTTTCTCCGTTTGTCTAACTAACATCATTTGTCTTTGTATGATGAGCCAACAAGCACTCTACCTTGAGGAATGATGATGCATTCCCCTAGGCACATTATAACCTTCTGAAAAGGTACTTACTCTAGAACCATGCTTAAACTTCATCTTCTCATCTCAGGAACAGGCCTTAAGCTTCCTCTTCTCATCTCAAAGA
Source organism: Lagopus leucura (assembly GCF_019238085.1). Lineage (NCBI taxonomy): Eukaryota > Metazoa > Chordata > Aves > Galliformes > Phasianidae > Lagopus > Lagopus leucura. The sequence continues at coordinate 93,663,422 of NW_024962252.1, forward strand.
TGAACAGAAAAAAAACACTTAGCACAGCTACACAAGACTGCACACAAAAGAATCACTCGGTAAGGGAGAAAAAAACAACAACAACAACAAAAGCCTGTTCTTTACCTTCCCAGGTTTCTGCTGCTCACATGTGAGGGTGCATCAGAAAACAGTCTCCCAGCAGGTCCAAGATTTTGCAGTCTTCCAACATGACTTTTGTGACTGTTAAAGCAAGCAGGGCCTGGCCTCTGGCCTCTGCCTAGATGCACAATTCATTATCAGAAAGCACCATGTGTAGCCAAAAGCAAAAAGATGCAAACTCAAACAGTATGCTACATTCATTAGAACCGTTTTGCGACTCTAGAACTGTACAAAGAAGGTAACAGTCAAACTACCACAGAGGCTTTGGCAACATAACAAACACTGTGCCCAGACACAGTGCGTGGCACCCACCCACAACAAGGCACCTTGCCCCACAAAACTGTTTGGGCAAGTTATAGCAGTGTAATTTTCTATTGCAAACTGGCTTGTTCAGGTAAAGGGAAAGCTTCTCGTGCAGACACTGCACTTAAATATGCTAACATACATGATGCCGGTGTATGCAAACACTAAGACAGGATTTTGTTTCAAGTTTACAGATAGCAGAGGCACACAGATGGGTGCTGGTTCCTAACACAGCCCCCGTACCCCATTGTACCCCCCACAGTAACTTACATCATCACAATACTCTTGCCAGATAACATATATTGTATTATCTTACAAGTGGTACCAGATTCAGGCCAAGCTTCTTCCCCTCTACACAGGGCCCACAGATTAGTGACAGTTTCTGTCTCCTTGTTTTCCTGGTTACCTTCTCTCTTAATTCCTCAAGCGTTTTAAGAAATCTGTATTTCCTGGTTTAATAATAAATTTACTTTTACAGCAGGTATACAAAAAGACTTTTTGTCACTCCATCTACTCTACAACTTTCCGAAAATCAAACTAATTCAGACGTTCTCATAATCCTTAGTGTCAGCGCAGTACAAACCTTCACCAGAAGACAGCAATGGTTAAAACGAATCATACAAAAAAGATAAAATATATAGCATACCATGGTGAGAAGCCAACCTCCACCCAAACTACATCCACTGGCTGAAAGGTTGTCAATACTTCAAGGGCATCTCACCAACAAATTCTCACACCCTCTATGAAACTCCTAGGTAGAGGCTATGAAATGAAGACAACCTTGATACTAAATACTAATATATATATTTCACAACATTTTGTTTATTTATTTTTTAAGAGAAGCCTTTCCTAAGCGGGTTGTATAAGCAACAGCTGAGCAACTCAAGATTTCAACATAGGTCAAGTGATAGTAAACAAAGATGAACAACAACCTAAGCTTGGACAACACTACTTGAACTTGTGATCACTACCAGCAGAGGGAAAGCTAAACACATAAATACATATAAGTGCAGCTAGTCCGTCAGATAATAAGTGACAAATCTGTCGTTGTTGCCTCCCAAACCGGGTTTTAAGGTTTCTGGTGGGTAAGCACGGGCACACAGCCGAACCAGCCATGCCCACAGATTAAGGCACGGCACTGCGCAGCCCCGCCTGCAGCCGCTGCCACGCCAGAGGTGAGGGCAGCGCGGTGCCCCACAGGACAGGCGGACGGCAGCCTTCACCCTATTTCTTCGCCCATAGCACTCCACAGTCACCCAGCCCTTCCCAAACACGGTAAGCCCCCTCACTTTCCCAGCAGAAACCCAACCTACGCGATGCCACGCACCGCCGGACGAACTCTCCCCACAGCAACCCCCCTCCCCTCGGCGCCCCCAGGGGCAAATGGCTGAGCGGCGGGAAGCCCGCGCGTGCGCGGCGCGTCCGTTGCCCCCGCCGCACACAAAGCCCCTCGCGGGGGCGGGCCAGGCCGCCCGGCGTCACGTGACGGCGCATAGCCAATCGCCGCCGGCTCGGCCCCCGGCGCCGCCGCCGGGCGCCGCCGGCAGCGCAGGCAGCTCGACAACAAACAGAGCGAACAGCTGACGGGAGGCCCCGCCGCCGCGCCCGCCCCGCGGAGGGGCCGGCCGACGCGGCGAAGGGCAGGAACCGGCCGCGGAAAGTTGCCGCCGCCGTCCCGACGCGGAAGGCAGAGAAGTGGAACCGGTGGCCGAGCCGGACAGAAAGTTGTAGCCGCGGCAGAGAGGCGCTCGGTACCGGCCTCGGCCGGAGGGCCAGGAACGGGGCCCGGCGCTTTGTGTTGGAACAGGGAGGGCCGGTGCCGCTCAGTCCGGAGCCCTCGCTGAGGGCCGCCGCCGCCGTTTCCTCGGCCGCCCACCCGGCTTTCCCGAGCAGCTCGCGGCACCGCCCCCCGGCCCCGGTTACCTGACGGAGGGGAGCGGCAGCGGCGGCGGCTCCGTACCCGGTGTCTTCCTTCCCCCTCCCCTCACGGCTCCGACGCTCCGCCGCGTGGCCACGCCCCTCCCGCCGCGTCCGGCCACAGCGCCACGCCCCCGCGGCGGAGCCTGGGCTGAGGGCGGCGCCTGCGCGCTGTGAGGCGGCGGGCGCTGTGGTGATGGGCTGCGGGGCGGGAGCGGCCGTTGAGGGGGTCTTTTCCGACGTTGAGGAGTGTGCGAGGCGATCTCTCCGTGAAAGAGGGTTGTTAGAGCTCTTATTCCTCCTCGTCCTCCGGAGTCACGGGCAGAGATCAGAAGATTGGGGTCAGAGATGAGGAGGTCCCTCCATTCCCTCTGTAAAGGCAGATCTAGTTTCCCCTCACCCTCAATTTTAAAAGATTCTTAGGTACAACATTCCAGAGCATCTGAGAGCCATATCAGAGGAAGAACTCGATGTCCAAAGAGGGACTTGGAATTCGTGCTCAGTCATTTAGATGCCAGGAGCTGGGGCAGTGAGCAGGCTCCGTGCCAGGCAATGCATAAAGCTCTCCTGCAAAAATGAAGTCGTTGCTGTGGTCAGGGAGAGCAACGGAGGTGCAAAAACTCAACCTGTACCCAGCCACTACTGCAACCAGCAGCACTGCATTCTCCAGCAGTGAAAGCCTATTTGCCAAGTAGAATGGTTCCTAACACCATGGAATACAAGCACATCAAAGATGGGATCTTGCAGGGTTTTTTTGTTTTGGCCTTGGGTGACCCTTTTCAGTTTTCCATGGTGATTACTGAAATGAGAGCTTTCAGGTTGCGGTATCGCAATTTTTCTTCCTGCTTACAGGTTCTCATAACTACTTGACCTTGTCAATGGACTGGATCACCCTATCTCTCCTTTTCTGAAAATGTTCAGAATCCACACCCAAACACATCAGAACAGCCATCTACCAGGAAAGGAGATGAACATTTTGAGGGAGAGCCCCTACTCCACAGCATGTTGACTTCATCAAATGGTCGGGGCTCTCGCTATTGTTTGTGAGCATTGGATGAGAACAATGACAGATTGGGCGAGAAAGAGCCCTACACAGGGAGGCTGGGAGCACATATACAATAGGATACATTTTAATGGCTACTCAGCTTCACCATTTTTTTATATAATCAGTGGGAAGTACTAGTTTTGGAATATGTATACATACACACACCCAAGGCCTAGACTGATTCCTATAGCATTCTTTTTCGCTGCACGTCTTTCAAGAGATCAAACCAGTCTGTTACATTTGTCATTTCCCAGGAGAGCGAGGAAAGATGGTTGTCTTTTCTGTTCATTAGCACTAGGGATCTAGGGGGGTTTCTTCAGCTACACTCAACAGCACAGTGTTCCCTCGAAGGTCTTGAACCTAATTCAGTATTATCGTGTCTTCTAGCAGTGCCACTCCACTGTTCAGGAAGCATAGCTTTAGGTGTTGAAGGAAAAGAGACAGCCACACTCTATATTTAATACTCTTTTGTTCATAGATAATTATACGAAGTCATTTATCAAAGATGCTGAAGTCAAAAGAAACAGCTTCCATGTAATCGTCCTTGCACAGGGCCAGCTCAGAGATGGACTAGCAGGGGGATTTGTAAAAATTGCCTGAGTTACTCCAAAGTCAGAGCACTGCCAGCATCTCAGCACAGAGCTGAGATGCAGCAGTGACAGCTTGATGCGGGGCAGGCATACCCAACACAGAGGTGGAGGGCACCACAGGCACTGTACTGAAAGAGAAAAGCTTCAAAGGAAGATTTGGACATGCCATGCTTTGAAGGGGACAAAGATCAGGAACACAGCAAACGAAAAAAAGTGATTTGTCAACAAAGCATGAAAAAGTATTCCATTACCACTGCATCATTATTACTCAAGCTTCTGGGCATCTGCTCATGTGACAGCTAATTTTTATTATTAATGTGTTTTGACAGGTTTTTAAAAGGCCTCTTACAGGTGCCTCACTCACATACAGAGGCTTAGGCAAGAAAGCCTTGCTCATAGTCCATCCTCAGACTGGAACATGGGAGGCCAGTTGAAGCAATTGTTCCTTCTTAGATCTCTAATAGGCAAAAAGCAAAAATACTCTCACAGGTACCGTGTTAAAACCCTGTGTGCATTGAAAAGGCTCATTAGACTGGACTAACTAACCAGTCTAATTATTACATTTTAGCCTTTGAAAGCCACAATGTGAAAAGAACAGCATCCACCTCATGCTAAATTCTGAAAGACAGCATACCTGCAATTGTGTGTTATGCCTGTTGTGTTCAGATGCATTAATCGTACAGAACCACAAGGTGAGAAGATAACCAGCACAGCAAACTGGAGACTTTACAGGCCAGTTAGTGGAACTAAGGGCTCCTTGAAAACATGCAGCATAAGGGTATCTGTTCCTCTGCACGTCCAAGCACGTCCCATGTTTTAGTACAGCTCAGAGCACAGTCAGGCTTATAATGCACACCATGAAGATGACAAACACATAGCCTGTGTTTACTCACACACTACTTGCCATTCCCTGCCTCTGTTAACTCAACAGCATTCAAAAAAGCAAACTGCAGGTGTGAGGAGAAGATAGAGCTGAAGAAAACTTCAGCAGACTAAATAAATAAATAGAAGGACTGTCATCTTACGTGAACTCCACCCTAAGATAGAAAGAGGAACTGTATGCTATAAGTAGACATATTCCTCATGGGGCCTATATCTGCAAGTGCATGTGGATAGCTCTGCTTGAGTGAATATAAAGTGAAGCGCCAAAAATAGCTGGACCTCCCTACAAAGATTACTAGCTTGTTCTCTTGACTTAAATGAGGGCAAGCTTGCTTCCAAAATATTTGTCAGAAATTAGCAACTGGCCACTGTTCCCAAAGGGCACACAAACCAGGAGCCAAGGGAAATCTCAGCACAAGCAGTCCCACAAGATCTGAAAATAGCCAGCAGAAAGAAATAGTGGTGACAGGGTCCATTAGCTGCCCCAGAGGCTGGGAACAACAAAGCAGGCCCAGGCTCCATACAGGAACAAAGAGAAACAGAGCCAGAACTGGTTTTAGCTGCATTAAACACCTGGTGGGGTCCTTCAGGAGGAGGGCTACCTGCAGAGGGATGCTGAGGCTTACCCAAAAGGCCACACTAAAAGCAGACCCATCTACAAAATAGTTTAGGCAAAAACTGAGCAAAGTGGCAATGGAGAGCTTAAATGGAGCCACCGGGAAAAGGGGGTGGATGCTGACTCCAGGTGAGGATGCTCAGGATAGTTAACACTCTTGAGTGCCCTTAGGGCCCTGACTTACTGCCCTTGACCTGGTGGAATCTTGAGTGTAAGCTGAAGAAATTACAAGAGAGACTTCTTACCACAGGTTGGTCCCTTACAGTTTTTTGTCCACAAAGTACATGCATTTTGGAAAGATTCTGATTCATATTGGGAAGATCCAGCTTTAGATAGTGCAGAACAAATTAAGAAACACTCCAGCAGAGCAGATTGAAGAAGGCAGGACTAGGATGCCATTAAACTTGACATAGTTGTTCCATGTTTTCTTATTTTCCAGTCTCCCCAGTACCAATTCAGTGGCAAGCTCACTTGAGCCCTTCCATACTTTTCATTTCCAGACAACTCAAATCTGGTAGTCAAACCTGTTGGGGTCTGGGGTTTGTCTGTTGTTTTTGTTTATCTTTTTACCTCATGCCAAGAAGCAAAGTTGTGAACTGATATTGTGTACACAGTGCAGAAACCACTTGTGAGCCAAGGGAGGTGACTTCTCCAGGTCACAAAAGTCCTGAGTAAATATTTCTATTTGGAAGATTTCACAGAGGAGCAGAGGAATGCAGGGCACTTTCTCCCAAAATAGTAAACAAGAAGATTAATCTAGAGATGCCTACACGCAAAAATTGTGAGCTGATGAAACAAAAGGAACAGCTCAGGATTAAGGACAGCAAAGCAAAATGACGGAGCCAAGCGATAGATTAAAAATAAGTAGGTCAGAGTCTGCCCAAAACATGGTGAAAAGCTTTCTTTTTAACAATTTCAATTCTGCACCTGAAGAGAGAGCAGACTGAAACCATTTGTCATGCAGGTGAGTTTCCTGTGCCTGTTAATTACCCCTGATTTCTGCAGGCACCATGAGTGGTCACTGCTAGCTGATGAAGTGTCACACTGCTGCCTGCCTGCCTAACTCCTGGGGCAGCGATGCACCCACAACCCATTTTGCACTGCCATGCAGCCTTCCAATGGCAGCCCACGTACTGCTATCTGTGCTAGCTCCTGGTTACTAATAGTTGTCATTAGCTGCTGAGAAATGAAGATGGTGGCTCTTGACTGGGGGGAGGCTGGTGTGCAGTGACTCACCATGGACGCCCGTGAGCAACATGTCAGCAAACACAACTGGGAGTGATCTCACTCTCATGGTTGCTAAATGATCAATTTAGATTAATCAAGACGTCCTTGTTCATGGTGGGGATTTTTGTATTCATTATTTTTGTTCAAGGTAACCTGGGAGGTTTTCTTTTGTGTGAAGTAGTTCTGTCTGGGTTGACTCATCACACTTGAGGGCAAATGATCCTTGGCCCTCCATCTTAGCTGTTGAATTTACTGGTAGGCAGCTTGTTTGTTTTATCTGTTCCTCCTCCATTCCTTGGCCTACACCCACAATCTGATCTTTTGTGTACATGTAGGCAGTGGCAAGCCCCGGTTCTGAATTAGTTGTTGAATGCAAAAGTTGAGGTAATGTGAGAGAGCTGAGAAGCACAAATTAAATTGAAACCTAGATAAATTTTTCTCAATACTGCTGCTTAAAGTAAGCCTACTGAGCAAACAGTGAGCTGCAGTAGCCTTGTGTGTAAACCATTTAGAAATAGCTTGAGACACCACTTTAGGATGGAAAGCCACCTCATAAAAGAGGCCCCTTATGCGTATCTCACTACAGTATCATAACCTACTGCTTTCATTGCCTCAAGCAGTCGTGTTTGGCAGCTCTGTGCAGATCATTCCTCCTCACCGTGCACTGCCTGTGTGGTCCTCCACTGCTTCACTCTTATTCTCTGCTCTTTTAAGCCCAGGCAGAGCTATGCTATCCCTGCACTCTCACAGGGTATTGTAGAATTATAAATACTCAATGTGAGGAAAAGCAGTTAAGAAATCAGTGTTTGTCTCTTGATAGCAGCTCTCAAAGTGAGACCCACAGTATCGAGGAATTCTTTCCTACCAGCTGAGAAGGACTCATTTTTCCAACTACTGCTGGTAGTAGTTTCCTTTGCTTCTAGAAACCAGCATATATTACATGGAAAGGCCAGTGTAGGAAATAATCTCCTGATGTTATCCTCCTGTTAGTTTTACATATAACATCATAACCACAGCAGGACTGGGCTGTGACTGGGAGGTGAAGAGGAGACCTGCACTAAGATGAAGAGTGGAGGTCTCCATGAGGCAGTCCTCTGTTTAAAGTGCCCCAAAAGAAAGCCTAGAGAATGGAAGGGCTTTGCTGTTGGTCTGACAAGCAAATCATTCTCAGTGCTCTGTGTGATGGGCAGAAAGCCATCTCACCCTGTATTTTTTTTTTTCTCTACAAACTTATGTGTTGACCCAGAAGGGGGGCAAAGAAGTTAAGTATAAACATCTTTGCACGGTACATCAGCACTGTACACAGATGTGAGTAGGAGGGGCAGCTTGTTTCTCCTGTCTCTGAAGCCTGCTCAGGCTCTGCACGCTTCTCAGGCTTGCACTTTAGCAGGCATAAAGGAAATTGATTCCAAGCTTCATTTGTAGGCATATTCCATATCTTCTCCATTGTGAGCCTCAACCCTGCCCTCTGAGACCCTCACTGGGAGCTGAAGGCCAAACATTTCAGGTTACAGGTGGGCAGATACTTGAATGCAGCCTTTAGACCAGCAGTGATGCTAGTGAGAAAGGGGTTAACCTGCTCCTGGGAGGCAGTAGCTGCAGTCTGCAGGCAGAGATTTGAAAGGCACTAAGGGCTGTATCAGATGTGGGGGAACTGATTAACTCACCACGTGCCCCACATGACAGAGGAGCTGCAAGTATAATTGGTACCTTATTTTAGCAGGGATCGGTTTTTAGAACGAGGTCTGTAATTAAAGGCTTAGATTAAATCCTCTCTGATTGGGGAGAGAGAAGCAGAGAAAGCAGCTGGCTCTGTCTGGGATGGCAGCGGTCTGTGCTTTATCCTTTCTTGAAGCTGAGGGAAGAAAATTGTGAGGAAACCAGACATTCATGTCACAGTTACCTCGTCTTTATTACTAAAGGCAAACAGGAGGTATTCCTACCTGTTTCCACCCTGAAGCAGTGTTTCAGTAAACACAATGCTGAGAAGCACTTATTTTTAAAAGGAGTGATTCATAGATACACATTTTTATTTAAAGTCAAGTTGTTTTCCAGGGGTTTTAAATCTTCCCTGACAGTGTTTATAATGTGAAATGCCACCAAGCAGGGCAGTCACATAGCAATGGAGGAGAATACTGGCTAGAAGAGAAACTGGTTATTCTTGTTTTGCTATCAGGATGGGATGGAGCTGCAGCCAGCAGACCCACTGAAATGCTGCTACAAGAAGCTCAGCAGGTCACTGCTGTTGCTAGGCAGAGTTGGCCAGCACAAGCAGCAAAAAAGTAGTTTCAGCATTAATTATTCAGCGTGGCACTGACAGGTGCAGGTTTAATTTCTAGACACTGCTTTGTACTGGGGAAGTGACTGTCCCCTTTCTTTTCTCCCCTAGCCCAATTTGCTTGGAATGGGGAATGATTCTTGGCATAGGCTCGTGGTTGGCAACATCCACAGGCAGCACACCGGTACCAGTGGCCCCTGCAGCCTTTCCACCCATGCAACCAAACCACCTGGAAAATCTGGGCCAAAAAGCCATGTGTGGATAGCCCTGCAGGGAGACAGCATGTTTTAATTAACTGGCAGCAAACCCTTGTACCCAGTGACTGCCAGTTGTACGTGGGGCAGCAATCCTGGCTGCCCACTGTAATTTCTGCTACCTGTATAGCAGACAAACGTTGTGGTATTAGCTTTTTCCTTTTCTTTTTTTCCACTGAGGAGCTAAAAATATGCTCTTTGAAAAACACAAAGCGATGCTGGTTTGGAAGTGGGAAGGGACAGAGCAAAGAAATCTGGGACCAACACAGAGGGCATGCTGATAAATCTGCAAAGCATTTTCAGTCACAGTGGTTCACGGGGAATATTGGGTTATGAAAATCATAGTCATCTGTCCCATAAGTAATTATCTGAGTGGATTAGTCACTGCCGGCTTTGGCAGAGCTTTTCGTTTTATTTCCAACAAGAGACTGCAATCTCCAGTCCTGTCAGAGCTGCGTGTGGCCAAAAACATGTCCACGAGGACAAAATGGTGCAGTGTCTCCAGCTTGTCTTCTAGGCACTGGGGAGCAGGAGGACATTGAGTGGCATTTGGGAGGGGATGAAAGGAGTGCTGTATGCTCACATGAGGCTGTTTGGGCTGCAGATGCAAGGCCGCTTGAGTAGCTGGGCGCTCAGGGGAACAGAGCACTGAAAACTCCAGATAGGAAAGAAATGTAGAGGAAACAAATTGCAAAGGATTTCGGCTGCGAATGCACTCATTCTGGTTGTGTCAGGTGATTGAAATAGAAATGTTCTCCAAAGCCTTCCCTTGAGTTATGTGGGGACGTGATTAGCTTTCGCACCAGGCTGAAAGTCCCAGCAGGGCTATTTTCCGGCATGGCTTGAAGAAACATCAGCAGCAGCAATGACAGAAGGAGAGAGCTGAGGTCTCAAAGGTGTTTGATAATACATATTTTGAAACCCCAAAGAAGTCTTGCACTCAGATATGAACCTGCTGGTTCTCAGTCACACTTTCAGCAGATGTTTATCCATTGCACGAGCGCCATTAGCTGCTGTTTGCAAAGCTATCAGAGGGGACAGGAGTAACTGAGGCAGAGTTGTATTTTAGCCGTTTTTAAGTGTAAGCACAACTTGCACCATACAGCTTCCAGTTTTCTGAAGGATGATCTGCAGATCCTCCAAATGCAATCAAATATTCTGGCACATTTAATCAGCACTGATTCCCTGACAAAGTCCTGGGAATCAAGGTTTAGAGAGAAGAGCCAAGCGTGCTGCATTTACTGGCCATATGCTGGTATGTTTTCTTTCAGACTGGGCTCCAGAAGTAGCTAGTATTTGCAGGCACAGAAATAGAAACAACACAGACTGGGAATAAACAGCATTCCAGAATTGTATTGAGATGTAGCATTCTTTATTTCAGAGAGGGAAGCAAAAGGAAAAAAAAGAATGAGAGGCAGAGCTCATTAGAGGTTATAGGGCCAGCACATGAGGGGCTCATTTCTTGTTGGCATCCCAGTGAAGAGGAGCTTTTTTTAATGAGAGGTGATAGGGCAAGGGGAAATGGTTTTAAACTGAAACAGAGGAGGTTTAGGTTAGATATTAGGAGGAAGTTTTTCACACAGAGGGTGGTGATGCACTGGAACAGGCTGCCCAAGGAGGCTGTGGATGCCCCATCCCTGGAGGCATTCAAGGCCAGGCTGGATGTGGCTCTGGGCAGCCTGGTCTGCTGGTTGGTGACCCTGCACATAGCAGGGGGTTGAAACTGGATGAGCATTGTGGTCCTTTTCAACCCAGGCCATTCTATGATTTGAAGGAGGATAATTGGCAGATGTTCATAGGGAAGGTAAAACGATGGTGGATATAAAAAGGAAACACTATGAAAGTGACTAGCCCAAGCTGCTTTGCATCAGCGCGGTATGTGTTTTGATTCCTTTCTTTCTGATATTTTGTAGAGATATTGTGAAGAATGTCTATAACATAATTTTTCATGTTTTTTCCCCCCCCCTTTTTTTTTAAAATATTTAATATTAAAAACAAAACAAACAAACAAAGCAAAACCAACCTGTGTTGCTTGTTGAATGTATGCAGTGCTTGGCTACAGCATCATCTGCAGTACTACTCCAGCCCTGGTTGAGCTGCATTCTCTCAGAGACGTTCCCTTCTTGTGATAGAGAAGCAGAGCAGCAACAGTTCCTCAGGGCTGGAGATTACTCCAGTGCTGATAATGGAGGAGATGAGGAGATTCCCTGCACGACAAAATAATCCCTTGAGCAGAGCTCTGGAATACAACCTGAGTTTGCAGAGGAGGGCAGCTCAGCTGCCAGAGGACAGATATTGGAGCATTTCCTAGAGCGTTTGTGGCTCTAAACCCAAGGGAGACATGAGACTGTAGGAAGGAGCTGCTGTTTAGCTTGCTTTAATGGGGAAACAAAACTTATGCTCTCAAACTGCTTGTCCATCTGTTTCTCCTTCAGTGGTTTCCCAGCACATTTGGAACCCATCAGCCAAGGTCAGCTGCTTTTGACAGTAAGACAGGGCAGTTCCTTCTGTCCTGTCAGTCCATGCCCAGCTATGAGCCCACCAAGCTCGTGCCCATGCAGAGAGCGAGTGCTGCCTGTGTCTGGTGGGCAGAGCTCCCTTTCTAATCAATGCACTAATCAGCTTAAACCCTGCCAGATGACATCTAATCAGCTCGGGTTCTCTAAGAAGCTATCTCGCAGCTATTTTATATTTGAATGATTAGAAGTACCATGATAGGACGTGATACATTCCTAAAACTGGTATTTTATCTTGACACTGTTTTATAGAAACCTTTTGAAAGTTGTATTTTTGCAAACTGATCACTGTTGTTATTTATAAACAAATTCCCCTATCACTCCCTTGGTCTGACCTCACGCCATCAGCTAAACAGGCTTAGCTTTCAGATGTCTGTGGGGATTACTTTATATCTGTCCATAGTGGTGACCAGGATTAAGTAATCTTTTCTGCAAATACAGTTTAGCTTTTAGGAAGTGACTGCTTACTTGTGTGTTACCTTCAGAATCAAGCAGATACAGAAGATAGGCAGACTGTTGCTTGCCAGGGATATAGCTCCCTGCACTAGGGAGCTAGAAGTAAAGAAGACCCTGCAGCTAGAGTTGCCTGTGTTCCCCCACAGGTGAATATTTGTCCACACAGCTCTGGAGAAAGCAGCTAGCAATCAAATGGCTGACCATGAATCCCCACAATAGAATAGGCTGCAATCACAATCCTTTGGTAACATCACCTGCCACAGGTGCTATCAAGAACACCAGGGGAAAAAAAAAGTCCAGTTTGTCTTCCCAATGACATGTTGTTGACACAGAGTTCCTATTTGATAGCAGAAACTTGAAGGGACCATGCTACTTCCTCACCACCACCACCCAGTGGGACTGTCAAGCTGGCTAGAGCAAAGTGGAGGAGCACCAGTCATTTTCACATCAGGGAGCTCTTGAAGCTTTGTTAATGCGATGTCAGTATTATTCTTTTTGAAACAGTCCTGCTTAACCAAGGTGACCCACCAGACTTTTCCCACCTCTAATTTTAGTGTGATTTTATAAAATGGATACTTTTGACATGTCGTCTGAAAACATTAAGCAGGGAGGTGAAAGGGCTGAGTGTCTTGGATTTAAACCATCCATTTTGTGGATAGAAAGATGAATTGACTAAGTGCTAGTACATTTGTCATAGGGCTGTTATATCTGAATTTTCTTCTGAGATAGTTACAAGCTGTTAGTGAATGGGGTAGAATTAGATCTTTGTAGAACTCTGTGTGGATAATTTTCTTGGAAATTTTCTTTTGTCTGAAGAACCTGCCTGTCCAAAATACGTGATGTGATGTGATATTTCACTGCTGTCTGATTGATTGCTCCTCAAACAGCAGGACTGCAGCTGAAAGTGCTATCCTGTGACTCTTTCATTAAAGTTTCTGTGCCAGCTCAGAGAGCTATAATAAAAAGAAGTGGCGCAAGAATGCGTGAAGAAGTTCAAAGACCTCAGTTCTGAGCATCACTGAACATGAAGGAAATCTAGCATTTGATCTAGAGCAGGGTTACTTCCTGGGAACTGCAGGTCCAGAATCATCATGTCTTCAAGTTCTAGCTGCAGCCTTATTAACTTGAGCTCATCTGTCTTCATGTGATGCATCCAAACTAAGAATACCAAGGGCACTCCTTCTCAACAGAATCTCAGAGAAAAAACAGAATCATCTGAAACTATATAAATACTAAGCACTATAAAACCTATTGTTATTGAATATGAAAAAAGCTATTTTGCTCTGACTTGGGCAGAAATGGGGAGGAGTTTCCCTTTTCAGTGTCTAAAGAGGGGCTATAAGAAAGAAGGGGGCAGACTCTTTGGCAGGATCTGTTGTGATAGGAGAAGGGGAAATGGTTTCAAACCAAAAGAGGAGAGACTTAGATTGAATACAAGGAAGAAGATTTTTACACTAAGGGTGGTGAGGCACTGGCACAGGTTGCCCAGGGAGGTGATGGAATCCCTGTCCCTGGTGACATCCAAGATCCGACTGGACCTGAGCACCTGATGGAGCTGTGGGTGTCCCTGTTCATTGCAATAGGGTTAGACTAGTTGACTTTTAAGAGTCCCTTCCAACTCAAATGAGTCTACAATTCTACAGTTTTCTCCGTTTTCCCATAAGTATTTTTCTTTGAAAACTCCCTGCCTTTCCTATATTCTAAGTTCCTTTTCAGCTTGAGGAAATTACAGGAGGAAAGCTCTGGGTTGTTCCAAGGGTGTGAAGCATTTTGTTTGTAGGACACTGTTATCTGAAGTCAGCTGAGACACTTCAGACAGAAATCATGCTCATCCCAACAGACGGTGACAGGAACATATGATATCTTCTAGTTGCTAATCGACACAAGTCTACCAAGAAGTCACAGAAGAGCTTTTTTTAGCCCTAGCAGTGAGGCAAAGGAATAGATAAGACACAGAAATATTCTACAGAAGGTGAGGGGCAAATTCCTATAAATATACATAGCAGAGCCTATTTGCCACAGCAAGATGCCTGTGGGAGGGTAGTGCTACCCCTTCTATACATAGAGATACAGATCGTTGATGTTCTCTTTTATATCAAACAAAAATGGTTTTCTCTTTCCACTTTCTATCTCTGATCCAAACACGTGTTGAGCTCCATCAGATCTGGTGCTGTGACTGCCGCCTTTGGGGATCCTCAGATGAGGCTGAGACAACAGGCACCTTGCTTCTTAGTAGGGGCTCATTCATTGCCCACGCAACTACTGTGGAGGCCAGGGCCTGTTTATTGGAACATGATGTGACTGTAGCATTTCTGTTAAAATTCCAAGAACAGTGTCATCTCAGAAACACTGAGAATGGCCTTTTTAATGAGGGTGCATAAATATGAAACAAACTGACTCACTGGAAATCTGTAGTGGTGTCAGTACAAAATGAAACACTGAGAAGTGCTCCCGTATGAAATATATTGGCCCTCTCTAGACTTTATCTCCACAGTTCTCCAGTCCAGCCTCCTACTCTATGGGTGTCCAACCTTTTGGCTTACCTGGGCTGCACTGAGTGAAGAGGAAGTTGCCTTGGGCTGCATATATGCAAGTCACTTCAAAAGTAATGCCTCCTATTTATGTCTGTGGAAATTACAACAGATGCAGTGAGCACAGTAACACTGTTTGGATGGAGCAAAGTCTCAGATACAAAACACCATGTTTCAACATAGTCAGCACCATTAGCTCTGCATTTTCATCAGCAATGAATAGGAGCCTGCATGCCTAAACCGGTGAAGGTGACCCCCTGTTGCTGATGCCAGTGTTGAAATGTGCCAGCCACTGCCTCACTGTGCTCACATCCACATTTGGTCTCCATAAACATTCAGCAAATGTTGATGCATGTCAGTGGGTGCAATTTTTCTTGCATGAAGGAATTCAGTGACAGCCCTTTGCTCCTTATGCACTTCCATGTCAGATGCCAAGGTGTCAGACTGTCCCTCCGCTGCCATCTGTCACACAGCAACAACATTTAATGGGATATCAGTGGGAAGGTTCAACCTCTGCTGACATAGCACCAACATCTGCCTCTGATGTTGTGGGTCTACATAATAAAATAGGAGGCATTATTTTGGAACGGCCCTCATAAAATATATATTTAATGTATGTAAGTAACTAAACATTTTAATTGTCAGTATTTTTTATTAAAACACAAAAAAAGGAGAGCAACAAACCCATAAAAGTAAAGGGTGACCTTTTTATGAAACTAACACATCAGTCTGATTTGGAGGCAGTGGTTGCAGTTCTTAATGAGGTCTCAAGGAGTTCATGAGAAATTTTTGATGAAATTTCATTTATACTGTGCTTCATCCTTGAAAACAGCAAATACACATAACTGGCAAAAAGCCATGATGTGAATAAAGTGTGACTGTGAAGCGAGGGATATTTCTCTTTGTTAAGATAGGGCTTATGAAAGTCCAGTAGAGAGACATTATCAGAATTCGGAGTTGAATGTCTGATTGTAACTCTATACATTCCATTTGAAAATGTGCAGATCATGTATTTATGCTGATTGAAAATGAAGTCACAAATCTACAAAAAAAAAAAAAAGACAATTTCTTTGCAATCCTGAAACTTGTTCTCAAATTCCTTTATCACGATGGAAAGCGTGGCTGCATATTTTTGCTATTCTTAGGACTGTATTTAGCCAGTGTATAATGCATAAAAATTGTTTGCCATGATTTGAGTTAGAACTGCACCGTGACCTCTCCTTGTCCTGGTTTCAGCACAGACAGGGCTAACAGCTCACCAATGTTTGAGATGTGTGGTTGCTGCTAAGCCATGTGTACTGATTGTCATTGTGTGCTGGCAGCTGCCATGATGGCACAGGGCGGGGAGTGGGCCGTGGGTTGGACATGCCTGTCCTCCAAGCATCATCAGCACTAGATGAGGACAGCTGTGGCTTTTTGCAGCCAAGTCTCAAAAGCCTGTGGACATTGAGATTTGGCAGCCTCTCTGGGTAACTTGTTCTAGCGCTGCATGCCCCTCCTGGTGAAAACGTCTTCCTTGATGTCCAGCCTGAGCCTCCTAAACTGCAAACTGTGGTCATTGTCTCTACTATCATCTACTGCTGGGAAGAATTTGGCTCTGTGGTCTTTGTGCCTCTCCACTGGGTGGTTGTAGGCAACCACCAGCTCACCTCTCAACTACCTCTTTCCATCCTAAGCAAGGTCAGCCTCCCCACAGCCTCTCCTTGGGGACTGGTTTTCAAATTGCCCCACAGACTGCTCAGACCTCCTCAGCTCCCAGATGAGAATGCTGGGGAAGGTGGTGCCTGAAGCCAGACATAAGTCAAGGTGATGTACATCCCCTGCCCCTGTCTTGCTCCCCCAGCCAGTCATTTGACACATAAGGCCATCAAGCTGGTGAATGATGAATTCTTCATAAATCCATGCTGTTCCCAACTATCTTCTTGTCCTTCACCTGTTTGGGAATGCAGTGAGAGAGAACTTCGCAAGAATGTCACAATATTCAGTTGCTTTTCCAACCTGTGTAAATATTTGCACCTACTATCTCCCCAAATCAGGTAGTTTTGTAGATATCTTGCATAGTGTGTGAAGAGCCACTTCCTCCTTTTGTTGAGAACTTGCTAATTGCTAATTTCTTCTTCTCATACAAGAAAGCACAATGAACAATTGAATACTACATATCCTTCCCTTGTCCTTCATGATTTTATGTGAGGAGTGATAACAAAAGAGATGAAAAAATATGTAAGACAAATGCTCAGTTCTGTTTTTCTGCCCCTTTGTTCCACGCAGCATCATTCCTCACGCTGCATTTGAATGTCTCCTTTCTTCTGTTTTCTTCCTCTTTGTCTTTCTGGCACTGCAGTAAGCAGCAGGAATAACTGAGGATATAAGTAACCACTTCTGTTCATTTACCTGTGGTGTTCTCGAAATCACTTAGTGGTAAACATATGATTTAAAGACACATTTTAGACAGTGCTATTCACAAGTTGAATTCATTGCCCTTGAAAAGTCAGGATAATACAATTTTCCTTTACATTCCTCCAGGCCACAGAGACAGGAGCTGCTACAGGAGGAAGTGCTATCACAACCCCCAGCTGGAATAGTATCTGAATTTCATTAGAATTATGAATAGTGCTGCAGATGAGGTTGCCCAGGGAAAAAAAAAAAAAAGCATCCAAAAAGCCTTAATTTGGTAAACATCTGTAAAAGAGGTGTAATTCTTTCTGAAAGATTGCTTTGACTTCTTGTTCTTGTCATCTGGTGTTTGTGTTTATAAAGACGGTCAATACACATCCTCAAGCAACAGTTTTAATGTTTGGTCAACATATGCTGTTCACATGCCTTAGAAGCTGCTAAATCTTGCAGGTAATTTGGCACTCAGCAAACAACGGGACATGAAGGGAAGGAGATAAAGTGCAAGTTAGTAACTACCAACTGTACCCTATGGAAACTCACCCTAATCTGAGGAGGAAGTTTGCTAGAGTGAAGGATTTGGGGTGTTTATGAGGGAGTCTGAATTTGACTGAGGCAGGAAGCTTCCAAGTCCTCAAAATCTTCTTTTCATTCTTCTAGAAAATAACCTGACCAACTCCATGGGAGTGGGAAAGCTGATGTGGAGTACAGCTGATGATGTCTTACTGGAACAACAGGTTTGCATTCTTCACTTTGTTGACAAGGTCCTTTGTAAGTAGTGCTGCCACAAAAGGAAGCAACAACTGCTTGCAAACAAATCTTGTATTTGCTGTGTTTGCTCTGAATTCTTAGGTGGAGGTCGCTCTATCTGTTATCTGTGGCTATTGGGGACTGTCTTTTTCTTAGTGAGCAAGAGATAAAGATGCAGAAAAACAAGCAGTCTCTGTGTGGGAAGTGGAATCATCACCGTGCTTACAGTTACCCTTCCCAAGAGCTTCCCTTCGTGCTTACTAACCTATTCCAAAGCAAATTAAACTGCACTCTTGAGAGCCACCAAGGTTGGTTAAGGGTGATCTCTACTAAATCCAGTGCAGAGATGTTCTGATAGGCAGGCAGCCTTGACTCAGATTCATGATGCTGCAGAGCCATCTCAAAAGGAGTGCTGTGCATTGAGGTCGACACAGCCCTGCAACAGGGAACAAGCTGGAGGAGGCATGAAATGGCAACCAGAAAACCATCATGTGCTCTTTTGGACTGATTAAATGCAATTTGCTACTGGGGTGATGCTTGTCCTATGATTTAGGAAAAAAAGCAATTGTTTATGCAATAAGTGGTAATCCATAAAGGGAGTCGTGTCTTAGCTTCTCTTCTGCAATGTCTCAGTGGAGTTTCTCCGCCTAAAATTATTGAATTGCACCACCTTGTGGGTATTTGGAGGCGATATTTTTGTTCCGTGCGCTAGAGTGTGCAGTGTTACATTTGAATAGCAAAGCATCTTTGTAGAAGATTGCAGTAGTTGATTCATTCTCATACCACTTATCAAAGATTAGGCAGCCATGAAGAAGTGATTTCCTGCTTGTTTTCTGCCAGCTGACAAAAACAGGTCCTAGCCCTTCGTGGCTGATTTGCATGGCTTAACTGATTTTGCCTTTGCTAGTGAACTTGAAAGTTGTAAACACAGATTTTTAATAGTCAAAATGTTTCAATTGTAGAGTAAATACAGGGAGGGAAAAAAAAAAACCTGAAATATGTATTGGAGAAAAGGTCATCCACACTGTGCGCAACACGTTTCTTCTTCTAAGTTGTAAATTTCACATGGCAGCCAAACCATGCATCACAAATTCACTAGACTCATAAAACTAAGGTGTAAGTGAAGAATATTCCATATGTACTATTGTGTTTGCCTGCAGGGATTACCTAGGCAATGAGAACACACATCCTGTACTGTAAAATTTCTGTGAAGCATCAGACAGATGTTCACAAATAGAACATCAGCCTGCATACAGTGAGACCAAGACTTTCCAGAAAGAACTGGCTGTCACGTGTGTATTTTTTATAGCAGCAGAATGAATGTTATCATGGATATGCAGGATTCCAGGATGTAAAGTAACCAGTGATGAAGGAGTCAGTTTGAATGTACACAAATGGAGTCTCTTTTTATTCCTCTTTTTAATTTTTCTGTCAAGTGTGGGATTACTGCACATCTGTGAATCCCTGACAAACAGAACAGCTCCATGAAACCTGCCTGGTTAAGGTTTTGCAGAGATGATGTCCTAGAAAGAAAGATATGCTGTAGCTTAGGCTGCCACAAGAAGATGGAAGAATGTCTTAAGTAGATAACATGTAGGTAAGCATAAAAAATCTCCTGCTTTTATTGTGCACGGTGAGAAACTCAATAGAAACATAAACAAACAATAATAATTTTTAAAAAAGAGTTAAGCTGCCAATTCAATTCTTCAAACCTGCTTTCTTAAAACCCATTTTGGTTTTGGAAGCAGCACTTACAGTGTTGCTCACCCGGCTGTCTATAAGGCACACTTACAAAGGCAGGTCATACTGGGAACAAAGCTGGGCCAGAGACTTGCTCAGAAACCATGGGTAAAGCCAAGTGGTCAGAGCCAAGTTGTCCAGGGTGTGGGGAGAACATCAAGACAACGGACTGGGAAAACATGGATGAGGATCACACAGGTTTCTGAGAGCAGGCATCAGGGCAATAGTACAGGGGCACGTGGTCAAAGCAAGACTGTGAGCTCTGACCCCCATTTCTTGACATCTGCCTGATGTTTGCTGCATGGCCCTGCCCTTTAAGCCTGGGAGATCACCAGTAACCTTGGTCATCAGCCAGGATCACACCAATCTAAGTTTTGTGTGAACGAAGAACAAGAGACAGTACCTTCCCCAGAGGGCCTGCAGCATGACTACAGACAGAGAGACGCAGACAGGGATCCACACACTGGGAAAACAATTGGATAGTCTGAGAAGCAGTGATTTTAGTACACCAGTGGACCAATCTCTCAAAAAAGAAACAAGAAAAAAAATTTAAAGCAAGGATCTGGAAGAGGAAAATTAGCTAGATTTATTGACATTTATGGGGATTTCCTGTTCAGTGTCCCAGATTTGCCTAGATGGGAGGAAAGCTCAGTCAGGCTCACTTGAAAATTCAGGCAGTTGGTGACAGCAGGTGACAGCCCCCAGATCAGTCAGGGACAGGTACTGGTACTCAGCTATTGAAGGGCAGTGGTGGGAAGGATGGAGATTCAGAGGCTGAGGAGATGAGCAAGGAATGTTTGAAATCTTGAAGGGAGCCCCGCTAAGAAAGGCAGTCACAGCTGGGAGAACACGCTCTGCAGCCGCATTCAGGATGGTCACAAATAAAGCAAGATGAAGTCCATCTAAAAGCATGATATTAATAGCATGATATTAATTGCACTTGCTTGAGCCTCTCTTAAGCCTGGACCCCTGCAGGCTCTACAATTCCTGTTAAAACCTTCAAGTGGGGCCTGTCTCCCACCACAAAAACACCACCAGTGCCCAGAGAAAAATGTTCAGTGGGTAAGAACTGAGCGGATATTGCTTATCACAGAGAGAAAGAGGAGAGAGAAAGAACATTTTGCAGTGTGGTGACTGTCCCAAGAAAAGGACAGTGTACCCAAATACAAAGAAAAGAAAAAAGACAAAAGACAGAAGAAAAAAGAAAGCAGAAAAAAGGAAAAAGACGAAAGAAAAAAGAAAACAGAAAAAAGACGAAAGAAAAAAGAAAGAAGAAAGAAAAGAAGGAAAAAAATCGAACAGTTTCTGCCAAACTGATTGGAAGAAAAGTCTTTCCTGACTTGGTATCTGTCAGTCCTGAGCATGTGAGTAGAACATGATGGTCATGCATTCAGATGTTAATAAGTGGAGAAACAGCAGCTCACCTCACACCCTTTTAGCCCACATTCCAACCCTTTGTTCATTCACTGTGTGCTAGAGAAAATCACAGTGACACTGATATCCTCACTTTATAAAGCTTTGCATGACATAACCATGCAAGCTCTGAGATGCTAACATACCGAAATCAGGGAGCCATATCAGTTTCTGGGTAGAATTTGGCCCTGATGGATAGTTACACCAATATCTTACAGTTTGCAGGTTCTGTTTTAGCACCAAGCTGTCAAATTGGACTGATGAGCAGCAGGGCAATGTGGGGAGAGGACAGTTTCAGCTATTGAGCAGGCTGGCACGTAGCAGCCCTGTTCTCCTGTGGGAGCCTTCTCTGGTGAGGAGAAGTCCTCTTGTCACAGGTGAGGAAGATAACGCATATTGGCCATCTGCAATAGCTTTGCATTCTCAATTTTATGGTGCAGCAACATATTCAGTATTTCCACCTATATATACATAGTGGTTTTAGGGCTTTGTTTGACAGGCTTTAATGCAAACGTGGCATTGCTGGCACACAGCTTTTCTTTTTTTTTGGCATTGTTTTCACAGTGTTTCTGCATAGATTGAGTTGATGTGTGACTCATGTAAATTCAGGCTTCTACTTCTAACAGATGCAAGCCTGAGAGCAGCTGGGGTGTTACTGGGAATTTAGTTACAAACCTCCCAGTCATGATTTTCAAATCTAGTTTAAAGTCAGATGTGTGCATCCATGATAGATGGCCTCATTTTCAGGAGTGTTTCTCAACAACTGGAGCCAGGAGAGCAAATTTCTGTTTCCCAAGGATGATTCTTTTGTAAGGATATTTTCTGACCTCAGATCAAGATCAAAATCACCAAAGTCGGGGTAGCTCTGACAATGAACAGGACCAAATCTCTTAATTCTCCTTCAGTTTTCAGTTCAACAGCTGTTGACTGGGATCTCACTAAAGGCTGCTGTGCACTAACAGCTGTTCCAGAGTTTCTGATAGTTGTACTATTTGTATTCTCAGGCACCTCAGAGGTGCCCAGGATTATATTTTCCTGGGTGCTGATGAAAGAGAGCTGGCAGCTCTCTCACAGAAGGCTGACTGTTGAAGCATATGCCATATCTCAATGGAATTAATAGGAAACTACCATGCCCAGAGCATTCCTGTCACATTTCCTCCAAGCAGCCACATGGAATTTCATGCTTTTACCGCTTTTTATCTTGCTAGTAATCCAGCAGATATTGAGTCAGTTCTCACTGGCCAACTTCACTTACACATTAAACTGTAGAGAAGAAGATGATGTGATGGCCTACTGCTGGTTAGTTAAATGTTTTAGATGTGTCTGAACTTGTTAAATGTGGTGACAGAAGCAATTTGTCATTAGTTGAGTCATGAGAAATCGTTATTCCAATACAGCTCTTTGAACAAAATGTTTGAGACAGTAAAGTCCAGAAGAACCTTAATTAGACAAACAATTTTCAGGTATTTCTGTGGTGCTTTTTGCTTATCCCAGATTAAAGGCCCATTGCAGAAAATATTTCTGGAAGCTGCAGAGAACATAGTAGTGAGTGGCTGTTTCTGGCTCTGCATGAAGCATATTGTTTATGAGATAGCAAGATGCAGGGCCTAGAAACTGATCCCCTTAATGACTGAATGAACTTTTAAGTGTCTCAGGCAGCCTCTGAGGCCTCAGAAGATATGCGAAGACTTCCATAACAAATAATTTTATAATAAGAGTATGGCTAAAGATTGCTTTCAGTAGCCTCCAGCAGTTAATCATGGGCTGACAACCTAGAGACAATAAGAACTACCAGAACTGCTTGCAACATGGATTTTTCTTTTGTAATTAATTCAATAAAAATAGATTTTTAATGTGTTCCCATGTAAGGATACGCTGGGATTCACAGTGCTCTCAAACAGCAGATAGTTTGCTTGTTCCTACAGCTACTGCTCAAGCCGAGCTTATTCTGGATATTTAGCTTCTCCGTCCTAGAATGGGAAATCTTTCAGGGTTCTGAAAAACCTCAGCAGCTGGCAGGAGGTGACATTCCTCCTTTGGGTTTTGTGGTCCTTTCGGACCACGGTTTTTGTCAAAGGATGTTATGAAATAGATATGTTCTGCAAAGCAGCTCAGTTTTGCAGATCTTCCATCTCGCACACAAATGCGCAGATATTAGCTTTCGGCCTTGTTTGTTATACAGAGACAACATTAGAACCACTAAGAAGGTTCAGACAGATTTGCCATCATTGCTTGATGAATGGCACTACTGTAATTTCTTTTTATTTGTCCATCTGCATGGTGGCGGAATCTTAGATTTGCAGCTTTGGTGTAGTGCCAGTTGCTGCATAAGCAGAGAACAAAGACTTAATGCTTAGAGAAAAAAGGTTTACTTTGGAGACTGCCAAGCATTTAACCTTGTTGATATCATGTAGCACTGAATTCTCCAGGTTAATTATGGATTGCATAAAAAAGCATTGCTTTTCATCAGTTTTGAAACAAAATGTATTCATGCCTTCCTGCCTGCTTTCTCAGTAGTTGTCAGCCCTGACATTTACATAGAGATATGGTAAAACAGGGCACTGATACCCATCATCATCACACACACACAAAAAAATGTCCAACTTTGTAAGACTGTATCACAGTCTCATCCATGCACTGGAAAAAACAGCAATTGGTTCAACGCATCTGTAGGTACAGATTGTCTGCAAGTGCTTTCTGTTCTTTAAACAGAGCTCAACTGACAGGTTACTGTTTGGAGTAGGCCTGGCAATCTATCTATTTCAGTACTGTCTTTGAAAGATACAGTCTCAAATTAGGACAGGAATGGGAACTGAAACAAATGGACTCTAAGAAATGGGAGACACCAGGATTTCTGGCATGTGGGCTCTGTGCAATTAGGACTCAAACACATTTTAAAAAATGGAATAAAATGATCCCTGTTGTTTTCATAGCTGATTAACCCAAGCTGACATGTCATCCTCCAGACACAAGTGTACTACTTGATCTAACCTATATTTGAAGAGATATGGGACATTCAGTGAGAGCTAGCAACTTATCCCTCCTTTGGAGTTATTCCAGTATTTATCAAGTGCCTGCCTTTACAAATAGGCAATCCTTCCCTGGGAGTTGACAGAAAAAAAGCATGGAGACAGGTCTTGCTCCTGACCCATCTCCAAGCCCATCTCTTGCTCTTTGCTCTAAGCCCAGCTAAGTTTCAGACCCCATAGCCCCTTCCCAGGCTTGTCCAGATCACAATGCCTATCTCCTGTGGCATTCCACGTGCTGAGATGTAGGTCAATATTTTCACATTCTTCACCTGAAAGTGAGAGAAGCTCAGAGTCAGAGGCCAGAGCAAGTGCTATGCCACAGGTCTCCACCCTTCAGGTTAAGCACTGACACTCAGGAGGAGTTCAATGTGCTTTTGTAGCACATGAATGCCATGCAGCAATGTCAGAATGTCAGTGTCAGAAGAGAGGAGAGGGGCTCAAAAAGTAAGCATACTGCTTTCACCTTGGGTTCTGAATTTTATAACTTCTGTTCTTAAAGCAGGATGATGGATTAAAGGAAGAAATATTAGATCACAAGAAATGTTGTTAAAAATGTCTGCTAATTGCTGTGAGAAGTCAGAGTTCAAAACTTCCTTAATCCCATGACACTTCATGCTTTGTTATCTGTCTCTCTCAGCTTTTCTTTCCCAAACAGAGAAGGTAACAGGAAGCATTAATACTAGCTAGCCACATGGTTACAATGCCAGGGATTTCTCTTAAGAGAAATCTACAGATTTACCTAAGCAATCTCTATAAATTGTCTTGTGAAACTGGAGACAGAAGATCTTGTATCAAACTAATCTTCAGTCTTACATCAACTTCAGTCTTTGCTGGCAGCATTTCATACATCAAGCACTCTAACTGTACTCTGAGCTTAAAAAGGGAGGGTAGAGTAAGCAAAGGTACACTTTGATTCCCCCTTGATTCATGTATTTTCTCATACCAATTGCACTCGGAAAGTGAAGCATCAAGTGACACTTGGATGTAGCAGTCCAAGCCTTTCACAGGCCTGACCTGCGCAGGCTAAAGAACAGTAGTTTGCATGGAAACATTATGCTGTCCTGGCTCCCCTGCTTCTTTTGATTGTTCCAGGTCTCCAGCTAGTGTGCACACGAGGGTCTGAATATAGCAGTGTGAACAGTATGTGTGTCTGGATCACAGCACTGCTCAACAGTCAGTGTGGATATAACCTGAGCATCCTCTGTTTGTTTCTATGTGATTCTTACATAAGACTGTTGCATTTCATGCTGTTATCTTTCACTTCCCAACTTCTACAAGTAAATAACTACCTGGGGATTGATTTGTTCTGCATACAGTGCATCAGCAGATCTCATTATGTGTATTTCAAATGCTTTCCAAACTAGTTAAGCTTTGCTTATTTTCATTTCCACCCTCTATCATATTGTCAGATTCTTTCTTTTGCTGTTTGAATTCTGCAAGCAGAAGTGAAATATCCTGCAATTGAGGACAGGTCTTTTTGTAGATGTTTCCAACACCTCAAAGCCTTGTTTAGTCAGCTCACTGAATTGGTGCTGGTTCATTCTAGTACAGACTATAAAAGAATCCCTTATAATCACTAAAACAAGTACATGCTAGCTGTACTCTTCCACTTTCTTCACGAAGTTCTCCATTGCTTTCTGTGTAACTGAGCAAGAAACATGCACTGAAGTTTTTGACAGATGTAGGTTGTTGGCTGGAGGTGAAGACTGAGGTGATCTCAGTCTTCCTCAAAGACTGTTTTTCTCTTATACCCCAAGCAGCTTTTCATCGGAGGCTGAAATGTGGCAGGAAGGAACTGAGCTGAGCTCAAATTGTCCACCAAACTGTCGGGGTCCTTTGACATGCCCACTCTGCTCTTCAAGTAAGAAACTTTTTCATTTTTATCAGCTAGTGAAAAGAAATGTAGATATGGAGCTCCCAGGGGTGGCAAAGAGGGAAAAGGATATTATCTCGCATGTCCAATTTTTCCAATGGCTTTAAACTAAAAAGGGTGGATTTGGATAAGACATAAGGAAGAAGTTTTTCACTGTGATGACGGTGAGGCACTCGCCCAGGCTGTCCAGAGAAGCTGTGTATGCCCCATCCCTGGAAGTGTTCAAAGCCACATGGGATGGGGCTTTGGGCACCTGATGTGGCGGGAGGTGTCCTTACTCAAGGAGGAATGTAGGAATTAGACCACCTTTAATGTTCCTTGCAACACAAGCCATTATATAATTCCACGATTCTATGATTCTACGCATGTACTCACCATATCTAGTAAATTTAGATGTAAAATTGAAGTTTCAGTTCAGTGAAGAAAAAAATTAGGTGTAAAAGCATGTCAGTGATTATCAAAAGTACTCCAGGAAGATTCCAGAGGGAGAAGAAACCATCATCATCAATCTCACTTTCCTCACCGTGAAGAACTCCAGATCCTTACGATTTGCTGTAACACCCACCAGCACCAGAGTGAAGCCAGAATCAGAATCAGAGTAAGCATAACCAGGGATAGAGGTAGAAACTAAGAAGTGTGTGTATAATGATTTTAAATGCATTGTTTTCTGCATAGAACTATACTTTGTTTTTCTGTAGTAACTAGGCTTGGACTAATAATGATTTTTTTGGTTCGGTAAGTTGTTATTTTTATGTGTCAGGTATGTTTCTCTTCTGCCCAGAAACAATATTTTGAGCATAACACTATCAGAAGGTTCCCAAATACTCAGAAGCACACTGTATTTCTCACGAGATCACAATATCAAATCATTTTATGAGCTGAAATTGCCATCAAAATATGAAAAATGCATCTCCTCAAGAGAGATCTAGAGAGTCTTTTGGTCTCTGCTAGAATGGTAATTGGTGTTCTGGGTAAGATTGGCTTTTTTTTTCTTTTTATTTTATCCTTCAAACTTGTTTCTGCTTTCTTGTGCTTCTTTTCCTCATTCAAAATTGATTCTGCTGACTTACTGGACTACAGTCTGTCCAAGAGGAAAGCCACAACAAATACCTTAAGAGTTAAGGTGCATTATTTTTAACCACAGATCAAAATTCTAAGAATAAAACTCCCAAACTCCTAATCTTCTTCTTCCCTTTGAAGTTAATGTCTTCCATTTCTAATGGATTGATACTGTCATACAGATGCATTATGCGTGTAGCTAAATTCAGAAGAGGTGCATTGGCATCAAACGTCATCAGCACCAGCTTTCCTAAACTACTGGGAAAAGCCATATTCAGGAGTCTGTATGATGGGCAGTACTCAGCCATGGCAGGGGGTTGTGCCTTCCACGTCATACAGAGGTCAGCAAAGTGTAGGAATGTCTCTCGTAGTTTTGTGCTGGGCTTCCTGGACAGCATTACAGGGTAACTTGTAATTACCGGTGTGATCTGTATTTACAAGGTGACCTGTAATTACAGGTTTTATGTTTTTCATATCCTTCACTCATGGTATATAATTGGTTTCCCAATAGCTATTTCTGATTTTGGGATTTCAGCACCCTTGTTCTTTGGAGCTATTCACAGAATGTTTTTCCCTTGGCTTCTCTGTATCTCTGCACCTGATACAGACCTCTGTGTACAGCCCTCTGTATCAGGTCCGAAGTGAGAGACGCTCCTTTGTGGGCTGGAATGTCCTGGCTTGCTCATGTCTGCTGTCCTGGCTGAAGATTCCTGCACTGTTCCTTGTGTCAGACCTGGTCATCCTGCAGCCACAGAGTGAGCTCGGTCAGCAGCAAGAGCCAATGCCAAATTACCCCTGCAAAAAATAGGTCAATTTTGAATCTTGTGGTTCAAATGAGCCTGTGAGTTGAATTTGTAAGGAAGGAGGGGGAAGCAGAGCAGAGGCTGTGTCTCCTTGGAGCTGGATCGACAGGGAGGGGAACACAAAGGAATCACAATCCTCAGGAGGTGAAAATGCAAAAATTAATCTGCATTTTACTACAGGGTGATTGCTCTGGCAATCACCACACAGCAGCGGCACCACAAAAGTCGTTGTGCTTGGTCATTACCCTGCCACAGACGTGCTGGAAGTGCTGGAGCACTAGCAAAACAACTTTCATATAGACATAGAATCACAGAATCATAGAATGATGGAATCACAGAATGCCTTGGGTTCGAAGAGACATCAAAGATCATCTAATTCCAAGTATGCTGCCATGGGCGGGATTGCCAATGGCGATTAGACCATGCCAATGGCCACTAGAGCATTCTGCTCAGGAACCCACCCAACTTGGCCTTGAGCACCTCCAGGGATGGGGCATCCACAGCTTCTCTGGACAGCCTGTGCCACTGCCTCACCATCCTGTGAACAAAGAATTTCTTCCTATCATCTAACCTAAACCTCTTTTCTTTCAGTTTAAATCCATTCCCCCTTGTCCTATCACTATCTACCTGCATAAAAAGTTGGTTCCCCTTCTGCTCCTTTCAAGTGCTGGAAAATTGCCACGAGCTGTCCCCAGAGCCTTCACTTCTCCAAGCTTTCAATCCTAACTCCCTCAACATTTCATCACAGGACGGGTGCTCCAGCACTCTCATCATCTTTGTGGCCTTCTTCTGGACTTGCTCCAACAGCTCCACATTCTTCTTCTACTGGGGGCCCCAGGCCTGGACACAGCACTCCAGATGGGGCCTCACAAGGGCAGAGTAGACAGGGACAATCATCTCCCTCTCCCTGCTGCCACATTGGCCTTCTGGGCTGCAAAAGCACACTGCTGGCTCATGTCCAGCTTTTCATCCATCAGGACTCCCAAGTTCTCGGCAGGGCTGCTCTCAATCGAGGCTTATATATAGGATTGCCCCAGCTCAAGTGCAACACTTTGCACTTGGCATTATTGAACCTCACTGCATTCTCTTGAACCCCTTTTCAAGCCTGTCCAGTTAACTGGGACTTCCTTGTGCTCTTTGTTACTCTTTGAATCTGCCCTTGATTATACACAAGGTTTATTGCAACCATGGATACAAGATGGGTAATAGTATGCTCAAATAACTCAAATAACTATATAGCAGTATTTCCAAGAATAACTGCAGTAACAATGGACTAAAACTGTACATACATTCATTTATTCTAACTACATGAAAACTCACCGTAAAACGAAATGTTTAGGGCATGGAATTGAACATCCAGGACTTTGGAAGATGGCAGGATGTGTTAGATGTAGACCCAGACTGGTGATGGTTTTCCCCTTGAATGACCCCAGGCATCATTTGGAGGTGTTCAGACTTTATGCTTGAATACTGTTTGGTTTGAATATACTGAATATACTGTTGTCTCCTTGCTAAATGAAAAAAAGAAAAGAAAAAAAACTCCATTTGTTGTATTTTTCCTGTTTTCGTACCATGATGGTGAGATACCAACTTACTGCAATTTGTTGATTTATAAAATGCGTGGAATTCCTCCTGTTTAGGAGGTGTTCATTTCTTTTCTATGAATATAATTTTGGTCAGGTCATTTTGCCTCATCCCATAGGTAGCAGCCCTCAAGGCTGTGCTCCTTGGTCATCTTACTGGGCATTTCACAGGTCAGATTGCTTAAGTCCATTTCCCCCTATTATAGCTCACTCTGACCCCACTGTAAGAAATGCTTACATCAAAGCTCTCCATCTGCAATTGTGGTTTGGCCATTAAATTTGTTTATGTACCTGCTGTGCAAAACAGAGGCACTTCAGATATTTCCTTGCTAAACAAAGGCAGGCATTTAAATTGAGCAATATGCTTTATGACTCCAGGCATGGTTGCTCCACATCTTGATTGACTCTTTTCTCTGCAGAGATTAATGTTGGGATCTTAAATATCACTAATGCCTTACAGACAATCCATTAACATCAGCGTCTCCTAATTGGCCAGCCATACCATTATTTATAAAATAGGGAGCCCCTCTTAATAGTACAGCTACCATTCCCTTGATTTCATGAGTATATCATCCTCTATATTACCAGCCATGGAGCATTTTATGCTGCAACATATATTTTTACTGTTTAACAAGCTGTGTGTGAGAGCAACATGCAAAAAATAGATGAAAATTACTATCACACTTACTGCGATGTAGAAGCTGATCTGGTTAGACATGAAATGCAGACAGAAAACTACCTCACCTCTCAAGCTAATTTTAGTCTCTCCCTGCCTTCTCTGTAGCTGCGTGTGTATAAAATCACTTGCATTCTGACAGCGTTCCAGTAACCCACACTATGCAGAGAGCAGGATGTACTTACTAACCAGCTGCTTGCATGGCATGGGTTAACCGAGCCTGTGGGATTGTGCTTACCTAAACAAAACCACTGCAGTGAGGGGAAAAAACAATGAATGGGTGGAGATGATCAGCCCATGCATTCAAGCTAGTGCAGTCCAGGCAGCAATGACAGCCTGAAGGTTGCAGCAGCATCGGGATCTGCATTCCAAGTGCACAGATCGTACAGTCTGGAGAGATTTTACGTGGAGCTGCTCTTTATTTGCTGAGCCATGGCCAGCAACCAGGCCAGCATGCAGGATGATCAGAGCAGGCACTGCAAGTTCTTATCCTATATGTTCTACCAGGCTGTGAGAGATCACAAGCCTGTGTGGATGCTGGAAGACATGAGAACTATGGAGTATTTTTACTGGGAGGAGAATGCCAGCTTAAGAACATACTCACCTTCAGAAGCCCTTCTCTACGCAGTGGTGCATAACCACCTGCCTTATGCTCAGTATCTGCTGTCTCATTTTCCAGAGGAGGCTCTCAAGGTACCCGGAGAACACTTCTGCTATTGCCCATCCTCTGCTCCTCACTTGGCCATGGCGGTCACATATGACAGGAGAGATATCTTGGGGCTGATCATCAAAATCGCGCACAAGCTCCCCAGCTTAAACTCGTACATCAACAGGACTGGCTGCTTTCATCTAGAAGATGGGAAGACACCCCTGCACCTTGCCTGTGAACTGCTGAGGTCGGAGACAGTCCTCATCCTCCTCGGCAATGGAGCTTCTCCCAGGATAGAGGACAGTAAAGGGCTTACCCCGCTGGACGTCATCCTGGAGCAGATGTGGGACTCCAAAGTCAACATGGCAACAAAGAAGCTCTGCCTTGACTACCTCTTGCTCTTCATGCCCAACCCACAGTTTAAGATGCGGAAAGTTCTACAGGATCATCCGGAGCATTGGACAGCTTTGCTGGGGGAAGAGAAATTCAACAGCCTGGTGGGCAACGCACCTGCTTCTTTATATCTGCAAGCTATGCAAACTATTCTCCAGACTCTGCCTCCGTCCCACTTCCCTAAAAGCATCCAGGAACTACCTATACCTCAGGCACTAAAGCCCTTACCATCCTATGGCAAAAAGCAATCGACAAAAAATGTGGTAAATGTTTTTCCTTGACTTTATTCGCTGGGTCTTGGATTTTTAAAGGCAACTTAGGGGACATGGGCACCCACCAATCTGTGTATTTTATTGTGATTTTAATACTTGTCCTGCTAGGCTATGCTGGGAAATCCAGTATTTTGTGACAAGATTTTAAATGTAGAGTTCTGTGTTTTTTTCTAATCGATTGCAGGCACGGCACTTTTAAAGGCAAAAGCCTTCCTTGTTTTCTATTTCGTTGTGCATGTGAAGAGTTAACTGTAGCTGAGGTTGCCTTATGTTTGGGGTTTTTTAGCTGTCAGCTGGTATCAGTGAATCTGAATTCCCAACATAACTGTATCCCGTGTAATGCACCTGAGTAAAAAGAAACAACTTGCACAGTAGGATTTTCAAAGGGTGTAACTATGGAACTGTGTTCTACCAGAGCTAGGAAAAATACCACTTGTATGAACAGGATTTGAAACATCAGGTTTCCTTTCTAACAGTGATCCAGCATCATCAAGTAATAACCAAAAAGTCTGTGGCTGATCCTACAGAGACGTAGAGGCAGTTTTACAGAGTACATTTTAATGAGATACTTAGCATTGGGTCATAGTGTGGAGTTATGTGTATTTAGATAAGACCACCAAGTGTTTATTCCTATGTGGAAACTGGGACGGACAGAAGAAATAATGAAAAGCATCCTATCTCACTCAGGAGTGAAGGGGTTGAAGGCAACTCCAGCCCAAATGCCTCCTCAAAGGTGTGTAATGGGGAGGGTAAAATTTTTCTTGCTCTCCAGTGAAAAACTGCAAGTAAGAGCAGGGCCACTGGCAGCCTCATCCTTCATGAGTGACATTATCATTGACTTGTGCTTTAGGGATGAATTTGTGTCTCCAAAAGAGATGTAGCTCATTACCTCTATTTACCAGTGGGTCTCAGAACGACCTGTGTTTGCTAGTTACCCTAAGCTAGGATGTGACAATCATGCATTAGAAGTTGTCACTTGTCAGAGTGGTTTTGCCACTCAAATCCAGACAGAAGGCCTGCTCCTGGGAAACAAGTTTCTATTGAATTCCCTAGGAACTGAAGGCAGGGTGTGTTTGCAGCTTTCCAAGAGCAGTCTCTCTGCAGGGCTGAGGATGCCCTGCCCAGGCAGAGTCCTGTCTCAGGTGCTGGTCTTGCTCTCCTGGCCATGCTCAGCATCAGCAGAGCAGTGGCAGAATCCCAACTCCTTCATGGGGAATATCTCTTATTTTGGACCAAATGTCCTCTCTCTTTGTAAATGCAACCCTCTGCTCTAATGAAGCAGTGTCACACATTTTCCCAGATCTGTTCTGAACAGTAGTGTATAAATTGCTGATCTCTTTAGATAAATTTGGTGCAAAATGCCATGTGACACAAGCTCCATTTTGAAAGGCTCTGGCTATGAAAGGATGTGCAACAGACCTGTGCATTCAAATCTTGCTGCACGGAGAAGATCCCTCCACACATTATCTGCTTGTGCCAGGACTGCTGTACCAGAGCTACACCCTTCTGTATCAGCTCACATGGTTTCCCTCTGTTCAGAGCACCACCAGCATGTGTCAGGCTACTGATGATGCTGCAGGGCAAGGGGGAGATTTCTTGCAAGGCTGGACAAGAGCTATTTGGGGGATAATTTTGGAGACATGGGGACATTCCTCCCAGACATCCCTCCCCGGGTACTGGGAAGCAGTTCTGTGCCAGTGCCTGATGTGCTGTGCTAGGTGACGATGCAGACTTGCTGGTGAGACAAAGAAAATGCCAGCCCAGCCCTAAGAGTAGTGACAGAAAAGGGTTAACTTCTTCCCTTGCAGTCCCACCCCCCATGGTGTCCTCCCAGCCCTGCCTGCTCTCCTCGTCTAATTCTATTCTGCCTTGTGCAAGGGGGAGGGCACAAATGGTGTCGGAGAAATTCAGGGTAAATCTTGGACAAGGTTTTTGCTGAGAGGCCGCAGCACCACTAGCAAGGAGAGGCTGTCACAGCTTCACAAAAAGCGGAACCAAGGGCAGATTTGCATAATAAACAGTGGCTGAGCCACTTCTGCCCTGGCAGCCCCCAGAAAGGCAGTGCTGGGGGCAGAAGACAAAGCAGGCACTGGCTGCCTGAGGCTGCTGAGAGCAACTATGAAGTGCTCAGTGCATTGCTAGCAATGCAATACCTCATCTCAGTGGGCGAGAGGCCGTGTAGGCTGGAGATTGATAATATTAAAATAGTAATTAGGCCCCAGGAGCAGAGTTGCCAGCAAAGGAGAGAAGGTAAATCATCAATCACTAGCTTGATTCCGTGAGAGCTGTGTTGCTAAGAATTTCAGAAAAGACAGGAAGGAGAGGAAGATTGTTCGTCTTAGAAGTCAAATGATGCAGGTGGGGATTCTTGGCATTACCGACACTGGCACTTTCTAATAAGGCAGAGGTCTGTGTCCAGAGAGCAAGAGCAATCAAATAGGAACAAGAGCATCTGAAATGGTTCAAGGATTATTTGTTGACTGTAATAGCCAGGGATCATCACAAAGGTCATAGTTCAGGCATTTGGGCTCTCTGGTGGCTTTGTAGCACACAGAATGCTTTGTATGCGTGCATGAGTTTTTACCCTCTATCCATTAGCCAAGCCAGAGGATATCTGTGTCTGTTATCACAGCCTAGAAGAAGACTGCTGGCTGTTGTTGGCCAGCACATAAGAGCTCAGATGTTCTCAGACTACCAACAGGCAGCTGCTCACACAGGAAAGGTCACACCAAAGCCCTGTCACATCTGTTTTCCTGACCATTTTAACAAGAGCTCAAGCACTCACTGGGCCCCAGTCAGTCACCTACCTTCTGACCTTGATGTACAGTTCTACTGGGCAAGAGTTTAGGGCCATTAGTGTTCTGGTGCTTCCATCACCTGTAATGCCAAGAGTGCAGAGTGGGATGTCCTTCTGCAGGAGGATTTATTTTGCAGTGACCTGCTTCTTAGTTGGATATCCCATTCATCTTCCTACCTATACGGTGTCATTACATCAGATACAGCCAAATCTACCTCAGTCCTGTCTGCATTGATTTTATTCTTTCCGAGCCAGGGTTTAGCCAGGTAAATCCTGTATTTTTTCCACTGTTCCTGCAACTGATGGTCAGTAGTCTTTAAAAATCCCTGTATTTGCACAACAAATATGTCAGTGACTTTATTAATCAAAAAAGGTGCTTGGTGCTACGTAGTGATGTTTACATTTTGTGTATAAACATACTGAGTAAGAGTAGCTAAGATCTTTATTTCAGGACTTGGCAAAAAGAGAAAAGGAAAAGGGCACAGTCTGTTCATCTTTGGGTTACAGGCTGGCTCTGCAGGTTACATTTTTAAATTTCAGTCTTGAAGAGTAGCACCGTAAGGATCTGATGTGTATATGTGTTTTCCTGCCACATCAATGGGTGTCATTTCAGTGAGCTCCGTGGGTCTATGGGTGTGTGTGTGTGTACATGCGCACATGTGTGTCTGTGTCTGCCCTCTTCTGGTAGAACTCACAACTGACACACAATACTTTCCATGTACACAACGGTGACCAATGCCTTAAGAAAGCAGCCTTCTAGTGAAACAAGTTTGCGTCCTAAGCATCGTGCTGCTAACAGGTAAGGATATTTCTTCTCTGGCAAAGAGGCAGCAGCTGTGCTTTTGAAACAGGTGTTTTATCCCTAAGCACCAAGCACGAGGGCTTCTGCATGCCAACAGTCATCCAACGAAGGATTTGTGACGGTGGACACATTTTATTGAATTGCTTTTTAAAATAAAATATCTTAAATGTGTATCTCCATCTTTTCTTTCGGCTGACAGCAGAATTCGGCCACCTACGACTTCTTAATCCTATGCTTCTGTCTGTTTCTGCAGCACCATTAGCAGGGAGGACAGGCCAGAATCTGACCTCAGTTGCATCTCTTTACACCCGAAGTAACACTTTTTAAGTCAATTGCACCACTGCTGATGTTTGCCGGTATAAAAGAAAACAGAATCTGTGCACCCATTCTTCAGGACGCCATTAACTCTGACTTCAGCTTACAAACAAAAGTAGTACGTAATCCCCCAAAACATTTTTTTACATTTTTCATACTTTGAATGTATACAGATACAGACATTCTCTAACACTGATGGGCACTTTCCTATTCCTTGTTCCCTTGGCTTTTTTTGGCTTCAGCGTGACAGGGACTGACGCTGTTGTTTACTGATTACGACTGAATGTTCCATGCCCAAGTACAAATGAATGTTCATTATATGATACAACTTTCTTACAAAGCCATACTTTTGTAATTTTGGTTTCTCTTTTTTAGGGAAAACAATCTTTCATGTAATTGTATATTCATTACTCACTGCATGACTAAAGAGAAACAGACTGCAATGCGTGCTGGGAATAATATATATATATATATACGTATACCCCACTACAATAACTGTGAAAATTATTTAATTTGATTGTATTACTGTAATAAACTTGCAGTATAAACTTTTGATGTGTCTTTTATTAGACAGTTGGTCAAAAGTACCATGAGCTGCTTTTGCTTTGTTTCGCTTTGGTGTTTGATGACTCCAGTGTGACTGCTCAGCCTCAACCTCCAAAAACGTGATCAGAACATAATATTTTCCAGGCTTGCAATATCTAGCCGTGCTGACAGAGGATAGCCCAAGTGATGAAGTGAACCTACATCCCACAGACCTGCTGCAAGGTGGAGCTGAATCAGAAGAGGCTCATTAGGAGTGAGTGGTAATTGCTCTTAGAGATTTTTATCCTTTAGGCTTGAGCTCAGCTCACAGCAACTTAAGATAGAGCTGTTTATAGGATTACAGCAGTGCTGGCAAGCTCCTTCCCTGCCTAGGGTTTCTAACTCCGTAGGGAAAGAGGTCCCAGTGAGGCTTCCAGTGCCAACTCCAATTTGTCCTGTAAAAGCAGGTCATTGCTGAGGGTCCATGGGCAAATGTACACCTTGCACTCTCTGTGCCACCTCCCTCTGGGTAATAACCTGCTGACATCCATGCAGAACCTGCTGACATCTGTGCAAGCTCCTCTGCTGCCTTGCCAAAATAAGCTACCCAAAATATTGCAGATGAAATCCTAACAGGACATGCACTCTACCACCAGTCAACAGCACACATACACACATAGTTCTCCTCCACTAGTATGAACATGATTTAACCACAGGAGTTAGTACGTCAGCCTGCTGTTGCATACTAAGTCATTGGTTTCATGCAGAGAAGGGAATTGCTGCACTTTAAGACCAAAACTATATTATTCTATCATAGTGGAAGATTCAGCTACTCCACGCTCAAGAACGCAGTCCCCAGAAATGCAGGCTTTCTGGCTTATTGGTTTCAGCCTTTCCTGTCTTTGAGAATGGGAAGCTGATTCAACTTCTCTTGTCCCCTGGCAGCTCTGCTGAGGCTGACCACCAGAACAGTAGAGAGTGGCTCTTGCAGCTGATGGAGAGCTGGGCTGACAGATCCATCAGAGCCAGACTCATCTAGCTATCAGTCTTTTTACAGCTGCAGTTAGTTGTAGCCCACACAGCAGCAAGCAGTAAGACAGGTATTTGAAGAGAAATATAAAGCATGTGTTCCCTTGTGCTGGGGAAGCATTTTCAGAATCACACAATGCAGTGACAGAAGGCCTGC
The DNA here is from genome assembly GCF_019238085.1 of Lagopus leucura. NCBI lineage: Eukaryota > Metazoa > Chordata > Aves > Galliformes > Phasianidae > Lagopus > Lagopus leucura. The sequence continues at coordinate 93,700,413 of NW_024962252.1, forward strand.
CCACACCTCAGATAACCTCCCTGGGTGAGTTACCCCACGCAGAGAATCACAGAATGCATCCCAAACAAGCCAGCAGCTGTCTGGCCTTCTGGAAAGACAAGGTTGCATTTTGTTGCACCACTATACTCAGAGAATGATAGGGACAACTGCATGCAGCCTGCAAGGGATTCAGCTCCCTAGACACCCACAGTTGTCTCTAGCACTTGGGAAGCTGCGCAGAAAAGAAGCCAAGTTTCTCTTGGGGTGACTCCAAGAGGCCGCTTGCATTGTAAAATCAATGGTAACATTCCAGACTAAGTTCCAGTTCCAGCCCTCATAAAGTGTGTTCATATTCTGCTCTAGAGAAGTTTACTGCTAGTAGGAAAGCTGTCACTGAATCCCATGAATACATACAGAGAGAAGGTCATACGTTGGCTATGTGCACCCATGTGATCAGATGGGCAGATTCTCACACAGAGCTGTAAAAAGATGGCATGATTATCCTGGAGTTATAAGTCTGACAAAAGAAAATTTAGGAGGAATAAAAGAGAGAAAAGGAGTAGGAGAGGCAGTACAGCAAGATTCCTTCTGGGAAGCATCTCCTACAGTGAAACAGAAATAGGGAAATAGTGGAGAATCCCAAACTTCGATACAAGCTACAAAAAGGAAAACAGAAAAGAAAAAAAAAATGAAGTACAGAAGCCACCTACCCGACACTTTCTCCTAGAGCTGGGTTTCTGGTACAGAGTGTCAGGTATCAGTCTCAAACCTGAGCCAATACAACGTCCTTTCCATCCACATTCTGCCAGTTTAGAGGTCAGATGGTCTGTGTCTCATATGGAGAGATGTTTTAATGAAGACACTGTTAGATCTTGCTGCTCTTGCTTACCTTCTCCTTACACCTTCCCCTGACTGAGCAAGATGTGTCATAATGCTGTCACACCAGGGCAGGGATAGGGATGGGCCACGAGGGGGGTAGAGGCTGTGGTAATGGGAAGGAGCAACCAGGCAGGTGGTATACCTCCTTTCCACAGTTGCTTCTAACTTAAGTTGTTGAAGATGTTCTTTGGTGCAAAGTTAGCAGATTTGGTAATATGGTAAGGGTAAAGTCTTCTGAAATAGAAGAGGTTGACAAGCACTAGAAAAGAAAATAAGCACTAGAGTTGACTGTCTCTATTCCACCAAAAATGCCAATATTGGTTCAATTCTGATTTGAAATATAAATTCAAACTATCAGAATTGGCATGAACTGTGTTTTACAGAGAAGAAAACTGATCCAGATCTATCAAAATACTTTTTAAATAATAGAATCATTTTTATGTTTTAATATTTTTCTTTCTGTTCACTTCTTTCTCCAGCTTTGGTCACATACTAAACATACAAGTCCCAACACTTATTTCTACAGGACCACACTGCTGGCTCTTCTCTATGCAGACCACTAAGTCCACACTCTGCTGTAATCAGCTTTTAGCCCATGAAAGAATTCCTGTGATCCTGCACAGCTTCATGACTTATCAACACAACCTTGCCAAAAGCTTTTTGAAAATCCACACACGTTATGTTCACTGTATCTCTTTTTTATACTCTACCCACTTAGAAACAATTCAGTTTTTATGAAAGAATATTCTGCAGTAAAAAAAGGAAAAAAAGTTCTGACAGAGTGAGAATGAAAAAGCATTATGCATGAGAAGATTTTGATGATTCCTGCAAAGTCCTGCTTCCAGAAGTATCTCCCCAGGAGCAGAAGTACCACTCTGGGTAGAATGGAAGCCAATGGAGCAGATGAATACCTCACCATGGTATTACACCGGGCTAGCTGGTCTTTCCACTAAAGATTTGAAAACCTAGATTTTAGGTTTAAAAAACGTAGCAATACATACAAAGACCTGAAATCCTTATTATAGATAGGTCTGTCTCTGCTACTGGGACAAACAAAAGTTGGACAACCTTTCCTACTTCATATCAAAACTGTCCAGATGAAGAACGCTATCATGTTTTGTTCACATTTTATGCAACATAATTAGAGTCTCTTTGTGAAAGAAATACTTATAGGCTCTCGATCAATGTTGTTACAATGCTGCCTCTGGAGAAATTGCTGTCACGGTAAGATTGAAGGGGAAATCTAGATAAAATTTTAGAAACTCTCCTGATTTTGAGGCTTTCACTGAAGCAGAAAATGAGCAACTATGGGACAAAAATTACTGCTCCACTGCCTGGAAAGTGTTAGGTGGTGACACTATAACAGACTCTTTTTCGGAGTTTACAGGTCTTAGATGATGTTTTCTGCTGTGATGCATACATTTTCAGATACTGAACTTCCTAGCAGTATAGACAACTGCTTAATCAAATCTTTTTTTCTAGGACTCCTTATGTTGGTAGAACTGAGCTTCAGTCAGTGATAGCTATTGGCTTTGGCTTATTTCTGCACCAGAAGGCATGGCACAGCTGCCCTGAATGGTGACAGACAGGGATAAAATTATATTCCATGCATAAACTGAGATTTGAGGAAAGGAAAAGAGAAGTGATAGGAAAAGCTTTCCTGAAATTAAATTTCTATTTAAAGACGTGTTCCTCAGCACTCAGAAATCCAGATGAACTCTGATGAACTTCAAGGCAAGGTAAGCAGCACTAACTGGGGTCAGGGAGGACAAGGAGACCTTCCTATACTAAATCATCCATCTGTCTTTTCACAGTTCCCAAATTCTGTAAGCAGACCTGTGCTTTGTGTTCTTTGGAGCACATGAACTAGTGTTTAGATGTAGAAGGTCCCTCCCACCATGGCATGAGCATCCATTGCCCCATCATCCCTACATGGGCATAACGCAAAAAAAACCTCTTTCCCCGCTCATTGGCTGCAAAAGCTGCAGCACAGTTAGTGAAATCACCGCCGTCCTTACATCTGTGCAAATGCTACTGATGATTACGACTATTTATTCATTCATTCATTCATTCATTCATTCATTCATTCATTCATTCATTCAT